>NC_060119.1:43277373-43633206 GCF_021461395.2 Schistocerca americana
AATTAAGGCTACTCGATGTAAACAATATCTCAGTAATATTGAAAGAATGTCAGGAAGTAAATTAGGACCTATTTCTAAAGAGTCATTCAATGAACATGCATTGTGGTCGTGCGACGAACCATCAAATACAATCCTTCATTTGATGACACCTAACTTTTCTTTCTTTACTGCTTGATGTAGCTGATAAAATGTGTCATGCAATTTCTGTCCAGAAGGGGTGACTTCCACATGTTTCTTCTTGATGTGTTCTATCATTTGTGCCTTTTAAATTTGTTTCAGTCTTTTGTCCTTCATAAATTTTTTTCTCCAGTGAAGCAGATCTCTTCTCTGCTTGCTGAAGATTATTAGATAACATAATGTTGGGTTTTCTGGGGAAAAACACAACTCTTCTTTTGCCTTTGATGCAGTAGGATTTTGAGAAGTCTTGCAATAACGCCAATTCCGTCTGATTTAGAGTTGTTGTTTCATCTTCTGTGATTCCCATTGTTTCTAAATTCCAGAAACGTTGTAAAATATTGTCTGTTGTTGTCACTGTCTCTAAACTGATGTAGTTTGCTGTCACAAAGTTAGCCGTGGTGCTTGATTTGCTTCCACCAAGAATCCAACCTAGAATGGAAGGTACCAGAACAACTGATGACGTTAGTCGAATCGGAGGGGAATCTTTAATGATTTTCCAATAGTAATCTGCTCCGATAAGAATCTTGATGGGAAGATCTTCTGTAGCTTCCCTTAGGTCCGCAAACTGAACTCCTCATGTGCGTACAAGTTTTCTTAAATTGGAAGGCACAGTTGGGTGCGCGGAAAATGAGTATGTGCTTTCAAACGCAGTCATAGACGTCTTGGAATTAGTCCATGTACCCTGTAGTGTGAATTCTATGACTCTACGATGTGTTGAAGTTTGTGAGGGCATTTCAAAGGCGTTGACAGATAGATCACGATGTTCTATAGTTCTTAAACCTAGCTCATCAATCAGGAACTTTGAAATGAAGCTTGACTGACTACCGCTATCCAGAACGCAGCGAGTAAGTTTGCTTAATGCTGCGGGTCCACTGAGCCAAACTCGAGCTGTCTGAAGATAAGTAAAACCTACTGAACTTGTGTCAATTCTCCCTACAGATGTAGAGCTAATTTGCTGAGAAGATGAAGAATAGGCAGCAATGTCAGTACAGATAGCTTTGTGATGACTTTTTTTGCACTTAGAACATGAGACCTTGCCCTTCTCCCTGCAGTTTCTAGCAGTATGACCTCGGTTTAGACAAATAAAACAGCGATTATCTTGCTTTAGTTTATCAATACGTTGTTGGCTGTCAGTTACTATGCTGCAGTCTTGGGCCCAATGAGAGCGAGCTTTGCAAAATACGCAATATGGTTGTACCGGTACTTCTCGTTTAGGCTCACACGGATTTTTTGCTTGCTTTGAATTTATGTGAAGCACTGCTGCAGTGGGTGTGAAACTAGGAGATGAGTGATATTCTGTACGAATCTTTTATGCAGTTAAGTAGTTTCAGTACATCTCCTTCCGCTACTTTGGTTCTTCTAGGACGAATGACCCATTTCTAGCACATTTCAGTGGGAAATGCACGCAGAATTTTCGGAGTGAGAATTTTACCATATGCCACGACGCCTTTTACTAAGGCACACATTGCTTGAATATGACAGTTACATTCCAGGAATGTACTGTTAAGTGTTTCAGGTGTCGCTGACTGTACAGGCTTTAGTGCATGCAAATAATCGAGGTGCACCTGTATAATGCGATTGCTATCTCCGTATCTATTAAACAAAATTTTCTTTGTTTCTTCATATGTGTTAGCCGTTATAGGTATTCTATCTACTAGTAACTTCAGTTCGCCTGCCAGATGCCCTCGTAGGAAAACATATTTGTTTACTGTAGAAAGGGATGGGTCTTTATCAATGGTTGATTCAAATTGTTCCCAGAAGCGGGACCACATTTCGACATCTCCACAAAATGACTGAAGCTTAATTGCTGGTAGCTTGACAGAGTGGAATACAGTTGGTTGTGTGAGCACTGGTGGTGACATGATATTCATCTGCAACGTTGTGGCTGAAAGCTTGTAATCAATTGCTTTTGTAGCCTTCTGTATAGCACATTTGACTTTGTCTATACATTCCTCACAGCTCAGCACATCTGCATTGTATTCATCATCAGAGAGAAAATTATGAATAGCGTCATCTAATGAAATGAGCTTCTCTAGAGTTTCTTGAAGACGTTCCCTGTAATGTTCACAATCATCAAACGGACTTTCTGTGGTAAGAGCATCAACAGCCGCACAAAACCACATAGCATTAGTCCTCTCCCTAGTTCGCTTTCTTTTGAAGTTTGCTAACTGCATCTCTGATTCATCCTGCATTATGTCTTACTAAAGACGGCTGTTGTAAGATTGTTTACGAGTGCACTTGTGAATAGCTTAAACGTTTAACAAGCAGCATATGCACAAATGCAAGTGAACGAAAACCTTTCAATAAAACAAGCTACTCTGAGTGCAAGTTTCAGGCTTGCAATACAAAGCCTCAAAAATTGTTTTGAAGCAACCAGTTCATGCGGGAATGGACTTAGCTTGTGATGTGGTCCGACGTCGTCTCTTGTTTCCTACAGTGTGAATTAAGCTGTTAATTGTTGAAATCATGCAGGAAATCGCAATTTCTTCCCAGGTTTCAGCACCAATATATTACGGACACACACCACCGTGATTCCAATACAACATTAGTTTATTTCTCTCCAAGGAACGTACATCATGGAATATAAAACATTAGTTCAAGGATAATAAATATTTACAGAGTGTTTATAATTACAAATATCAACCCACAACAGTTTCCTTCTCTGCCTTTTCCTACTGTCGAATTCCAGTCACCCATGACTATTAAATTTTCATCTCCCTTCACTACCTGAATAATTTCTTTTATCTCATCATACGTTTCATCAATTTCTTCATCATCTGCAGAGCTAGTTGGCATATAAACTTGTACTACTGTAGTAGCCGATGGTCTTTGTCTATCTTGACCACAATAATGCATTCACTATGCTGTTTGTAGTAGCTTAACCACACTCCTATTTTTTTATTCATTATTAAACCTACTCCTGCATTACCCCTATTTGATTTTGTATTTATAGCCCTGTATTCACCTGACCAAAAGTCTTGTTCCTCCTGCCACCGAACCTCACTAATTCCCAATTAAGGAATGTAAAACGCGTAAATTCTAACCCCCCTCCCTCTCGTACACTCCTGGAAATTGAAATAAGAACACCGTGAATTCATTGTCCCAGGAAGGGGAAACTTTATTGACACATTCCTGGGGTCAGATACAACACATGATCACACTGACAGAACCACAGGCACATAGACACAGGCAACAGAGCATGCACAATGTCGGCACTAGTACAGTGTATATCCACCTTTCGCAGCAATGCAGGCTGCTATTCTCCCATGGAGACGATCGTAGAGATGCTGGATGTAGTCCTGTGGAACGGCTTGCCATGCCATTTCCACCTGGCGCCTCAGTTGGACCAGCGTTCGTGCTGGACGTGCAGACCACGTAAGACGACGCTTCATCCAGTCCCAAACATGCTCAATGGGGGACAGATCCGGAGATCTTGCTGGGCAGGGTAGTTGACTTACACCTTCTAGAGCACGTTGGGTGGCACGGGATACATGCGGACGTGCATTGTTCTGTTGGAACAGCAAGTTCCCTTGCCGGTCTAGGAATGGTAGATTGATGGGTTTGATGACGGTTTGGATGTACCGTGCACTATTCAGTGTCCCCTCGACGATCACCAGTGGTGTACGGCCAGTGTAGGAGATCGCTCCCCACACCATGATGCCGGGTGTTGGCCCTGTGTGCCTCGGTCGTATGCAGTCCTGATTGTGGCGCTCACCTGCACGGCGCCAAACACGCATACGACCATCATTGGCACCAAGGCAGAAGCGACTCTCATCGCTGAAGATGACACATCTCCATCCGTCCCTCCATTCACGCCTGTCACGACACCACTGGAGGCGGGCTGCACGATGTTGGGGCGTGAGCGGAAGACGGCCTAACAGTGTGCGGGACCGTAGCCCAGCTTCATGGAGATGGTTGCGAATGGTCCTCGCTGATACCCCAGGAGCAACAGTGTCCCTAATTTGCTGGGAAGTGGCGGTGCGGTCCCCTACGGCATTGCGTAGGATCCTACGGTCTTGGCGTGCATCCGTACATCGCTGCGGTCCGGTCCCAGGTCGATGGGCACGTGCACCTTCCGCCGACCACTGGTGACAACATCGATGTACTTGGAGACCTCACACCCCACGTGTTGAGCAATTCGGTGGTACGTCCACCCGGCCTCCCGCATGCCCACTATACGCCCTCACTGAAAGTCCGTCAACTGCACATACGGTTCACGTCCATGCTGTCGCGGCATGCTACCAGTGTTAAAGACTGCGATGGAGCTCCGTATGCCACGGCAAACTGGCTGACACTGACGGCGGTGGTGCACAAATGCTGCGCCGCTAGCGCCATTCAACGGCCAACACCGCGGTTCCTGGTGTGTCCGCTGTGCCGTGCGTGTGATCATTGGTTGTACAGCCCTCTCGCAGTGTCCGGAGCAAGTATGGTGGGTCTGACACACCGGTGTCAATGTGTTCTTTTTTCCATTTCCAGGAGTGTATTTTGAAACCTGGAAAAAGTATTAACATTTGTAGCCATCTCAATGGTGTTGACTTGTGCCATTACTGCAACCAGGTCACCGCTAGTACCTCCATTATTTAATGTAATTAGCAAGGTTTTATTTTTATGTTCATTCAAACAGAAATTCATGGACTAACATTTATAGGGTCGATAAATGAACAACATAGTATAAAACCAGCATAAGAAAAATAAAGATGATCTGCTGAGGAGCTATCACATTTTCAGTTTGTGCAAAATATAAAATGTATTTGTGTTAGGATCTTATCAATATGTACCCAAGAGGAAATGATGTTCAGTTATTAATATTGGAACAAGTATACTGTACACGTCTGCAGTAATTGGAAATCTGTATTGTATTTGGAATGGTTGTGGTGCATGTAGTAATTCTTGATAAAGGAGGTCAGTGACGTGAGATAGTTGAGACGGGAGCAGGCAGAACATGCAGTGTTGTATTTTGGTCACTGTTCTCAGCTGGGTAAGGTATTAAGAGCTTCAGTATATTATATTCCATCTGTGTGTGAATGTGTCCAATGTAGCAGCACCACATGCTGACGGTCATTTTAGTGCATCAGTTTGCAGCTTGCTAATGTGTATTTGTTTCAAATTAATACTGACTTTGGATACTGAACACTGGAGTTAGTCTGAATATAAATTCGTCAAAAATTATTAAATGTCAGGAATTTGTTCCTCTCAATGTCTGGAGCACTGCACAAGGACACTGGCACATGTTCAATGCTGCCCATGCATTCTCTGTTTCTTCTGACTGCTCTACTATTTCAAATAACATTTGTTATACTGTGTATAATATTAGCCTCTGTAGTTGTAGTGTACATCCCTTTCCTAATCATCTAGTTTAATATTTGATGTTTGTTTGTCTTTTGAAATTTAGTCATTGTCTTTTCCTTAAGCTGGGCCTTTACAATTCACATATTTCTTAAGGGCACAATGCAAGGGTGCACAACCAGACCCCTACATTTGAAGTAGAGCCACTAAAGCAAAATGTTTTACTCCATTGAAACTATATAGTTCCAGAGACCTCAAACACATATGATGTATATATGCAGACTGAAGTTCTTGAATGAAAAATTTTATGAATGGCATGAATTAAACATAGGTCTCCTGCTCATTAGGCAGATGTGCAAACCACTAAATTACACTAAAACAGTTGTTTTTCACCACTGCACTGACTATCCTAGCACAGTTCCCTCTTCAATCCAAATTCCCATTCATGCTGCAGCCCACTTGTTGTTCTCCAAAAACTAACAGCATTGCAGAGGCTCTCTAACTACACTGGAATAGCACCTCAGGGTGGAACGGAATCTAATTTGTTACCATCCAAAACCAATAAATTTGAGGAATTTGTACTACCAAAATTATAATGTGAAATTAGGCAAGTATAACTATACTTGTGTCCAAACAAAACCAATAGTTTGCACAACAACCTGACACCAGCCAGTGGCTGGAGGGCACACGGACTGCAAGCTCCAAGGCTGCCGTCTCCTCATCAGATCCTACCACTACAGCAGGTAAGCCCTCTTGTGTTCCAGTACTCTAAAGTAGTTGAAGAGAGAAAGAGAAAGAGAGAGAGAGAGAGAGAGAGAGAGAGAGAGAGAGAGAGAGAGAGAGAGAATCTTGGGAGAATCCACCTCATGATATCAGGGGAGCCACATCCTTCATCTCATCAGACTCAGAACCAATTTTGTCAATGTTCTTCCATTCCAAACAAAGGAAGAGGAACAAAAAATTGGTTATCAATAGAGGAAGCTAAAACAGCAGTTAGCAATGATGGACGCCATAATGAACAACATGACTCAAGACATTAAAATGTGCCTCCCATGAGTATGATCTTTTTTGGAGACAAAATATTTGTCATACAATTTGAGAGATCAGGAAAAACTTGCAGGAACAATACTGCAACTGTTTTCTGTTCAAACTCTTCCTACCTCACTAGGAAGTTTCAAGTGTTTTGGAATTACAGTTTTAATATGCACACTAGCACTTGGGTAGAACAGTGTGCTTACTCACTGGCTCTCTTGTGCCCCTCTGGTCGCAACCTTTAGGTTGATGCACAGGACCTTGGATGGGGAATTCACTACCATTATCCAGCCTCTTGCTTGCAAGTGTCCCATCTCCTGTCATGTCTTCCTTTCAGCCTACTGGTCACAACCAATGTAAGCTCATATCAAACAATATCATGCTCAGAAATTACAAACAATCAGATTTTCTAGAAGTCTTTCCCACTTCCTTGGATACATGGTTCAAAAGAAATGATAATTTCTGACAATTCAAGTAGTCACACAGAACTGATTATCATATATTTGACAAAGTTACTTGTAAGGCTAATGCACATGGTACTACCAAACTATTGGTTCAAGTGGCTCTGAGCACAAGGTCCCCTGGACTTAGAACTACTTAAACTTAACTAACCTAACACACATCCATGCCTGAGGCAGGATTCGGACCTGTGACTGTAGCAGTCACCTGGGTCCGGACTGAAGCACCTAGAATCGCTCGGCCACAGTGGCCAGCTAGCAAACTATTGCAAGGACATTATTCAAGCATTTCAAAGCCTTCTACAAGAATCGGATTTTGTTAACTTTGCTTCCTGGCTGAACATTGACTAGGTATTGAGGATACTCAAATGTCTGGCTTCAGCCATACTGACCAAATATAACAGAATCTCATTCAGTTATGAAATTTTCCATCTGATTGCCAGGGACTAGTGTTTTTGTACCCCACAAGGCATAATAATAATTATGGAAAATCAGTTTAGTATAAATAGCCATGACTAGGGGAGATCAGTGGCATACAAAGGTTTAAACATTGTTGACCCTAGACTGCTATGGATAGCATCTCTAACCACTACAGTTTTTTGACACACCCCTGTGACATGAAGCAAACTCTTCTGTGTACCTTCCTATTCGACAGCAAGCTACATGTGCCATAAATCAGGCATTGTTGTTACAATTAATGTCAAATTTTTGGGTGTTGGGATGTCTCAAAGACATACCACAGTGTTTGTGTGTCATGTTTATGTCGAACATTACCATTTCTCCTGAAGAGGAAGGCTAAACCTCCTATACAATGTTTTCTATGCAAGATAGATGTGAGTGTTCAAGAATGCATCTGTGAATTCTCAGATGAAAACGTTGATAACAATGATAATGACCTTGACTGCAATTATTTAGTGATCAGTACACTGATTTGGAGAAGGAAACTGAAAGTGAAGAAGATGTGATAGATGACAACAATGGAGAAGCATCTTCTTCAGTAAGAACAGAAAGATGCTTTTGATGGAGAAAACTAACATAAGAACAGGGCAACTCAACACTGTCTTTTAGCTGCCTCGACTGCAACTGATTCTGCAAAGTCTCAGAGTAAACTTGCTGTTTTGGAAACATGAGCCTCAGATACAAAAATACTCTTTTGAAAAACGAACAAGGACAACAAAAGCTGATGTTTTTCAAAGTGGAAAACAAGGTATCTGTGTCAACAGTGCAGTGATCTGATTTGGTTGCAGAATTGTAAGAGGGTCTGCGTGGAATGCATGCAAGCTGAAAGTGAATAAAATTTGCTTCAGGACCACAGAAGAATACATAAAGTAATTACTTTCTCCTTGATTTTCAAATTAAAAATTTGGCCAAATTTCTCCCTTGACAGAATTATAGAGTGGAATAACCAGTCTAAGGCTGAAATGATGATTGAATTTGGAATCAACTTTGAGTTTACTAATTTGTCTTAACTAAAACATGTTTCACCATGCACTTATGTTGCAAATATCTAATACTCTCTGCCTGATAATAATCTGTGAGTGAGTAGAGAGGTAAATATGTGCTGTTATTTTAGTAATACACAAAATAAAAATAAATTGCAAATTTTGCTGTGTTTTGGTTTTCAAAATGTTTCAATTTCTTTAACAATGTTGTATTTAAAATTCCCATAAAGTCTTTTCCCAAGAAGTGTAACAAACAACAGGAAGCCATGAAATCATAAATTCACCAAAAAAGTGGTTCTATACATAAAAAAATGAAAAGGCCATCTGACAGATCCCTGCACAGCAGTCATGTTCCTCTCAACATCCATAGTAGCTAAGGGTTAATGTTATCGGCAAACCTATGAAATCATTCTATGGAAGAAAGTCCCTCACCAGAATGATGAGTCAAGTGGTAACTGATTCAAGAGAGAGGGTAGAGGAGAGCAGATTTAGCAGTGCTGGTTTTGTACATCTTGCAGTTATATGGGGATTGTTGTCGGAAGTAAATCAGGCCTTGGTGGTTCACCCTGTCATTATTTTTGTTGATGAAGTCTTTCCCTCTCACATTCTTGATAATGAGTATCCTGTGAGACTGTTTAGTGTCTACAAGAAAGAGGGTGTCTTGCCAAACCAGTCAAAACCAATAATGGAAGTTAAGAGTAGTATTGTGGGGGAGGAGAAAAGTTTGAATGCAATACTTTGAACTACATGTGGCAATGACATAAGTATGCAGCCAGTTTTGTCACTGTTGTGCTTCTTATCACACACACAATCTTAAGGGTAAATTATTTGAGTGAACAACAAGCAGTATACAATTTCAGTGGTGGTAAAGTACAGCTGACAGCAAATGGTACCCTGTGTTGTTAAAGAACCTGCACCAAACCCGTATTTGGACTGAAGACAACAAGAACAAGATATGAAAATTGTATTTTGAGACAAGATATTATAACCAATCAATGAGCAGTCCTGATTGACACTTTGTTGCAGATTATAGGCGACACGTGCAGATTCCAAGTGAGCAAGGAAGGTGCCTCCACGTGTGCATTTTACTTACATGCTACATAGAAGAAAGTAAAATGCCGGCGCTCCCTGGAAACGTTGCCCAATGGGACAACGGCCAAATCTTCCACCACCGGAAACCAATGCAATCAAAAGCCAAAAACAAAAACAGGTCCTCTTCAGGGCCAACCCTGACGATCGTCAGCCTGAACGTCGAGTGAATCACCAAGAATGAGGAGGATGTAATATTGCAACTATGCCAATCAGAAAAGTGAGACATACTGTGCCTGCAGGAAATGCATAGAGATGAAACAGCAAACAGACCCAATATCAAAGGAATGTGCTTGGCAGTAAAAGCACCTCCCAGAAGGTATGGGAGCGCAATATTTACCAGACCTGAGATGCTGCTCTCTTCCACGAGTAAGACAATCACCAACACCATTGAAGTGTTAGCGATAGAGAGTGGATCATTTACAATACGCTCCATATATAAACCCCCCCGGCCAGAACTTACACACTTCAACGCCAGAAAGCTTCAACAACCAAAGGACACACTTTGTTGTGGGCGACTTTAACAGCCACAGCACCACCTGGGGCTACGACGAGACAGACGCCAATGGTCAGCTGCTAGAACAATGGGCTGAGGCAAATAACCTCTCACTTCTCCACGACCCCAAGCTCCCCTGCCCCTTCAACAGCAAAATTTGGAAGCGAGGTTACAATCCCGATATTTGCTTTGTCAGCCGGAACATCTACGACACCTGCTGCAAAAGAGTATATGATGCTATCCCAAAGACACAACATCGACCTATTGGAATCCAAGTCTACTCAACAATCAAAACAACCAAAATATCTCTCCGTAGCAGATTCAACTTTAAAAAGGCTAGGTAGTCAGAATATTCCCAAGTGCTGGATGAGGAATTAGCCAGTCTGACCCCAACACCAAATAATTACCTTACCTTTGTTGAGACATTGCGAAAGGTATATAGACAATATATTCCTAGGCGTTGCAGACAACACTATATCCCAGGGCTCTCAAATGCCTCAAAGGACATCCTGGAGAAGTATCAAGTATTGTTCGCGGAAGACCCATTTAGTGACGAAACCATCACCTGTGGCACAGCTTTAATGTCAGCCCTCAGTGAGGCACGCGAGAAGAAGTGGATAACAACCCTAGAAAGAATGGATATGTCCCACAGTAGCAAAATAGCCTGATGGTGACCCAAGGCTAAGCAAGGCCCCGGCCAACGTAACTCCAAACCAGGTGGCCAACCAACTCCTTCTAAACGGCAAGTTCAACTCCAAACGTCAGAAAACCAAAATCACACGCCTACTGCCAATGGAAAACACCAACTTCCAGAAACCATTTAGCATGAGAGAGTTGAACAATGGCATAAATACCATGAAGAATGGGAAAGCCGCTGGGTTTGATGATATTTGCATGGAAAAGATTAAAAACTTTGGCCTTGGCACCAGGGACTGGATACTTGGACTTTTTAACGTGTGCCGTGAAACCTTTCAAATCCCGAAACTGTTGAGGAAGTTAAAAGTGGTGGCTCTCCTTAAACCCAGGAAGGACCCAGAGTGTCCGAAGAGTTATCGACCCATAAACCTTCTCTGCCATCTGTTTAAGCTCTATGAAAGATTGATCCTCAACAGAATAGAGAAGATCGTTGACTCGAAGCTAATTCCACACCAAGCAGGTTTTAGACCTGGAAAGTCCTGTACCAGTCAAATTCTAGCATTGACGGAACGTATCGAGGATGGGTTTGACATTAAACTAATCACCGGGCTGGCACTAGTCGACCTAAGTTCCGCCTATGATACAGTACATCACTGGACACTACTGCATAAAATCTACGAGACCCTGAAAGACTACCACCTATTCAAGATAATCGAATCCCTGCTCCGAAATAGACAGTTCTTCGTAATGCTTGAGGGGAAAAAGAGTCGATGGTGGAATCAGAAAAATGGGCCCGCCCAAGGGAGCGTGTTGGCGCCAATCCTATTCAACATATATACAAATGACCAACCAACTCCAGACAAAACCAAAACTTTTGTATATGCAGACGACCTGGCAATAACAGTTCAAGGCAACAGGTTTGAAGCCATCGAGGAGAAACTAGAAACCGCCCTTTCTATAATGTCAACCTACTACAAAAATAATTCTCTAAAACCCAATCCCTCCAAAACTCAAGTGAGTGCATTCCATCTGAACTCAAGGCAGGCAAAGTACAGGCTCAATGTTACCTGGGATGGGACATTACTAGAAGACACAGATACTCCCACCTACCTTGGCGTCATGCTGGACAGAACATTGACATACAAATATCATTGCGAAAAATCACACAAAAAAGTAGAAGCACAAAATTCCCTAATAAGAAATCTGTCCAACAGCAAATGGGGTGCCAAACCTACCGTGGTCAGAACTTCAGCCCAAGCTTTGTGCTTCTCAGCTGCAGAATATGCCTGCCCGGTATGGTGCAGATCTGCCCACGCAAAAAAGGTAGATATTAGCTTGAATGAAACATGCAGGATAGTGACAGGCTGCATGAAACCAACTCCTGTAGAAAATCTTTACAGGGCCGCAGGTTTCACAAACCCTGGCTCACGTAGGAAAGCCCATGAACATACCGAGAAGCTAAAACAAACCTTTGATGCTCGTCACTCAATATTTGGCCTAGAGTGTGGCCCCAGCAGACTCAAATCCAGACGCCGTTTCCTAAGTTGCACCTTAGATGAGCCCCCCATCCACTATCCACTAAGAGAGGACCCACCAAGGGGCGTTTCTGGTGATTGGAAAACCTGGAGAATGCTTAACTGCATCAGAACTGAGGTGGCTCCTGTGAAATCTAATCTGATCAAATGGGGTTTGTTGGACAAAAATGATAACAAAAGAGACTGCAGCACTCAACAGCATATGGAACATCTCCTACAATGCCCAGCCTGCCCGCACAGATGCACCCTCGATGATCTATGGCTGGCTAAAGAAGAACCATTGGACATTGCCCAATACTGGGCAAACAAATTGTAATTTCCGGACATGAAAAAGTAAAGTAAGTCCAAGTGAATACAGTGATAGGAAGAAATGTGACAAAATAGAAAAGTTAAACAATGATGAAAAAATTACAGCAAAGTATCAGAAAAAAATTGCACTTAAACGAATTAATTCAATACATCTAATAATCAAACTCTTTTTATTAGATTTAGAAATAAAAAATATTGGTGTATTTGATGAGGTTACAACCTACGGGCATCTACACATCAAATTTTTACAAGAAAAAAAAATTCCATTTAAACCAATTAATTAAATACAACTAATAATCAAAGTATTTTTATTAGATTTAGAAATAAAAATATCACTGTATTTGATGAGGTTAGAACCTACAGTCATCTACGTGTCAAATTTTTACACTAAGCACAGCGTTTGCTATTCTACTACAGAGCGGCAAGTTATACCCTTGACTATAGTGACACAGCTGCAATGATGAATTTTAGCCTTTAAAAATTTAACTATACACAATATCTTCCCAAACTTATCTAATGTAATGTAAGCCAATCTCTGTAATTTTAACAACTGAATGAATAGCACTGAATCACATGTCATGCAGAGGGATCCAGTAAAATGGCTAGTGTGGCTAGTGCTGTGTATGAAACGTGTTTTTTCATTACTATCGCACGTGTGTTTGTGAGCACGTGTGGGGTGGTGGGTTAGTTTATGATGTGGTTATCACATGTGATGAAACATGAAATAAATGGGCCAAACCCAGGAGTCAGCATCCAAACACATCAATAAAAAAAAGTTGGATAAGGAATTCAAAGTGAACTAACCAAATGTTGTGATAGTTTTGCAACAGCAAATAGTTTGGGCCTGATGTTGAGCACTCTGAAGGAAACCAGCTCCAAAGTGTGAAGCACCAACTATTAAGTAATTTTAATCTGACTATAGGTGACAGAGATTTCTTATTCCATCTACATCACAAAATGAACTAGAATCCTTTGTCAGTAATCAAAACATGACATTCTGACCACACCTATACCTCCATCAATCTTCTGGGGTCTCGAAAACAACTCAGGATGACACTGGTAATGTAGATGGTTCTTCAGATTCAGACAGTCTATAATTGGTCGATATTTTGCAATATCAAGCTCATACAAAAGGGAGGCATAGAAAGAAGCAGGACTAGGAGGATATGACAGCAGAACAAATGCTCTCTACAGTTTTCTTTCTTTAAAGTGGACAAATAGGTTAGCCAGTGTGCAAGATGTAACCACATGTCAATTTGGCTAGTGTAAAACATTATGGCAGGACACTTCCTATACTTATAAGTCATCTGTTAAACAGAAACAGAGGATAACATGGAATTCATAAGAGAGTGCCCATGCATTAACTTTATGAGACCTCTCCACAAAGTCACACACTTAGAAAAGGATTTTTTTACTTTCACAACTACACCCTCAACAATGAATGTACATCTTCCAGGTTACCAGGTCTGCACTTAAATTCTTTCATGCATCTGTTAAGCGTTGCTGTACATGGGAGTTGATCCAAAGTCCGATGCTCAGGATATCAAGATTCATGGGTTGTATAGGCAACTAGTTTATTACAATTGCTGACTAGTAGTGTGCTCCAGACTACCATCAAGACTGTCAAAGAATCTGCAACATATGCTGTACCTGTGACATATGATATACATACAGAAAATATCAGGTATTAAATGAAACCTTTTCTGAATCCAGCAGGTAACAGCAATAGCATATGTGTTTCCTTCAACAAACCACATCTGTTGAAATTGTACTGAATTGAGGGCACTGACAAGAGGCATTCTGCTACGTAATAAATTGGAAACTGGATAGTTTCTCTATCGTAGTTTTTGATAACACCAAAAAAGTGACTTCACAATAATGCACCAGATTACCAAAATGATCTTTAGTGTAAGTGGATGAGCAATGTAGAATGGACAGCAAAATGTATATTTTCAATACTAGCAGTTCAGACGTTTGAGTATGTTCTATCTAATGACACTACTGATGTTCTTCAGTACATCAAAGATGTCTTGAACTCCAAACCTCCAAATGATAAATGTTCACCTCCATGTAGTGGATTTGAAGTCAATATAATAAGTCCAGAGAATACTAAAAAAAGAGATCCTTGGATGTGTTCAACTAAGCTAGTTCGTGATGATGGATTGTTGCCTTTCCAAAAAGGTTTCGTTATGGCAATAAAATGTTTTTTTGATCTTTCCATAAACCAAAAATGTATGAATATCAATTATGGTTTAACTTCCAGCTTAAATCAAGATTATGTGTAATCAATCTGAGAAATAAAATTTTTTATAATAATTCTACACCATTTAGAGTAAGGATCCTACCCCCTGGCATAAGGAGATGTACCCTGTTCCTACTTGACAACTACACATCAGTAACTCATATCCTGTTCTTCTTCTTCTTCTTCTTCTTCATGGATGGATCGCTTAGGACCTCACATAATCAACATTTGTTGGCCTTCCTTTTCGCCTAGTGTTCCTTCATAGACAACGAATGGGCTGGCTTTCGTTGTGCAGACCACCTATGTTGGTTAGTTTTTCTCTCTTCTTCCTCAAAACCCCGTGTGTTTGTGATTTTTCTTATTTCATTTCTATCGTGTAGATTTGGAGACCCTAATTCTCTCTGGTCTTTTTCTGTCTGTTTGTACCAGTTCAGTCTTTGTAGTTTTGTTCTTTAAAAATGTATGGATTTTGTGCGTTAACCTGTTTGAGTCAATTCTTTCAAAGTCCCCCACGAATTGGATTCTTCTCATGCGCATTGTGTCTGTTATTTTGGAGATATTTTTATATATTTCTGCATTGGATTTTGGATAATGCTCACCATCTTTAGTTCTTGGTCCAAGGAGTTTCCTGATTATTTTATGTTCTTTCACTTCTAATTCCTCTTCTAGTGTTCTGTGTTGAAAGTTTAGTGTCTCAGATGCGTAGAGAGCTTCGGGTTTAATTACTGTTGTGTAGTGTTGTATTTTGCAGTTCCACGAAAGACTCTTTTTGTTGTAAATGGTTTTTGTTAATTGAAATGCTGGCTCCACTTTCAGGACTCTTGATCTGACAGATTTCTTTTCATTACAATTTTCTGCAATCCATTCACCTAAGTATTTAAATTCATTTACTTGAGAGATGGTTATTACCAATTTTGAGATCAGAAGGTGCATCTTTGATGTCAGTCATAAATTGTGTTTTTTCAAATGAAATTTGTAATCCTATTTTTGCTGCCTGCTTTTGTAATAATGCTAGCTGTTTCTGTGCATTGGTTATGTCTTGTGTGATCAGTGCCATGTCATCAGCAAATGCTAAACAGTCTAATTCTATGCTCTTATGACTTGGTCCCAGTCTGTGTGCTGGTGCTCCTGCTTTTCTCCATTCTCCAACAACTTTTTCAAGACCACAATTGAAGAGCACTGGGGACAGTACACCCCCTTGTTGTACTCCTGTGTCTATTTCAAATTCTGTGCTCAATTCTCCCATAAATTTTACTTTGGATTTGGTCTCTGTGAGTGTTTCTTTTATGATGTTTGTTGTCTTTTGATCTAGTCCAAATTCTGCTAATACTTCAAAAAGAGATTCTCGGTCTATACTGTCATATACTTTTTTAAATTCGACAAACATTATGACATAAGATTTGTTTGAAGTACTATGAAAATATTTCATTGAGTTTTTCAAGTTAAGGATTTGTTCTACACATGATTGACCTTTTCTGAACCCACCTTGGTATTCACCTAGTTTTGAATCCAGCTGAGGTTCTGCTCGGTTTAGTAGGGCTTTAGACAGAATTTTGTATGTTATTGACAATAAAGAGATTCCACGATAGTTGTTGGGGTCTGTTTTACTTCCTTTTTTGTACAAAGGATGCTGTCTTCCAATCTGTGGGGATTTTTTCAGTTTTCCAGATTTCTTGTATAATTTCTTTGAGTTTTGCAATAAGATTTTCTCCTGGATTTTTCCATAATTCTGCGATGATTTGGTCTTCTCCTGATGCTTTGTTATTTTTCAGTGACTGAATTATCTCTTTAATCTCCTGTAAACTTGGTGGCTTTGAGTCTGGGTTTTGTTGTGTGTGATGGAACTCAAATTTTTCTGCAGGCTTTTCACAATTCAGTAATTTAGAAAAGTATTTTGCAAGAATTTCACAGTTTTCAGAGTTGGTATGGGCAATTTCCCCATGTTCATTTTTGAATTGGAGTGATGGAGGAGAGTACTTTGTTAATTTTTGTTTGAATACTCTGTAGAAATTTCGGGAACTGTTTTTCTTGAAATCATTTTCTATGTCTTGCAATTTTTTGTCTTTGTGTTGTTTACGGACTGTTCGTATTACTTTTGTGACTGTTGTCCTGGTATCTTTGAGATCTTCTAGGGTCTTTTGATTTTTGTTGCACAACTAATTTTGCCATGCCTGTTGTCTGAGATTTATCAGTGGGTCACAATCATCTGTCCACCATGGATGTTTATGTGTTCTTGCTTGCGGTGCTACAGTTTCAGCTGCTTTTAAAAGTCCTGCTTGCAGTTGTTGCCAATTTTGTGGTTTTAAATTTTGTCTTTCTTTTGTAAATTGTTCATTATCATTTATCTTTTGTACATCATATTTACGGTGTAGAGATTTCTTAGAGAATTCTGTTCTATTATTATTGTCCTACATCAACTGATCAGATGGCACACCGAAATCCTATTGACAGCTAGGAGTAACTCTGTTATGCCTGACCTTCCTGGCTGTTCCAATAATTTGATCAATGCTTTTTTATGATAGATCTGCATTTAATGCTGCTGCAAACATCTCAGCATGGAAATATTGACCTCTATTTCTACTCAGAGCATTCACATCTACTGAACACAATGTGGCCTATCAGTTCCATATACTTCAGTCACAGCTCAATCCACAAATTTCCACACAACATGAAGTCATTCCAAGTACCTGAGCTGGTTGGTTAATACATAAACCTGGATAGTCTGCCTTCACATTTTGATTTTAAGAGTGAACTGAGTCTCCTCGAATATGATGTAAAAATTACAAGTCTTGGTTTAGGCCAGCTGACAACCTTGTTCCAGCAGACTCCCATGCACTCAACATCCAAATATCACATTGGCCCCATTAGCAGAGAGGAGATGGTTCACTTCACAATACACAGAATGGGAATATGGTTATCTCTGAGTACTAAATTGGAGACCAGTCAGTTCTAGCCTTGTTCAGAATGTGTACTCTTGTTTTTCCTAATATGTGAATCATCTCCATTATGAAAGTATGGTGGAGGACAGATGTTTTCTGCATGTGTGATAAACACACATTGTAAATTTTAAAGATCTTTATTCCTGGTGTTTAGTGAATGAAATCTGGAAACAAATTCTGTTCTATTGGAAAAATGATACTCAAATGATACTGACCAGTGGATAGCCATCTGATATATCTAAGACTTTTACTAGAATCTTGATAGCACTCTGTTATGTAGTGTTGTGCTGCAAAAGAATATATTGGTGCAGCCAAGTAAAAATTTAGGCATCTTCCCTGACAAGTCAGCAAGCAGAGGAAATCAGGCCAAGCTGTAGTAATCAAGTGGAGTTTCAGTTTGCTGATACTGCCAATATTTCAGTTATTATGTCTGATTTACAGAACACATGGCTACATACCATATGAGCTCGGCAGTCAGGCACCTACACAGCAAAATATCTTAAGAGAGAGATGCCATCTTTCTGTTGACTGTGCATGATTAAGTAAGAAACTGTAACTTACATGCAACAGCAGTATACTGACGCTACAAAATGTAGTACCCAGAGTGAGTGAAATGGAACATTGGGACATCACAGAGCATTCAGGAAAGCTGATCACATGGGCAAAGCAGGCCAGGTGTGTCTTTATAGGTTCACAGTAGCATGACAAACACGGAGCAGCCTTGCATAAAAAACTGCTGATTTCCATTGCAGCTACGTGTGTCTGTAGCAGAACAGCCTGGATGGGGGACCTAAGTCAGTCTGCTGTCTTCTCATCTAGCTGGCTATGACATTCTGTGGGACAGCAACACCCTTTGTGTAGCCTCTGATGCTGTTGGTGCAGCACGTCATCGATCAACATCTTAATGACCATCTTGCAGTTCACACAGAAGGGCCTGCCAGGGCTTCACTTAACAGCATTCACATTATTTCTGTACTGTTCCACTCTTTAACAACACACAGGGAAGATGAACACTTAAATCTTTCTGTGCAGGCTCCGATCTCTCTTAATTTATTACATTGGCTTCCCACAACCTTATTGTTTGTGATCATTTCAATTTAAGTTGTTCATGACTGTAATGTCTAGATATCTAGTAGAACTGACAATCTGTAGAGTTACGTGATTTATCATGTATCGAAATTTAATGGATTTCTTTTAATACTCATAAGGATGACCTCAAGCTTTTCATTTCTTGGGTCATATTGCCACTCTTTGCATCATACAGATATTTTGCTTATATCATTTTGAAATTGATTTTCGTACTATGATGTATTTCTTACTCAGTAAATGACAGCATCATCTGCAAACAGTTTTAAGGGGGCTACTCAGACTGTCTCCTCCTAAACCATTTATACAGATTAGGAACAATAGAGTGCCCATTACACTTCGTTGGGGAATGCCAAATACCACATGTGACATCCTGACAGGAAATTACGAATCCACCTGTACAACTGCAACACACTCCAATGCATGCAATTTGATTAGAAGCTGCTTGTAAGGAACATTATCGAAAGCCTTTTGGAATTCTATAAATAAGGAATCAATTTGAAATTCCCTGTCGATAGCACTCGCTACTTGGAAGAAAACTGTCTAATGGCAGATATTCAGCACTGGTTCAGAAATTATTTTTCTTATGAAAGCCAACTAGCTCTTCATAATCACAAAGTAATTCACAATGTTGGAACACAGTATATGTTCCAAAACCCTACTACAAACAGAAGTCGGTGATATGGGTTAGTAATTCATTTGGTTACCATTATTTCACTTCTTGATTAGTGGTGTTATTGAGCAACTTTCATCCAGCAACTGGCTGTGTATGAGTGTGAAGTATGGAGCTACTATGTCAGCATACTCAAAGTGATTTCATTAATTGGACAGGAGGACTTGTCATTATTAAGCGATTTCAGCTGCTTCGCTAAACTGACGGTACCTACTTCTAAGTTACGCATATTGGAAGCAGTTCTTGATTGAAATTCTGCTGTATTTAATTAGTTTTCATTACTGGAAGACTTTCAGAGTACACACTGAGTCTTGGCAGACCATTTGGAGGGCTCCACTGTGACTGCTGCTGCCTTCCACCCAGTATGTTTGCAAGCTCATTTCCATTATGCTCTACCAGGGCCTGGGGATAGTAGAGTGGTGTGGTTGCCTCTAGTGAGAGGTGGAAGGTGGGGCGGGGGGGGGGGGGGGGGGGTGCAGTTAGTGGAAATGATGCTCTTCCTTTCCATTACCGCATAAAGTTTGAGGTAGGCTTCGGGGGCAAAGTTGGCCGGAATCTGGTGAATAACACTTTTGCACAGCTCTGCAGTCTTCTAAGAACCAAGCTTTAGTAATTCAGAATCTGGTTTAATTTACTCAAGTTACTAGATAGAAATGATTCGGGATGAAGTGTAGGACTGTGTAATTTATTTGATCTGTTTCAGAGTAAACACTAGTTGTGAACTCTGCTTTGTTTGTGTGAAGTAGTTACAATTTCGGACTTTGACCTAACTTAATGTTCAAGCTGTTAACATCACTGTTTATTAGGAAATGGCAGAAATTAAATTATGCATGTATTTAATTCAGATGTTAATGATATTTCCTTGTTTGAGCTATGACCGTAGAGTCCATCCAGTAAGTGGTTTTTTAATTCGATACCCACCTCATCTAAAGCGATCTAACAGCATTTCCATGTCCATCACCCTCACTGGTACACAGAGATTGGACTGATCATGTAAATTCTAAGAAGTCATTGCTCATTCGAAACACTTGCAATGTGCATCATCTTACTGCCACATATTTGTGAATTTTATGTAGATTCATTTTAAGCACGTCATGTATGCAGATCTTTTTGCATACATTCAATGATACCATGCAGGACTATATAGGTGCAGTATTTTAGATTTTGTCATCTATCAAGTGACAGATCTGGATGATTGACTAATCTCACCCTGTAACACTAACAAAAACGGCCTTGCTGTTTTGGTACTGCGAACGGCTGAAAGCAAGGGGAAACTACAGCCGTAATTTTTCCCGAGGGCCTGCAGCTTTACTGTATGATTAAACGATGATGGCGTCCTCTTGGGTAAAATATTCCGGAGGTAAAATAGTCCCCCATTTGGATCTCTGGGGGGGGGGGGGGGGGGGGGGGACGACTACTCAAGAGGACATCGTTATCAGGAGCAAGAAAACTGGTGTTCTACGGATCGGAGTGTGGAATGTCAAATCCCTTAATCGGGCAGGTAGGTTAGAATATTTAAAAAGGGAAATGGATAGGTTAAAGTTAGATATAGTGGAAATTAGTGAAGTTCGGTGGCAGGAGGAACAAGGCTTTTGATCAGGTGAATACAAGATAATAAATACAAAATCAAATAGTGGTAATGCAGGAGTAGGTTTAGTAATGAATAAAAAAATAGGAGTGTGGGTAAGCTACTACAAACAACATAGTGAACGCATTATTGTGGCCAAGATAGACATGAAGCCCACACCCACTACAGTAGCACAAGTTTATATACCAACTAGCTCTGCAGATGACGAAGAAATTGATGAAATGTATGATGAGATAAAAGAAATTATTCAGGTAGTGAAGGGAGATGAAAATTTAATAGTCATGGGTGACTGGAATTCGAAAGTAGGAAGAGGGAGAGAAGAAAACATAGTAGGTGAATATGGATTGGGGGTAAGAAATGAAAGAGGAAGCCGCCTGGTAGAATTTTGCACAGAGCACAACTTAATCAGAGCTAACACTTGGTTCAAGAATCATAAAAGAAGGCTGTATACATGGAAGAAGCCTGGAGATACTGACAGGTTTCAGATAGATTATATAATGGTAAGACAGAGATTTAGAAACCAGGTTTTAAATTGTAGGACATTTCCAGGGGCAGATGTGGACTCTGATCACAATCTATTGGTTATGAACTGAGGACTAAAACTGAAGAAACTGCAAAATGGTAGGAATTTAAGGTGATGGGACCTGTATAAACTGACTAAACCAGAGGTTGTAGAGAGTTTCAGGGAGAGCATATGGGTACAATTGACACAAATGGGGGAAGGAAATACAGTAGAAGAAGGATGGGTAGCTTTGAGGAATGAAATAGTGAAGGCAGCAGAGGATCAAGTAGGTAAAAAGACGAGAGCTAGTAGAAATCCTTGGGTAACAGAAGAGATATTGAATTTAATTGATGAAAGGAGAAAATACAAAAATGCAGCATTTGAAGCAGGCAAAAAGGAATACAAACGTCTCAAAAATGAGATCGACAGGAAGTGCAAGGTATGGCCACAGGACAAATGTAAGGATGTAGAGGCTTATCTCATGAAGGGTAAGATAGATACAGCCTACAGGAAAATTAGAGAGACCTTTGGAGGAGAAACACTTGCATGAATATCAAGAGCTCAGATGGAAACCCAGTTCTATGCAAAGAAGGGAAAGTAGAAAGGTGGAAGGAGTATATAGACGGTCTATACAGGGGCGATCTTCTTGAGGACAATATTATGTAAATGGAAGAGGATGTAGATAAAGATGAAATGGGAGATATGATACTGCGTGGTTTGACAGAGCACTGAACGACCTAAGTTGAAACAAGGCCCCGGGTGTAGACAACATTCCATTAGAACTACTGACAGCCTTGGGAGAGCCAGCCTTGACAAAACTCTACCATCTGGTGAGCAAGATGTATGAGACACGCGAAATACCATCAGATTTCAAGAAGAATATAATAATTCCAATCCCAAAGAAAGCAGGTGTTGACAGATGTGAAAATTACCAAACTATCAGTTTAATAAGTGGTAGTGGTGGTGGTTAGTGTTTAACGTCCCGTCAACAACGAGGTCATTAGAGACGAAGCGCAAGCTCGGGTTAGGGAAGGATTGGGAAGGAAATCGGCTGTGCCCTTTCAAAGGAACCATCCTGGCATTTGCCTGAAACGATTTAGGGAAATCACAGAAAACCTAAATCAGGATGGCTGGAGACGGGATTGAACCGTCGTCCGCCCGAATGCGGGTCCAGTGTGCTAACCACTGCGCCACCTCGTTCAGTTTTAATAAGTCACAGCTCCAAAATACTAATGCGAATTCTTTACAGACGAATGGAAAAACTGGTAGAAACTGACCTCTGGGAAGATCAATTTGGATTCCGTAGAAATGTTGGAAAACGTGAGGCAATACTGACCCTACGACTTATCTTAGAAGAAAGAGTAAGGAAAGGTAAACCTATGTTTCTAGCATTTGTTGACTTAGAGAAAGCTTTTGACAATGTTGACTGCAATACTCTCTTTCAAATTATGTAGGTGGCAGGGGTAAAATACAGGGAGTGAAAGGCTATTTACAATTTGTACAGAAACCAGATGGCAGTTATAAGAGTCGAGGGACATGAAAGGGAAGCTGTGGTTGGGAAGGGAGTGAGACAGGGTTGTAGCCTTTCCCCGATGTTATTCAATCTGTATATTGAGCAAGCAGTAAAGGAAACAATAGAAAAGTTCGGAGTACGTATTAAAATCCATTGAGAGGAAATAAAAACTTTGAGGTTCGCTGATGACAGCAAAGGACTTGGAAGAGCAGTTGAACAGAATGGACATTATCTTGAAAGGTGGGTATAAGATGAAAATCAACAAAAGCAAAATGAGAATAATGTAATGTAGTCGAATTAAGTCGGGTGATGCTGTGGGAATTAGATTAGGAAATGAGACACTTAAAGTAGTAAAGGAATTTTGCTATTTGGGTATCAAAATAACTGATGATGTTCGAAGTAGAGGGGATATAAAATGTAGACAATGGCAAGGAAAGCATTTCTGAAGAAGAGAAATTTGTTACAGAAGAATGCTGAAGATTAGATGGGTGGATCACATAACTAATGATGAGGTACTGAATAGAATTGAGGAGAAGAGGAGTTTGTGGCACAACTTGACTAGAAGAAGGGATTGGTAGGTAGGACATGTTCTGAGGCATCAAGGGATCACCAATTTAGTACTGGAGAACAGCATGGAGGGTGAAAATCGTAGAGGGAGACCAAGAGATGAATACACCAATCAGATTCAGAAGGATGTAGGCTGCAGTAGGTACTGGGAGATGAAGAGGCTTGCACAGGATAGAGTAGCATGGAGAGCTGCATGAAACCAGTCTCAGGACTGAAGACCACAACAACAACATCAAGTGATAATGGACAAAAGTGGATCAAAATTCTGTGTGTCCAAATGTTAGTACCAGCAGTATGACCGTAGTGTATGTTTTCAAACTTAGTAACTGGGGTCATAGCAGACACGTGACTATACCCTATTGCATGTTAAATTATGCAGCCATAATTTGTACCTCATCTTGTGATAGTGGGGGAAACATTGTGGCCATGTGTGCGTCTGTATAGCTTAAGCTACTTCTGTGTCCGCATCTCCTTGAGGATTAGTTTGCGATTTACTTCAGATTATTATTTCTGGAAGGTGAATGAGTGACTACATTCTTCCAGCCACTCTTTTACTGTGGTTACCATTCAGTTGTTCATTGTTCCAATTTTTTCTTGCACCCTCCTCTTTTTCAAATTCCTTAGTAATTGTGTTCTGTGTGAACTGGTCATATCTTGAAGTACTGCAGACCTGAGTGTTACTGAATACCAAAAACACAAAAGTTAATCAAAACTAGATCCCAAGGTTAATAGCCATGATCAGTCAAACCAGACGTAAGTGCTAGGCACAAAAGTGTTCAAACCAGTGCATGATAAATGAAAGATAAGACATGAAAGTGAGCAATGTTTTACAGATTAAGCTTTCACAGAATATATCCAGTAACTAAGGCACTGTTTCAACATGTCAGCTGTGGACGACTGACAGGTCTGGTGATGTTACACAGCCAGAGACGATGACACCGCTGCTTGCCTCGGTTCCAGGTAGATGCATCCTGCCACTGCCCCCACCAAAGTCAGCTGCCTATAGTGTAGAAACATCAATGTTTGTAATTCATTAACAATACCAGTTTGGTGTCTTAATACTGTTTTACTAATGCCCACAGGCATGAGACCAGAATCCACTCACCAAACCTGATGTGACTGTTGGACAGCCTGCTGAATGCAGTCAGTCCTCAGAGGCCACCCAGCATAATAACGTCCCACCCCAATGGCATTGCATCTGGTAATGGAAGTCATCTGGCATCAGAGGTAACTTCTGCCTCACTTTGCAATCCACTGCTAAACTTTAGTAAGTGATTCTTGGTTTTGAATACTTTTTCTGTGTTACAGACACAATTAGTCCATAGGACGTTCACTGTAGCTTAAAAGTCCCTTTGCTGAAGCATCTTGAGCCTGCAGACCTTTCACATTTCATGAGCAACTGTAAAGAATGCATTCAGTTATATGTCAATGCTGCAGTTTGGCAACTTGTGCCCAGACAAACACAATAACAATGCCAGCTACACTGTATCATGGCCAGACAAGATTCGGAGCACTGCTGCACTCCATAACCACAAACTTCCATGAATGCTACACATAAAGTTTAATCTTAGTCTTTGGTTGTTTATTTACTGTGGTGACCCAGCATTTTTTGTATTATCAAATGGAGATTGCACAAACAATGGAGACATGAGCAGCACTGGTGAACAAAGTGGTCAAACTTTTCAAATGCAACAGTTTTCAGCAACTCTATTATGGTGATGTAACACTGCATTACACGAGCTCTTTGGAACTTGGGAAGCTTTTAGTCAGTGTGAACAAGCTGAGGTGGTAGAGGTAAAAGACACATTGAATATCTATATCCCTCCTACAGACTCTACTGCAGCTAATTTGGTGCCTCCTTTTTTGTGCAAATTCACTTAGGATGCGTTAGTATTTATTAGCAATTTGTGCCTCACAGTACATGACGTAAAACATCGTGTCTCCATTCAACCGTAATTAAGCAAACTGGCCAGATGAGACATGCTTGTGTACGGCTAACTTAAGGGCAGCTTTCGGTCATCTGAACAGTTTATAAAGGGGCTTTACCAATTGTTTTGAAACAAAACAGCTCGACACTTTTTAGAGAAAAGCTAAATGGCTTGTTGCAGAAATTTAGTCAATCTGTAGAAGCATTTTCAGACACAATTACGGAGGTCAGCCCACAACCCTATGTGTCAAGACAAAACATGGAAATTTATAGACTTATTCTGCTTAAGGCTAGATGCTGTTTATGTTTTTTAAGAGCACCTATGGAATACATCGAGACTACATGATATAGGTCATGTCGAGCAGGAGACAATGATGTAGTGTCATTGGCATCAACATGACTCAGTTTCACTGTTGGATTAAGAAATTTTTGGGAGCATATGGAAATATTGCTACTTGTTGGTGATGGGTATTGCATAGTCATGGTCCTAGATTTTCTGGTTATGTGGCAACATTCTAGCTGCAAACAACCACTACTAGTGTGACACTGTTGCAAGTTTCACATGTAATGAAACTGGTACCGTATAAACTGCAGACATGTTGACTTTGGTTCAGTTTGCATGGTATGATACCAAGAGGTACAGAAATGATTGACTTGGTAGGTCAAGGCCCACACTCACTAAGACTGATGGTGTTTGCAGTGGAGCCGTTGGAATCCTCTAAAGAGATGAATACATTGTATGTAGTATTTTGTGCATGGTAGTGTGGTAAGTGTAAGAGAGATAGATGTAGATTATATAGTTCTGATACATCCTGCACTATGACAATTTAGGTATGTTGAGTGGAGACCATCATTCCACACCAACTGTCAATCCATCTACATCACAAGAGACGTTGAGTCACTTTGTGGAAAAGAACAGAATAGTGATAAGATGCACTGGTACAATTTAGACTTTTTTTATCCTGTAATAACAATAACAATGCAACATACGATACCAGTGGATAGTATTGGTCTACTTCACAGGAAACCATACAGAATCACAAAAGATCTACAAACAATAAAGGAAGAACTACTAAATCAACTGGTTGCTAATGGCATTATTGAATGTAACGATGATCCGTGGGCTACAGCTGTTTTAATTGTTGCCCAAAAATTCATCAGACGGAACAATAAATAATAGGTTTTCATGAAACTACAGATAGCTGAATGTAAGAACTACCACTGATGCATATCCTGTAACAAATATAATGGAGACTCTGGACAATTTGGGTCTGTGTACATACTATTTGACGATGGGGTTGAAAAGTTGTTATCACCAGTAGCTAGTAGTTCCTGAAGACTGGCCAAATACTGCACTCACTGTCCCATGGAATTGCTCTCAATATCGCAGGATGCCATTCAGCTTCAAGAATATGTGAGCTACTTTCCGAAGGCTATCAGAATTACATTGTCAAGACAAGCCATCCATTTCTCTGGTTTTACAGCACTCTGTTTCCTAAGGATATGGAAGAGCATGTATAGCTCTTAGAGTAGGTATTCAAAAGACTGTATAGCAATTTTAACACTGAGTGTTGATGAATGTCACTTTGCAGCAGCAGAGGTTCAGTTTCTGGGTTACATAAATTAGTCATGAGAGGGTGAAAACTGAGCCAGATTTAATTTCTACTGTACATATCACCTTGTCCACTGAGAAAACAAAGCTGTTCCATCATTTATAGGAAGCATTTTGCCATAGTTACTGAGATATTATATGATTCTTTAAGGAATGGGGCAAAAATTCAGTGTTCTACTGACTGCCAGGCCATGTTTGAGAATTTAAAACGAGCATTAACAACAACCCAATCATTGGTGTTTCCAACTTTAAAAAGTAATTGGATCATGTGACACAAGTTATTTGGCTGTCAGGTGGATTCAAACCAGGGCATGGAAGGCAAGGAACACTCAGTGGCATAAGCATTGAGGCAGATCAATAAAGCACAATGGAATTATTCAAGAATTGGAGAGGCTGTCCATTATTGGGTGATCAAAAAGTCAGTATAAATTTGAAAAGTTAATAAACCATGGAATAATGTAGATAGGGAAGTAAAAATTGCCACACATTCTTGGAATGATATGGGGATTTATTAGAACCACCCCATATTGCTAGACGAGTGAAAGATCTCTTGCAGGCGTCGTTTGGTGATGATAGTGTGCTCAGCCGCCACTTTCGTCATACTAGGCCTCCTAGGTCCCCAGACCTCAGTCCGTGCGATTATTGGCTTTGGAGTTAGCTGAAGTCGCAAGTGTATCAAGATCGACCAACATCTCTAGGGATGCTGAAAGACAACATCCGATGCAAATGCCTCACCATAACTCCGGACATGCTTTACAGCGCTGTTCACAACATCATTCATCAACTACAGCTATTGTTGAGGAAAGATGGTGGACATATTGAGCATTTCCTGTAAAGAACATCATCTTTGCTTTGTCTTACGCTGTTATGCTACTTATTGGTATTATGATCAGATGAAGCGCCATCTGTCGGACATTTTTTTAACTTTTGTATTTTTATTTTTTATTTTTTTTTTTTTTTGTTCTAATAAAACCCCATGTCATTCCAAGCATGTGGGTCAATTTGTACCTCTCTATCTACATTATTCTTATTCAATTTTCAAATTTATACTGAATTTTTGATCATCTGGTATATGGTATTACATACCTACATTGTTACCTGCAGGGAAGAAAATTTAATGTTGTGGCAGACCTTGCTGTGCTAAAGAGGTTGCTAGGAGTAAAACACTCTTCAACATGAGCAAGTAGAAAGGTTCAGGTACTGTGAGCAATGGATAAGAGCACTGCTGAGTGGCAAGAAGCATGGTCTGCTGACACTGACTGCCGACTTTGTGTGTCGCAGACTGTGGTTGTGCCCTAAAGGCTTGCTGACTGTGGACTACACATGGTGGTATCGGCAGCTTTCAAAGAAAGTACTAAGACAACCATATGACAATGTTTCAGCATGGCATGGAGCTTGGAGAGCAACTGATTGATCAGTAGCCCAAAAATTTTGGCAGTGGACCATGAGCAGGACTTTGAGTAATAGATTAGAAACTGAATACTGTGTGCACAACATTCCAATCTCAGACCTCAACTAGTAAGGTGGTTGGAAGCATCCAAACCATTTGAAACAGTGGGGATGGCTGTTGCCAGACCATTCAATGCAATACCAGGACGCTACTAAAATTTCATGTTGCTGACAACAACCACCGATCAGAGTACCAATTATATAGCTGATCTAATAGGAAAGTTATCATAGTTGCTATGCATTCACAAGTTTAGGACTAGACCTTCCCTACCAATGGAAGAAGACAGCCCATTCATCATAAAACTGCCAAATTTAAATTTATATATGAACACCAACCAAATAATAGAGGCGTGACTCCCATGTGCTGTATCAGCATATAACTGTAAAAAATTCAGCAGCATTGTGCTCACACGCTATGAGATAGTATATGGCATGAAGATGCTTTCACCTTTTGAGATAGTAAAACCTCTATTTGGGAAAAATGT
Source organism: Schistocerca americana (assembly GCF_021461395.2). Lineage (NCBI taxonomy): Eukaryota > Metazoa > Arthropoda > Insecta > Orthoptera > Acrididae > Schistocerca > Schistocerca americana. Next base: position 43,306,417 of record NC_060119.1, read on the forward strand.
GGGCTCAGCGCAATATTTTTGGAAACGACTTTTTTAGAAATCATGAAAGAAAGTGATTACAAAGCTGCTCAAGCATGGGGAACAGAGGGTAATAGGTCAGTATGTTCCCTCAGCATAAAGTTGGACATTGGGTTTGGTTGACAAATCCCTATAAATGGTATCACCTGTCCATGTAAATTATGAAGAAAAGCACTAATGTGGTGTACTGTGTGTGTTATAGGGCATCACATACTGGCCAATACTATGACTGTGTTAGTGACTCATATATGCACATTTTTGCAAAGGGGAAAAAACTGACACCAATTCCTTTTTGCCAGATAGCTTATCTCCATAGTATCTAGGATGGGGATCATAGTTCTGTTGGTTCCACACTTCAATAGGTGAAGAGTAGTGGATGTACTACTGGTTCAGCTGGTTCAAGCAGGAGTACTATTTGACAGACAAATTGACATCAAATTTACTAGTAACAAGCGGAGGTTGAGAGTGTGGCTACTTCTAACTTTCGTATTCTATTTATTACTTCCCACAGACAGATAGGTACAAAATTTACTCAATGCCCATAGTATTGCACCTGTTGAAATTAAATGAACAATTTCAAATTTATCAAACTCTAGAACTAGGGGTCGTTACCGGCTCTCCAATTAGCTTGTAAAGAAAAGAATAGATTTGATAGGCAGACCATTGTCTTCCATATTTAACAAATGTTTAGAAATTTTAAGGGAATTAGGACACACTGCAAACTTTAAAGTTCTTCCAGTATTCAAAAACGGTGATAAATATCTACTGTATTTACCCGAGTATAAGACAACCCTGATTAGAAGACGGCCCCATTTTCCAAGGGATTTCTTTAGTGAACATTATTTTTAATATATTGTGACTAATCACAATCATAAACTGTTATAGTATCTGCCTACAAAGTTAACATAATATCCATTCTAAATTTATGCCATTTATTGATTGTTTACATTTTGATGGTGTAAGGAGAAATAAAATTAAAAAAATAAAAATGGTTTACATTAATTTGCAGAGCATTTTCTTTTCCACATTTTTCAGTTACCAACCCTGTCATCTGTGGTATCATCATTTTTTAATCATCATCATCTTTTTCTTCTTCTTCTACTTCTTCTTCTTCTTCTTCTTCTTCTTCTTCTTCACTGCACAGCTGTGAACTTTATACCTTCATTGTCTTAGATATTTTGCTGTTTCATCCAAACATGTTGCAATTTCTGAGATTGTGATTACAGTGGGATATCAGAATACAACTGTTTTGATGTATATACATAAAGGATATCGCTCCTACACCGCCATGAGACTATTGGCTCCATACATAGCGTCTGCCCACTGCTCTCTCAGGGGCTGCGTAGATCCAGCATCTGATACACCCCGTTTTGTTCCTGACATAAATCACGGTGACCATCAACTACACAGCAGTATGAGACACTTCCATATGCCACTGGTCCCCATCTAGACTTTTACTATCTCCTGTGGAAATGAAGACTTTTCTTTGGTACTTGTCCAATTTTACAGCCAGTTCAATTCTGATTACAAATGGATTCATGCCAACTGTAATTTAAACACGGTATATGTTTCTAAAAAGCCAAAGCACACAGGATAGGTCCTTATGGTTGGCCAACAACATGATGTAATTTGCTGCCTGCTCACTATTCACCTGCTTGTAATCAAGTTCACAGCTAAGCTGGTAGCACTGTTCCCCTCCAACCCTCCTGTAGTGCTCTGCCTCAGCAACAGTGAAACACTTACTGCAATATCTTCTAAGGTGCAAGTCATATGTTACGGCAACAAGTAATATATAAAGTGTTTCAGTCCAGTTCTTGAACTTGAGCTCGGCCACCACCTTCTGACTTTTACCATTACCATCTCCACAACAGGTCTTGCCACTGTAATTCATACTTATTTCGTTTGTTAGAGATTTCATTCTTGATAAATTTTCCTTCTTGTTTTATCAATATGTCAGCATCATGCTCTAAAGCTGATTGAAAACTACTGACATTTTTATCCAGTATTCAAATACGTGAACAGTGACCAAAATACTCAGTTGAAATGCACTTAGGAAATCATTACAATCTCTTGTAATCAAAGTACTGATCTGGGTTCTTCATCAAGTAATGTTTCCTGAAGGACAATATTTTCACTTCAAACACACAGTATTCATATGTGTATGAGTACTCTTGTTGTATTTTAACAGGTTTGCAATAAGAGTTTGTGAAATGATAGAATATAGTGATGCTTCCTCCTGTGTGTCACAAAATTGTCAAATTTTACACAGAATAATAGATTTCTGTAGTAGCTGTTTCATAGTTTCTGCCATTTCATTTACACTGGCACCACGTGAGTCAAATATCACGTGACTAATCGTGCCTCATCAATACTGTATCAAGTGCTTCAGCATATCAGAAAATCTTGGGCCAGTTTGAAGTCGAGCGTCGTTTGTCCACCTCTGCCTTCTGGATCCTTCGGAATAAATTCTCATGTGACCTCAGTAGCCAAAACTTCACCTGCAAATGTAAGACAACTGCTATATACTCTGCTAAACAATGTAAAAATGTTAGCCTCAGCAGCAATAGCTTAATCAGTGAATATAAGACACCCCCGTATTCTTTGAATGACAAATTGGGAAAACGCTCTTCTCATAATTGGGTAATACAGTATATCTAAGTTATCACCCAATCTCAATCATACCAATATTGTCTAAGGTATCTGAATCACATATGTATACCCAGTTAGTTGTTTTATGCAATCTAAGCAAAGCATTTGACTGCATTCCTTTAGACATTCAGACAGCAAAACTAGGATTTTATGGGGTAATGAAGCATTAGCACTGACAGGTTCATATCTTCACAACAGAAGGCAGTCTGTCACAGTTAAAAATAAACACTCCCCTGTGAGTGTTCCACAGGATTCATGGCCTGGACCATTCTTCCTCATCATTGCTGTCAATGACCCGCCTTTCTACATAAATAGTACTCCCATATGCAAGGCTGATGATGCGACACTGCTCGCCATGTCAGAACATCTCAGCCTTGGATAACAGTAAACAAGTCTGACTCAAATCTGCCATCCACTGGTTCTCATCAAATAAATTAATCTCTAATACAGATAAAACCGAACACCTTCTTTTAGGATTGCCCAAAACCACAGAAAACAAATCTGTAAAATTGTTAGGAATGCATATTGATTCTACACGTAACTAGGAAGAATATGTATGTCAGGTATGCAAGAAAGATATCAAGGGTCTCCTATGTGCTTTGGAAACTTACAGACATGATTAATGAGGACTTAATGTACTTTGGACTCTTGCAATCACATATTACTTATGGCCTTGTCATTTGGGGAGACACCACCTACACTAACAATATTCTGAGACTACAGAAGAGAACGTTACGCATAATGTGCAAAGCAGCTTCCAGGGAGTACTGTCTCCTCTCTTTGCCAGGCTCAGACTATTGACTGTAGTCAACTTGTACATATACATGTACATGTAAAAACCAGAGGCATGAAAGGTCCTTCCAGGGAAGAAATTCATGCTACAACACTAGAAAGAAGGAAGATTATGACATACCAAGATAGAGATTAACAACACCTTACAACTCACACAAGGTGAATACTTTAAAAATCTTCAGTTAATATCACAAACTGATCAGACCATGCCATTAAAATTACTTAAGGAGAGACTGCATAACTGTAAATGCCACTATACGCATTCTCCAGTAACCAAACAGATCTCAGCACTACTCAGATCCCAAGACTTTCAAATAGTAAAATGAACTGTTTATTCTGATTATGAGGGCCTATCAATTAACAAAATAATGTATAATCATTATCAGCATGTAATATAATAGCTAAATTCACTGTCTATAGACAATAATTTAACATAAATGATGCACAACATTCTTTAGTCACTGTATTCACCATATCAGTATATTTTGTGTATGTCAGCTTTGTATGTTAAGTGTATTAACCAAGTTAGTGAATGTAATGTGGTATGAACATTATATACAGTGACTTACTATGCATGGTATTTACAAAATCCTCGTATATCAACTATCTGTTTACTATAAATAGTCTCCAAAAATTTTATTATGATTTGTACAAAAAGAAGCCTATTTCATTCTGTATGATCAATGGCCAATAAACATTCTTGATTCTTGACAGTCAATTATTTCAGATCCCATTTTTCACACACCAACAGTTTCAAATGTTCAAATGTGTGTCAACTACTAAGGCACCAAACTACTGAGGTCATCAGTCCCCCAGACTTACACACTATTTAACTTATGCTAAGAACAACACTTACCAGAGGGTTTGACAGTTTCAGAAAATTTCAATTGAAACTGGGGAAGAGTACCATGAAATACCAAACCACAGTGAAATCTGGTAGCTTAGCTGCAGAAATTTCCTGAAAAGATTTTTTCATTAGAGAATGCCAATAAACCAGCTCCTAAAGGTCAAAAGAAGGCATCACTGCAATTAGAATATCCAGAGTAGGTTGTCAACCCTGGCTTTTCGTTGGATATTACACTACATTAACATTTTTAACACTAGCCTGCAAGGTGAGGATCTTTTAATCTGTGAACTGACAAAAATATAAACCACTGTCTTGACAAAACTTGCGATGTGCAAAGACAACTGGGATCAAAAAATGCAGCACACTTCTCTGCTCTGTATTTTGTCCATGAAAAGAATTACAAGAACTACATTCTTCTGATTAGTACAAAAAAACATGAACTTATACGGTTTATGGATATACTAAATCCATTCCAAGTTTTCAAAATTTGTTGAGACCACTTGTTACTTCTGTATATGACACTCCCGCAATTTGCAAATGGAATTATTACATGGATTTACAATGTAATTTTCCTCCGCTAGGCATGTTTTTTATGGCAGGAAGTTGAATACAATTTTACCAGAACTCTGAACAGAAAGAGTTTCCTCGTCTTCATCGTGAGCCCACAAAAATAATGTCAATGATTGGTTCGACATACTTTTGTGAGAGACTTTTTAATACTAAGAAAATTAATAAATCATGGTTAAGAGCAATCAGTGATGACAATTTATGTAACTGTTTGCTTCTATCTACTTCTATACATTTTGTACTGGACTTCAACCGCACTGTAAATTTGACGTGTGATACATACATGAAGTGGATCTCGTGTAATGCCCTTCACAACTATAATTTTTTTTCCACCTGTCTCACTGAATCTGGCTTCCTTATTTAATGATGAAATAAATTTAAGGCAAACACATTAGTAGCACATGCAGAGGGTGGAGATTGAATAGAGGAGGGGAGAAGAAAGCAGTCGCCTGCCCACCTCGTGGTTCACTTCACATGAGCTCTAGTCCCACCCGCACTTACACCAGGCTGTACGGAGTTTCTTGTTCCTCGTGACAATTTTAATACTACTTTTGTGATTTTGTTTGGGTGCTGTAAAACTAAACTCTGTCTGAACAGGCCTTGGAAGGCCCAATGGTACAATATGGCTGCCATGTCATCCTCAGCCAACAGGTGTCACCAGATACAGATATAGAAGGCCATGTGGTCAGCACACCATTCTCCTGGCTGCATGTAAGTTTACAAGGCTGGAGCCGTTAGTTCTCAATCAAGTAGCTCCTCAGTTGGCCTCACAAGGGCTGGGTGACAGTGGACATTGAAATTTCTGAAACACGAACCAAATTCCATAAGACAAACTCTTTTCAATGCTCGCCCTCCAGAGTAAAAACATATGCATCTCAGTTGTGGTGTAGGCACTGAGTGATTTACTTTTATTTTATTATGGAAAGCTTTTTTTAAATGGCATTTCTGTTGCTGGAAGACTTGAAAAATGTCTGAATTTAAGGGGAGAAAGAATCACAGAGGAAAATGGTACAAAAATAGATTGAAAGAAGTGGTTAGATGTGTAATGGAAGGCAATTTGTCACAAACAAGAAAAGATATGGCCTCTCCCAGTGAGAATCTGCAAGAGACTCATAGGATAGGTGAACAGGCATGCAAAGAACGTAATATGTGCAAAACATGGCGTTTCACAGTCTCTCAAACCCTCAGTCAAGGATGTGTAATGTGAGGGTCCGCTTTCAATACATTGGGTGGCTGATAACAGTATCTCACCTTTTATTTTGAAAATGGCTTGTCTAAGAAAGATTAGAAATATGATAATGGTAATAGAAATACGGCCTTGCTTTAAGGTAATAGTCAACATGGTGGCAATTCTTAAATATGCCAGCTCAGATTCAATACACATTGTTGAACTACAAAGGGGGGTCACATGTGGCACATCATTTTTGGCTTCACTTATGTGAACAACAACAATATGCACTTATTTTTTATCTGCCTGTAACCGTGAATAACATGTGCGATGGATCATATAGCCCAACTGTTCACAATCCCTGGACTAGGGGATGTCCACTTGCAGTATGTGTTATGGCAGAGTTTGCAATAAATGTGGTATAAATGTCATAAAAGAGAGAGCTTTAAAGGATGAGGACTACAGTTAAACATGTTTGCCGAGCCACAAGAAACGTGAGCACAAGACAATGGGCACTACCATCCACCAGAACTATTTGCAGCCCTAGACGCACAGACAGTGTATCTGACATGCTTTGTGAGGTCAAGTGAGAGGGTGCATGTGTTGAAGATGTGCATCTTACAGCAGTGGCATTTACCCACAGTAGGTGTTAGTAGTGGACAGTGAGTACAGGCACCAGGCCCCTATTCTTCCCCTAATTCCTGCCATATCACCAAATAATAACTGATATTTACAACCATAAAACAAATTTATTTCGAAAAAATACTGACTGGCTACAATACCTACTTGCTTATTAGCTTTGTGCAGTGCACAGTTCTGCATGGACCGGATAGTGATGTAAAATTAAACATGAACGATCGACCTAAATAAACCAACTCGATGATCAGGAATTTCCCTGAATTTGTCTGTGGTGTTGTGATGTTTGTTTTGTTTGTTGTTGTCATCACTGACTGGGCTCTGAGGTATTCTTTGGTTAAATCATCGTTTGCCTGTTTTGTTTTCTGTTAGCAACTACATTTGGCGTAAAATATATACTGAATTATTAATAAAGAAGTGGAAATGGTCATATCCTAGTGGTTCTGCAGAAAAGGAAAAGAGCTGTTCATCAGAAAGAAGTAATTGAAAAGTTACCAAAATTAACAGCATATTTTAGTACTACTACTACTACTACTACTGCTAGTACTACCACCACCACTACTGGAACAACTTCTGTAAGCATCAATCAAACAGTGAATCTTCCACATGATGGATCATGTCAATCACAAATTGTGGGAATTTCTGAATGTTCATGTTCTACACGAATTTCAGATTTCTACCAATTTAGGAAAAGAGATTCGATCAGAAAGATACCATTCCTATGACAAAAGTGCAACAACTTCATTGACTTTACTAACATGGACAACTGTCAGCTGGACAACAGTTTTCTAACCCATAAGAAGTATCACACATTCCTGCTGATTATTTTCATGAAAATTTTGTAGAAAGAAGTCATGAATTTTTTATTCATGAGGGATCTGTATATTTTCAAAATAGAGGACCTGACTTTTCCAAGGTGGTGGGAAGTTCCTAGAGTACCAAACTTTTGACGTCATTGGTCCCTAGGCTTACACACTACTTATTCTCACTTAAACTAAGTTATTTTAAGGACAACACGTACACCCATGCATGAGGGACGACTCGAACATGGGATGGGCGGGAGCTTTAGACCAAGCGGCTACCCCGTGTGGCTTTTTTTCCGAAACATCCAGAAGCAATGAAAATGGTAATCAGCAACTAGGTATTTCAACAAAGCGTTATCTATACATAAATTAAAGAATGATGGAAGCATTGAAAGAAAATAGTGGTTGTATTTGCCTTTCAAAAACTGTATTTTGTCTTTCACCCTGCTTATTTAACCCTCCTGATGTAAATTTATGCTCTCTGACTGGATGCAATGATTGGAAGCACATTAAGCACATAATTTTAACACATGAAAATAGCCCACCACATAGGCAGTCCATGGTGATTTATCTGGCATGAAGTACAGCAGTTGGTAGAATAGATAAAGACTATCTCAACATCAAGAAGAAGTGGATTACTGGAGAAACATACTTAAGCAGATAGTAGCTGTTGTAAAATTTTTGTCATCGATAGGGCTCCCATTTCACTGTGACAATGAAATCTTAGGATTTCCCACAATGGAAATTATTTGTGATGTGTGGGATTACCGAGTGAACTCATTCCGTTTTATGCAGATCGCTTACAAAAATTTGGGAATCTTGTAAAACTTAACACTTCTTATTCATCAGTGAATATCTGTAATGAGGTTATGGATGCAATGGGAAAACAGATCTTCAAAAAATTTTAAATGAAGTTCAATTAGCAAATATTTTTCCTTTAGCACTCACAGTACACCTGTTCCCTCTTATGTTGTACAGCTAACTGTTATAATTTGATACATAGAAGACCATGTTTCTGTTTAATGGTTTCTGAAATGTTTACCCATTAAAGACCATAAATCTGAGTAATTAGCAGAAACCATCTCAAGTTTTTTTTTTTTTTTTTTTTTTTTTTTTTTTTTTTTTTTTTTTTTTTTTTTTTTAAGAGAATCATTATATTCCTATAAAAGATTACAGGGGACAAAGACATGACAATGCTTCAAACATGTTGTGGAAGTATACTGGTCTACAAGCAAGAATCAAGATGAAATGTAATTTCACCACCTTCATACCTTGGCAGGACATTCACTAAACTTGATAGGTGTCCAAGCTGCTGGGTGTGTATCAGAGCCAACAAAATTTCTTGAAATGGTTCAGAAAGTGTAAAACCTTTTGTTAAGCTCTACGCACTGATGGAATATATTGACAGAACTTTTAGGTTAAAAAAAATTGTTAAGTGTCTTTCACAAACCAGGTGGTCAGACTGAACTCATGCCTTGGATGAAGGTCATAAACAAACTATAGAAACTTTGATGTCCACTGCAGAAGATACTGAACAGGCAATAGAAATTACTGACAAAGCCCTTAGTCTGTCCAGAAGAATGGGAAAGCTAGAATTTATTATATTAATGGAAGTTTTGAGCTCTGTATTGGAAAGAATAGACAAAACAAATACCAATCTGGTTCCTTTCAGAGTATGCAGACACAATAGCACCTTTCTTAGCAATAATATACAACCACTCACTTGACAAAAGGTCTGATCCTAAGGACTGAAAAGTAGCACAGGGAACACCAATATTCAAGAAAGGAAATAGGAGTAACCCATTGAATTACAGACCCATATCACTGACCTCAATTTGCAGCAGGATTTTGGAGCATATACTGTACTCTAACATTATGAATCACCTTGAAGAAAATGACTTATTGATACACAACCAACATGGATTTAGAAAATATTGCTTTGTGCAACACAGCTAGCTCTTTATTCCCATGAAGTAATGAGTGCTGTCAACAAGGGGTCTCAGATCAATTCCATATTCCTACATTTCCAGAAGGCTTTTGGTATCATTCCTCGCAAGTGACTATTAATCAAATTGCATACATATGGAGTATCGTATCAGTTGTGTGACTGGACTCATGATTTCCTCTTAGAGAGGTCACAGTTCACATTGATACATGGTAAATCATCGAGTACAACAGAAGTGATATTTGGCATTCCACAAGGTAGTGTCATAGGCCCTCTGCTGTTCTTGATTTACATAAATGATCTAGGTGATAATCTGAGCAGTGTCCTTAGATTGTTTGCAGATGACACTGTAATTTATTGTCTAGTAAAATCATCAGACAATTAATTCCAATTACAAAATGATCTAGAGACAATTTCTGTATGGTGTGAAAGGTGCAATTGGCACTAAACAAAGAAAAGTGCAAGGTCATCCACATGCATACTAAATGAAATCCGATAAATTTTGGGTATACGATAAATCGCACAAATCTAAGGGCTGCCAGTTCGACTAAATATCTAGGAATTACAATTACGAGCAATGTGAATTGGAAATACCACATAGATAATATTGTGGGGAAGGCAAAACAAAGACTGTGCTTTGTTGGCAGAACACTTAGAAGGTGCGACAAACCCACTAAAGGGACGCCCTACATTACACTTGTCCATCCTCTGCTGGAATATTGCTGCACGGTGTGGGATCCTTACCAGGTAGAATTGATGGAGGACATTGTAACGTGCAAAGAAGGGCAATCCATTGCGTGTTATTGCGCAATAGGGCTGAGAGTGTCACTGATATGATATGCAAGTTGGGGTGGCAGTCACTGAAACGAAGGCGGTTTTCTTTGCGGCAAGATCTATTTACGAAATTTCAATCACCAACTTTCTGTTCTGAATGCAAAAATATTTTGTTGACACCCACCTATGTAGGGAGAAATGATCATCGCAATAAAATAAGTGAAATCAGAGGTGGAACGGAAAGATTTAGGTGTTCCTTTTTCCCATGCATCATTCGAGAGTAGAATTGTAGAGAAGTAGTATGAAAATGGTTCAATGACCCTTCTGCCAGGCACTTGAGTGTGAATTTCAAAGTAACCATGTAGATGTAGGTGTAGATGTATCTTCAAAAGAAACATTAACATTGCACTTTACAACTAGTTTGTTCCTTTCACTTGATGATTTTAACATTAACCTCAGGGATAAATTTGATGACTTTGAATTGTTCAGCGAAGAAAAACCCAGAATCTGGTTACAAGAACTTATCTCAAAGAACAAAACGTTGAGCTCATGCTGGAGTTTTTCTGATGGCTCTGCACCATCAGTCCAACTGAATGAAAAAGAGAAATTCAATGTAGAAATCATTCTTCCCATAACTGATAATCACTTTTTTAGATGAATGCTCATGTTAAGTTCACATGAGAACATTAGTCAATGTTTTGGTTTACTTTTTTGCTTGAAAACTGAATGTTGAAGAGCTGAGATGAAGTTGCATAGGATTTACTGAAATTTATTATGAAGATGTTAATGAGCAAGAGTTGGAAACTGAATACCTGCATTTAACAGAATACTTGAAAATTATGCATAATAAAAATGGAGGAATTAATAGTATATAGGAAATATATTAGCTCCTGGAAAAAAAAAATAAATAAAAGAACTGATATTTCCAAATGTGGGAATTGCATTGAGAATGTGTATCTTGGGGCACTCCGTCTACCGGAAGCCCACACACACAGATCTGTATTTGCAGGCGACAAGCTGCCACCACCCTGCACAAACCATGGGTTTGTTGCGTACTCTGGTGCACCGGGCACGTGTGGTATCTGATAAGGACAGCCTTCCTAAAGAATTAGAACATTTGCAATCTGTCTTCAGGGAGAATGGATATTCTACAGCCAAATCCGCACAACTGTAACAAAGAAGAAATGTAAAGAGAAACAAGAAGAAGAAGACAAAGAGGTGGTCAGGTCCAGGGCGTTTATTCCGTATGTGGGTAACCTCTCCTCCAAAATAGGAAGGATTTTAAAGAAGCATTGTGTTAAAGTGATCTTCTGACCACCTACAAGAATATTGGCTTTGCTTGGCTCTGTGAAGGACGATCTGGGTCTGAGGAAGACGGGTATTTATAAGATCCCTTGTCAATGTGGCAAATCCTACATTGGCCAAACTACTCGCACAGTATGGGAAAGATGCGTGGAGCATGAGCGCCACACACGTCTACTACAGCCCAACAAATCAGCCATAGCAGAACACTGTATTTCGATGGGACACTCCATGGATTATTGTGGAACAAAAATTTTAGCGATAACTACATCTTTTTGGGAATCCATTATCAAGGAGTCCATGGAGATACGATTGGCAGAAGATCTTAATAATCGAGACGGCGGCTTTCAGATGGATAAAGCATGGGATCCTGTAATTTCTTTAATCGCTTCACAGAGACATGGGTCTGCATCTAGTGCGACAGCCGACGAAAATTGATTTTATACTTTCGACTACCGCGCCTCAGCTGCGCGAAGGCGCTTTACGACAGATAGCGCAAAGGTAGGTACACCACTACGCATGCGCGGCCTGCTTTTGCTGCAGAGCGTGCCAAATTAGATAGGGGCTGCGGTATTACCCTTCTCCACTGCGCAGGCGCCGCCGCACCAATTTTCGGTATATATAGAATGACGCGCACCAGTAATCTTCAGTCTCGTACTCACCTGAAGATGGCTGCATGTTTGTTAGCCAAAATATCATGCCAAGATGTCAACGTGATCCGGCTGCAAGCCTGAAATATGATGGACCAGCATTGAGAATATTTTTAGGCATGATGGTAACCATTTGCAGTGCAGAACACTCCTACTCCAAATTGGAAAGAATAAGAAATGAATTAAGAAGTAAAATTCTTCAAGAGAGATCAACCACTTTATCGCTCATGAACATAGGAAGTGATATGCTCAAAAATACAGATATTGAAGATGGGACTAACGATTTTGCCTCTCAAATTTAGATTTTTAACCTCTAACCCTTTTAGCATCACAGGTTACTTTTGTGGAGTATATTAGATTATTTATTCATTTAATGTGAATGTCAAGAAATAAAAATATGTCTAGAACCTCGCTTCTCCACTTTGTATATTCTAACAAAATAGTGCTCTGTCAAGGTCATAGGAACCCCATTATTGTATAGGAGGCCCTGGCCACACTAGAATAAAGATGGCTCTGTTGGGTACATGTGTGTTTAACCATTCAATGCTGGGGTTGTGAAGATGATCTTTGTTACAGAGATTACTGAAATGGTGTGCAATACCCATGCTGTAGTACAAATACTAATGACGGAGATGATACAGACCTATCAACAGATTACACAACTACCGTACATTGACAGGAGTGTTGCATGAGAGATGTTGAACCTGTTGGAGCAACATTTTGAAGGATATCTATCATGTTGGAAAGACAGATTCTGTGGAGTGATATTCATGATAGTACAAGAGATGGGACAGCAGGGACATCGTCCGACAATGCTACACCACTGAAAAACAACATGGCAAACAGATCCAGATCCTATGACCTATCATGACCTCCCATCCCCTATTTCCCCACCAATTGTGACATACAAACAATTCACACCAAGAACCACACAGAGGATTAATGATAGTGTGGAGGTTAGGTGAAAATCTGTAGCAGTGACTGAATGCAGCACATGACAACACCGGAGAAGGTGTGGCAAACTATTACAGCTCTTAAGTTTGGTTGTACTACAGAACACAAGGTTGCAAGAATTTGTTAGCGTACATACACCAAATTCCATGAATCATGTGACATAGTACGTTAAATTCATTATTGGCATTTAAACACGTGGGTAAAGCAAGCAGCTATCACTCTAGGCATACCTAATTTTAGGTCCAGCACCTATTTTCTTCGTCACTTCCAATGCCACTATAAAATAACATTATGCAAAAGGTTTAAACCAAAGTGAGGAAGAGCACTGGAGTTTGTGCCAAAGTTGATGGATTATATTACTGACAATCACACTAAAGCCAACACTGTTCAATATAGACCAGAGTTGATTTGAGTATGATAGTATCCAGTTTACTGTGAGTTCAGTGACTGGAGGGAGGGCAACTGAAGTCTTCATGCTATTGCCACATATACTTCACACTGTTATAAAATTCAAGTGCTTTTGTCCACGTCAGGACACATTACAAACAAATTGTACACCTGCATTCAGGAATAGTGTGGCAAGTTTAGCAAACAAGTGTCCCAACCACTACAATGGAACAAAACACCGAACATAGAATATGCTGCATTGTTAGTGCGACGGTGACTACAACACTTGTTTTGTCTTGGATGTGAAAGGTACTGGAAACGGAAATAATGAGATCTGTCATTCTGTTGTTGTATTCGTAGAAAGCTCAAACTGACAAGTTTTCTGACCAAATCCTTTTGCAACAGGGATATGCAGTTGTAGAAAAAGATTGATTCACCGAAAGTACTGCCAGCCTCTAGACATTTACTTCTTTTGCCAATATAAACTATTGGCACATCGAACGGGGGTACATATGTGCTGATGGATATCTTACTATCAATCTGCATGTCAAACTCTTCATTTTCAGAGTACATTCTTTCATACATTATCAGTTCTGAGCACCAAAATATTGACTTGTGCTCCACCATGCATGGAAGGCGTCTTGATATGTGGAACACGACATGCCTCTGTCAGTCCGTGATATGTTGGACATCAACTTGGCTGCAGCTGACATATGCAATGCTTCTCACTGTGAATGAAGTGCCACTGTGATCTGCTCATGGTGTAACCAGCCACTTTGCCAACAGCATTGCCTTCTCCCACCACATTACAAGGCAAAGGACTACAGTAAGTTGTATGGGCTTTGTATGATATATTTTTATTTGTGCCCAATGTTTCATTTGTGTATAGTCCAATTTGGAATTCAGCTCATGATCTCAATGAGGATCATAGAGTTAAGATTTAGACACAATGTGCAAGGAACGCTCACAACAATGCCTGTACTGCAAGAAGAAAGAAATACATTGCAGAAATATTTTGTTTCTGTGCAGTGAGTGTCATGGAAACATGTAAGAACTACAAGGAATACATCATTTGGATCTATGGTATCATAACATCTGTTGCTGTGCATTTAACATACGAGAAACACACTAATGGAATGTACGTGCAGCTCCTCATGTTATTCATATTGACCCTGATGTCCATATCTCTTATCCTTTGTCACACCATTAACATACCCTGTATGTGCACAGGTATTGCAAGCCATTGTGAAACACCATATTTTGCACATATTCTTTTCTTTGCATGCCTGTTCACCTCTCACAGGCTCTCGCAAATTCTTATTGGGAGATCCCAGTGCTTCTCTTGTCACAAACAGTGGTCTAAAACACACCACAATGAGAGGACTTGTAGAACAGCAGAACCACAATAAGTGATTTAAATGCCAGTGAGGTGGCATGCTCTTAGGCCCAACAGCACCCTGTTTTATTTGACAGGACAGGTCAGTGTTACACATCACTCAGTTGGTGTGGAGCCATCATACAAGGTGGAAACATGTAATTGTTGATTACACTTGTGACATGCACACCATAGCATTGGTTTCCACTGACTAGAACCCACCAACCCCACAGACTGCAGTGGGCATGTGAACACCATCACTGTTACACTGAGTGGCAAGATGTACTTTTTTCAGAGAAGTCAACCTCAACTCGTCCAAAGTGATGACCGCATAGGCTTTCGACATTGCTGTGGTGAAGCCAATCTGGCTGACTGTATTGGTGAGCGCCATAGTGGAAAAACGCCATTTGTGAGGGTTTGGGCGCCATTGCATGCTATGTGTGATCTTGTTGCCTATGTTTTGAGGACAGTCTGAACAGCTACCACTATATGAGGGAGGTTTTACAGCTTGGAGTACTGCCGTTAACACAGGCAGTTCCTCTTGGCATATTTCATCAGGACAACACCCAACTGCATGCAGCAATAAATGTGCAAGTTGTCTTCAAAGAATGAATGGTACCACCACTTCCCCGGCACATCCATTCACCTGACATGTCACCTACTGAACATGTCTGGGATACAGTCTGTCAACAACTCGTTCCTTCAGGCTTTCTGCAGTCAAAGATGATACTCTGTAGACATGCCTACAAACCATGTGGTACAGTACACCTCAGCAGCATGTTCACGTACTCCGATTCCATACCACGATATCTAGGGATTCTGACTGCAGCTCGATGGTGGCACTTCTCTGTACTAAACTGCCACAGTCACAGTGTTTACAGCTCCGTAATGTTAATCATTTGTGTAATGTCAAGTCTCTAATCAGTAGTATTAATTTCACATTGATCACATGTCTTGGTTCAGTGTTTCCCTTTTTCAAAGCAGCAGTGCATAACACAAATGTCCACAATGGATGTCACTCACCATTTTATACCTACACTTTTCAATTTTCAGTTTCCCTCAGATGAAACTGAATAAGGATGGTCAGTTGATGGTATGTTCAAAAGCAGTACTTTTCAGTGGAGCTTCTAAGAGCAATTGGATGAATCAGCACGTGTTCTTGCAATGGTTGTACTATTTTAAACAGCACACTCTGCCAGTGGGAACAAATCCACTCCTCTTAACTATGGATGGCCATGCTAGTCATAAAGACCTGGCAGTTACAGAATATGTAGGTAACAATCACGTTTGTATGCTGAATATGCCACCGCATAACATTCTTCAGTTACAGCCATCGGACAGGATGTTTTTTAAGCCTTTCGAGACTGCACTTTGAACTGCAAATTCAACACAGACAGGATGACATCACTTGTACCCATGGTCTAGGAGTAGCGTCTTTGATTCATAATCAAAACGTCTTTGGTCCCGGGTTCGATAACCGCCACTGCCTAAATTTTGATAAATAATCAGCAGTGGTGGCCGAAGACTTCCGGCATAAGAAGTCAGCCTCATTGTGCCAACGGCCTTGTCAAAGAGGGCGGAGGAGCGGATAGAGGTTCAGGGCACTCTCTTGTCCTAGGGGTGGGAAATTGCCCCTAAAGGCAATCAGCAATGATCAACGACATGAGGATGCAGAAGGCAATGGAAACCACTGCATTAAAGACACATAACGTGTATCCACAGGGCATGGGGCCTGTAATTGAAGAAGTGTCATGATGATCTCTCCATTGGCAAAAGATTCCGGAATAGTCCCCCATTCGGATCTCCGGGAGGGGACTGCCAAGGGAGAGGTTACCATGAGAAAAAGAATGAATAATCAATGAAAGGATAACGTTCAACGAGTCGGGGCATGGAATGTCAGAAGCTTGAATGTGGTAGGGAAACTAAAAAATCTGAAAAGGGAAATGCAAAGGCTCAATCTAGATATAGTAGGGGTCAGTGAAGTGAAGTGGAAGGAAGACAAGGATTTCTGGTCAGATGAGTATCGGGTAATATCAACAACAGCAGAAAATGGTATAACAGGTGTAGGATTCGTTATGAATAGGAAGGTAGGGCAGAGGGTGTGTTAATGTAAACAGTTCAGTGACCGGGTTGTTCTAATCAGAATCGACAGCAGACCTACACCGACAACGATAGTTCAGGTATACATGCCGACGTCGCAAGCTGAAGATGAACAGATAGTGTAAGTGTATGAGGATGTTGAAAGGGTAATGCAGTATGTAAAGGGGGACGAAAATCTAATAGTCATGGGCGACTGGAATGCAGTTGTAGGGGAAGGAGTAGAAGAAAAGGTTACAGGAGAATATGGCCTTGGGACAAGGAATGAAAGAGGAGAAAGACTAATTGAGTTCTGTAACAAGTTTCAGCTAGTAATAGCGAATACCCTGTTCAAGAATCACAAGAGGAGGAGGTATACTTGGAAAAGGCTGGGAGATACGGGATGATTTCAATTATATTACATCATGGTCAGACAGAGATTCCGAAATCAGATACTGGATTGTAAGGCGTACCCAGGAGCAGATATAGACTCAGATCACAATATAGTAGTGATGAAGAGTAGGCTGAAGTTCAAGACATTAGTCAGGAAGAATCAATACGCAAAGAAGTGGGATACGGAAGTACTAAGGAATGACGAGATACGTTTGAAGTTCTCTAACGCTATAGATACAGCTTTTTGAAGTTCTCTAACGCTATAGATACAGCAATAAGGAATAGCGCAGTAGGCAGTACGGTTGAAGAGGAATGGACATCTCTGAAAAGGGCCATCACAGAAGTTGGGAAGGAAAACATAGGTACAAAGAAGGTAGCTGTGAAGAAACCATGGGTAACAGAAGAAATACTTCAGTTGATTGATGAAAGGAGGAAGTACAAACATGTTCCGGGAAAATCAGGAATACAGAAATACAAGTCGCTGAGGAATGAAATTAATAGGAAGTGCAGGGAAGCTAAGATGAAATGGCTGCAGGAAAAATGTGAAGACATCAAAAAAGATATGTTTGTCGGAAGGACAGACTCAGTATACAGGAAAGTCAAAACAACCTTTGGTGACATTAAAAGCAACGGTGGTAACATTAAGAGTGCAACGGGAATACCACTGTTAAATGCAGAGGAGAGAGCAGATAGGTGGAAAGAATACTTTGAAAGCCTCTATGAGGGTGAAGATTTGTCTGATGTGATAGAAGATGAAACAGGAGTCAATTTAGAAGAGATAGGGGATCCAGTATTAGAATCAGAATTTAAAAGAGCTTTGGAGGACTTATGGTCAAATAAGGCAGAAGGGATAGATAACATTCCATCAGAATTTCTAAAATCATTGGGGGAAGTGGCAACAAAACGACTATTCACGTTGGTGTGTAGAATATATGAGTCTGGCGATATACCATCTGACTTTCAGAAAAGCATCATCCACACAATTCCGAAGACGGCAAGAGCTGACAAGTGCGAGATTTATCACACAATCAGCTTAACAGCTCATGCATCGAAGCTGCTTACAAGAATAATATACAGAAGAATGGAAAAGAAAATTGAGAATGCGCTAGGTGGCGATCAGTTTGGCTTTAGGAAAAGTAAAGGGACGAGAGAGGCAATTCTGACATTACGGCTAATAATGGAAGCAAGGCTAAAGAAAAATCAAGACACTTTCATAGGATTTGTCGACCTGGAAAAAGCGTTCGACAACATAAAATGGTGCAAGCTGTTCAAGATTCTGAAAAAAGTAGGAGTAAGCTATAGGGAGGGACGGGTCATATACAATATGTACAACAACCAAGAGGGAATAATAAGAGTGGACGATCAAGAACGAAATGCTCGTATTAAGAAGGGTGTAAGACAAGGCTGTAGCCTTTCGCCCCTACTCTTCAATCTGTACATCGAGGAAGCAATGATGGAAATAAAAGAAAGGTTCAGGAGTGGAATTAAAATACAAAGTGAAAGGATATCAATGATACGATTCGCTGATGACAATACTATCCTGAGTGAAAGTGAAGAAGAATTAAATGATCTGCTGAACAGTCTAATGAGTATACAGTATGGTTTCAGAGTAAATTGGAGAAAGACAAAGGTAATGAGAAGTAGTAGAAATGAGAACAGCGTGAAACTTAACATCAGGATTGATGGTCACGAAGTCAATGAAGTCAAGGAATTCTGCTACGTAGGCAGTAAAATAACCAATGATGGATGGAGCAAGGACATCAAAAGCAGACTCACTATGGCAAAAAAGGCATTTCTGGCCAAGAGAAGTCTACTAATATCAAATACCGGCCTTAATTTGAGGAAGAAATTTCTGAGGATGTATGTCTGGAGTACAGCATTGTATGGTAGAGAAACATGGGCTGTGGGAAAACCGGAACAGAAGAGAATCGAAGCATTTGAGATGTGGTACTATAGATGAATGTTGCAAATTAGGTGGACTGATAAGGTAAGGAATCAGGAGGTTATACGCAGAATCAGAGAGGAAAGGAATATGTGGAAAACACTGATAAGGAGAAGGGACAGGATGATAAGACATCTGCTAAGACATGAGGGAATGACTTCCATGGTACTAGAGGGAGCTGTAGAGGACAAAAACTGTAGAGAAAGACAGAGATTGGAATACATCAAGCAAATAATTGAGGATGTAGGTTGCAAGTGCTACTCTGAGATGAAGAGGATAGCACAGGAAAGGAACTCGTGGCGGGCTGCATCAAACCAGTCAGTAGACTGATGACAAAAAAAAAAAGGATGACGTCCTGCAGCTGAACCACTGACTATGATACGGTTCCACTTCTGCAGTCATTTACACCCCATTCCATATAATTCTCTCTCCAGATATAATTAACTGTATCAAACTAGTAGGTGAGCACATAGTCACAGGCAGTTTCAATG
Source organism: Schistocerca americana (assembly GCF_021461395.2). Taxonomy (NCBI): domain Eukaryota; kingdom Metazoa; phylum Arthropoda; class Insecta; order Orthoptera; family Acrididae; genus Schistocerca; species Schistocerca americana. The sequence goes on from NC_060119.1 coordinate 43,326,186, forward strand.
ACAGAGAGAGAGTGCACTAGGAGACAACAACAGATACAAAGGGCACAAAATTAGAACAACAGTCAGGAAATCCACCACTCGCCCAGCTGCAGAACAACACATGGCAAGCCCCACACCTCACTACACAGTCTGCATGCTGACCCAGTACATTTCTTGTTATACAGTTTAATTACTTTTCTTATTTGTTGCAAGCGTCTACTGTGGCAGTGGTGTTGAACTGAAGTGATGAAGAGAACTGCCAATGCTAAGACTGGCTCTGCTGGAATTGCAGCAATTTGTTACAATTTCTATTACAGTCACATCACACTTATAATCAGATGCAGTGGCAGCCATTGATAATGCAGGAGCACACAACTGATGCCCAAACTCTTGCCACCAGGTGCACAATGACGAGTAGCTGTCACATTGTTTGTGGGCACAGGAATTCTGGGAAATGCCTGTCAAGACAGGCAGGCTTCAGTCTGACTGTGTGCCATCTTCAGCAGAGGTCTTGTTTGGAGTAGCTGGCACAGGATGGATATCTGACAACAAACTTATCACATAATAGCTATGTGGTTCCAGAAATCTCTTCACACAAATTAAGATGTTTCTTTATGACCAGTAACTCTCCTGCCTTGAGCAAACTGTGAGAGGAAAACATCAAGCATACTGCAGAAACTGCAGACAACCCCAAACCACTTTCCAAACCTCAAAATGTGCTTCCCTAATAAATGAATGTAAGGTCATACAACTTCGTGCCTTCCCTGGTATATAATATTAAGAATCCTGGAAAAAGTACTATAAATTATATAATCCCTTAAAGACATAACATTCTGCCATGATTGTTACATACTATATAAATGGACTTATCTTTATTGTTTATTGCATTTGGGGCATCACCTCCCCACATCCAGCTGGAGAAGTAGTGTTATCCTCCAGAATCTACTAGTGACTGGGCTTGTATTACAGGATCCTCTCCAGACCAGCAACCTGTCAGTGACAGGAAGGAAGGAAGGAAGATTAATGAACTTGTTGTCTTCAGAACAATGAACACTAACATGGAGTGGTTGAAGATAACAGCACTTCGTGTCCAAGGGCTGCCAGTACCTCTTCAGTTCCTACCCAAACAGGGTAAGTCCTTTGAGAGTATCAATTCTCCAGAGCCACTGAAGAGGGAAAGAAGAAAACTTGGGGCAGTGCTACTCCAAGTAACCCCACAGGTCAGATCCTCTCAAGCCATCAGACTCAGAACCTGCATTCATCGATGTCACTCCATCAAGCACTGAACATATGGAATGAAGCATTGCTATGTGATGTCTTTGGTGTGAAGCACAAAGTCTACATTCCATCAGCAGAGGAAACTAAAACTATGGTAAGCATCACCAATGACAGCTGTAATCTGAATGGAGGATGCCATAGCAATGATTACTCCAGAGACACACAAATTAAATTGCAGTCAAAATATTCAAAGATCAATGTGTTTGTTTATATGTAAGTTCTTTGCTATCAGTCCATATTGTTTTATTTGCATTTTACATGACATATTTTGGGAAATGATTCCCTTTTTCACTACCATGTTTTCTCTTTCTACTTTGCCATTCTTATGTAGTGTTTTTGATACATGATATTCTGTTTTAATTTGTTCACTAAATTTTCTGATGGTCCATCTGTGCAGAGTTTCACAAATGTTGGATACCACACACAACTTCCAGTGCACAGTATACATTGTGAATAGCTTACATAAACAGTTACAAAGATCTTTGTAGTGTTTTTTGGTGCAAGTTATTATCATTGTATACTGTTCACTGGAAGCTGTGTGTGATGTTTAACATCAGACTTCATAACAACAAAAGTAACAACACCAAGGACAACAACAACACCAAGGGAAGTTGAGTCAACAGTTAAGGTAACAGAGACGGGACTTAGCAGCACTCATTTCATTCATCATGAAGATAGAAGGGGATGGTGTTTCATATGTGTTGTTTCATTTTCTGTACATCTACATACATACTCTGCAAACCAACGTATGGTGCATGGCTGAGTGTATCCTGTTCCACAACTAGCGATTCACTTTCCTGTTCCACTCGCAAACAGGGCTTCTATGGAGGCATATAGGAAATCTGTTGTCCCTCACTCTAATCTATCTAATCTTATCCTCATGGTCCTTACCCAAAATGTACGTTGTCAGCAGTAGGATCATTCTGCATTCAGCTTAAAATGCTGGTTCTCTAAATTTTCTTCACAAAAGGAGATGGGAAACTTAAATGGGGAGCCCTGAAAGGAAAACTATCTCTGTAATATGTGCATGTTGTTCAAACCTATCAGTGACAGATCTTGCAGCCTGCCTCTGAATTGATTCAATATTTTTCTTTAATCCAACTTGGTGCAGATCCGGAGCAGTCATTCACACTGCGATTATTTTCGTTGTTGAAGTGTTGCTCTTCTGCATGAAGTGGTGTTACAGTTATCAGTGATATCACATTTGGTAAATGTGAGGATTAGGCAAGAAATAATAAAAGTTACAGTAAAAATCGTGGAGAAAGAGAAGTTTGAATTGTGGGAAGGAGAAAGATTCAACAGAAATTAAGTCGGACCAGACATACTGGGGCATAACCTGGTGATAAAACTGTGTAGGTGACAGGAAAACTATCAGAAATTTTAACAGTAGATTTTTAAAATTAACACTAAACATACTGAGTTTCAGTGGTGCAGACATAAAGCTTAGAGTGCATGTTGTTTTTGTGTTGTTAATGACAGCTGCATGAAAGCAGTATTTGGACTGAAGGCCACAACAATAACATGGTTTGAAAGTTGTGTCTTGGGACATGATATTGGAATTGGTTGACTGAGATTTCTCGGTCCATCTAGATCACAATCTGAGCTAGGGTCATTTGATGAGAGTACAGGTGAAGTCGCAATGTCATGTGATCATAAAGTGTGTCCTGAATTGTTTTCAAGACAACTTTCAGACAGATTAAAATTGTGTGTCAGATTGGGACTCAAATCCAGTAACTTTGTCTTTCACTGTCAAGGTTTGTACCTACTGAGCTACCTAAATACAACTCATGACCTGCCCTCACAGCTGGATGTCTGCAAGTATCTCCTCTCTTATGTCCCAAATTTCACAGAAATTCTCCTACATATGTTGTGGGACTACCACACCTGGAAACAATCCCCCAGGCTGTGGCTATCCATGCCTCCATTTATCTTTTCCTCCAGGATTGCTTGCCCTAGAATGTATGGAGGTGAACTTCAGTGATGTCAGGAAGGTACGAGATGAGGCTCTGGTGGAAGCAAAACTGTGAGGATGGGTCATGAATCCTGCTCAGATAGATCAGTTCGTATAGCACGTCCCCACAAAAAGCAAAGGTGCCACATCTGAGTACAGCATACAGATTTCATCTGTCAGGAAAGCTCCAGTTTCTAATCAGCAAACACCCCACACCAGAGTGGACATTCATTTTCCAATTCTGGGTAAATGTGGTAACATTGAAAGTTCTTCAGATTCAGGCAGACTACAACTGTTTGATATTGTGCAATTTCAGCCCCAGATGAGAGGGAGGCAGGGAAAGAAGCAGCACTAAAAGGATGGAACATAGCCTTGAGAAGCAAAGCAAATGCTCTTTGTAGTTTTATTTCATTAAAGTTGACATGCAGGTTAACCGTTGTGGTAGATAAAACCGCATGGTACACAAATATAGGCAGCATTCTGTCCAAATATCTTACAACACAAAAACAGAAACAAAAAGTGAAGTGAATTTAATGTGGCATTAACCACACACTAACTCAAGAACTGTTTCCAGATAATTGCACTCTTATTGGTGGAAGTAACTAATTCCTCTGTCACACAGCGCACACTTCACAAATCCATCCAAACTTAAATCCCACCCAGGTATCCTCATAGATGTCCCATATTTACCATTGGAGGGGATACCACTAGGTCGACACTCCAGCGTTCATGAAATGTGTTCCCAGTTGTGAATATTGTGAATACGGGCAACCATCAGTTGTATAATGCAATGACAACAATCAAGATTTATGATGGACTGACATTCTAACCAAGATTTAGACTTATTGCACATGGTAGCCTGATTATTAGTCTACCCGAGTATGACTTGTGGGCAGACCCAACTTCAGCTCACATTCTTACCTTAATTATGTATGCTGCTGTAAGGGCCAAACATTTTAATTTAAATTCACATTTTAGTTGAAAGTCACTTACCTACCGTCAGCAGATACATAGGCTAACACAATGCCTATGCTGTTCAGAAGCACACTGCAGTGTTCCTTTGGACATTTATGGCTGTGCGAAGGAGAATTGCTCCATAAGTCTGAGCAATGCGAGCACTGCATTATCACACTCGAATGATCAGATTGCCACCACTCACAGATTGTAAAAGAAACCAGGTTATTACAATTACTGTGCAGTTATGGCTAGTAGCTTCCTTCAGACTTTCATCACGGCTGTCTAAAAATCTGCAACAGTTATCGTAGCTGTGACACATAATATGGATGTAAAAAATTCCAAGTTTGTGTTCACCTAAACACACCATATTCTGACTCAACAGTAGATGTTTTTTCTTCAACACCACATCTGTTAAAGTTGCCTCAAAGCCATTTCATAAACAGCATAATACCTCTATGTAATGGACTGCAAACAAAAAGTTCCTCTTCTTTGTTGTCCATAACTGAAGAAAAGAGTGGCCTAACAATAAAAAACTGATCAAAATATCCACGGGTGTACTGCTGGTCTACTGTGTCCAATGGGCACAATATTTTGGTGATCATACATGTCGCCATTATCAGGTGAACTGACGGACTGAGCTCTTGTGAACGTACCGGCACGGAGATCCATACACTATGGCTGCTCAGAGGGAACTGGTTTTGGTCGCCGCGGCGGCCGATTTAATTACCCTCCTCCCGTGGTGTGCTCCCTCCGCTGTCCATGCCCCGCGGCACGGTCGTGCAGTGAAACAGATTGCTACGGTGTCTGAGATGACATAGGAGCGATGGCTCTGTCCACTGTGGATAACACATTCGTCATCTGGGCACACTGGGCACATGGTATGGATAAACTCCTTGACTTCCTTACACATCTAAACTCCATACACCCCAACATCAAATTCACTATGGAGACTGAAACAGAGGGTAAATTACCTTTCCTTGACATCTTGGTCAAGAGAAGGGCTGACGGCACCCTAGGCATGGGGTGTATTGGAAGACAATGCACACTGATCTGTATTTGCACACAGACAGCTGCCACCACCCTTCACAGAGGAATGGGGTACTTAAACCTCTGGTACATAGGGCGCGTACTATCTCTGACGCAGAGAATCTACCCCAGGAATTAGAACATCTGAGAACTGTATTTCGAAAAAATGGGTACTCAGAGTGGCAGATTCAACATGCTCTCCACCCAACCACTACAGCACAATCTGTGGAGATGGTTGAAATCACGAGGGAGGAGGCAGGCGCTGCGTTTATTCCATATACAGGCGCACTCTCAGGGAAAATCGCCCGCATTTTGAAGAAATACCGGGACAGAACTGTGTTTTGTCCTCTGAATAACACTTGTGCACTGGTGGGGAGCGCCAAAGATGGCCTCGGTTTGAGGAAGGCCCACGTGTACCAGATTCCATGTCAATGTGGCAAGTCGTATATTGGTCAGACGATGCATACCATCGAGGATCGATGCCATGAACACCAGAGGCACACTCGACTAATGTATCCGAGCAAGTCGGCAGTCACTGAACATTGTTTGTCAGAAAATCATGCTATGGAGTATGAACGCACGAGGATTCTGGTACAGACGTCGAGATACTGGGACAGTGTTATTAGAGAGGCCATCGAAATTTGCACCAATGACAACGTCATCAACTGTGACTGTGGCTATAATGTTAGCAAGGCTTGGGAACCAGCGATTGGGTTAATCAAGAGTAAATCGAGCAAACGTATAGTTGTGATGACCACGGCGGACAGAGCCATCACTCCAACGTCATCTCAGACACCGTCACAATCTGTTCCACCGCGCGACCCTGGCACGAGGCACAGACAATAGAGGGAGCACGCCGTGGGCGGAGGGTATTTAAATCAGCTGCCACCATGACCAAACCCAGTTCCCTCTGAGCAGCCATAGCATACGGATCTCCGTGCCAGCACGTTGACAGGAGCTCAGTCCATCAGTTCACCTGACGATAGTGACATGTATGATCGCCAAAATATTGTGCCCATTGGACACTGTAGTCCAGCAGTACACGCGTGGATATTTTGACTATCAAATATGCCGAAACAAACTGAAGAATCACAATAACAAACTGTATTACCTAAGTGAGCTTTAGTGAAACTGGATGAGCACGGCACAATGTAAGGATGACATCACGCCTATTTTCAAGACCAACAGCCCATTCCTTGAAATAAGTTCTATGGAAAGACACTACGAGTTATTCTATTGAAGTCATTAATGACATATTTGATGTACTGAACTGCAGAATTGTCCGCAGCTCGTGGTCTCGATGTAGCATTCTTCCTTCCCAAGCACAGGGTCCCAGGTTCGATTCCCGGTGGGGTCAGGGATTTTCACCTGCCTTGAGATGACTGTGTGTTTTTGTTGTGTCGTCTTCATCATCATCATTCATCCCCATTATGGTAGGAGGAGGGCAATGGCGAACCACCACCACTAGGACCCTACCTAATACGGCGGTGTGGGACTCCCGCATTGTCCCCTATGCTCTGCTCTGTCGAGGATTATGGGGACTTAATTATCATCACTACAGAATTCCCAAAGGTAAAGGGTTCCAAATCTGTTGCAGAGAGATTAACCATCTAACAATTCAGCAATTCAACATATAGCGGAGATCCTGAGTCACAATAGGCACTACAAAAAGATTCACACAGTTACATTCCATCCTGGATTTTCCATTGTTTGATTAACAATTCATCAAAATACTATAAAAATTGTTCTATGTGATGTTGGCAATATATTGACTGGTACATGGTTAGGCTGAAGGCAATGGAACTTGAAGATAGGAAATCTAGGCACCCAAAGCAGGGAGCAGCCAGAGTGATAGTATTTATGATACCAGAGGTAAATAGTATTCCTAGAGGCCTTCAATTTGCAGCTGTACCAGGGGAAAAGTATCACTTCAGAAAAGTAAGTGACAACCCCATCCACCTCCTAGATGCTGTTGTACAGTATCACTTTAGAAGATGGCCAGCCAACTCTTCCTCCCTCACCCTCCCCTGTGCACACACACACACACACACACACACACACACACACACACACACGCATGCACACACACACACACACACACACAAGCTTGGTACTTGCCCCTGTGAACCGCAGTGTCAATGTGTTTACAAAGGTTTGAATGAGGTGAGAAATGGGTAACTGTGCTACAACAGCACTCCCCACCTACAAGAGACCTCAGAGCAGTGCCAAGTAATGTAGAACACGACTGTTGCTAGCCATAATAGGAAGGACAGTGATGTTTAGCTTTCAGCTGAATGCAGTTGCTACCAAACTCGGAGTGTTAATGTAATGGCCAGAAACATCCCCACCTACAGAGGGATGGGATCTAAAGTTGGTTGGCCAGAGATGCAAGCGAGTTGCACAGCTCCATGCAAGACTGGCCAATGTGTGTAAAGCGTCGGTGGATTGTCAGGCTAACTACAGATATGGAGAAATTGTGCACTGCCACAATCCCTTAAAAACCCATGATCTTTTTATTCAGCGTGAGTTTCTGTTCAAAATGTTGGGGTGCAAACTCTATGTCACTTGTTGACACCTTCTAGTAAGCTCCAGCAAATCTATTTTATCACTTGGAGTGCTACCCTCAAAGTTTGTACTTTACAGTGCTGTAAGTGGGATACATCCATTCGCTCCAACCCTGCGGACACAAACACTGATTACCATTGAGCAGTGAGTCGCTTTCTTTGCTTTTTATAATGTTTACAATTATCCTTCAGTGCAACAGTTAGTCACGGGCATGAATAACAAAATTTACATACAGAGTTTCTAGAATTTCCTGCCGCAAGTAGCCTTAGGTGCAGATTTTGGGACTCCACTCACAGTTGGTCTGTGACTGTTGGGCACTGATCAAAGCTATCAACTTGCCATCCTTGGAAGTTTATCTTTCTGCATTTGCTCCTAACCACTCAGGGAGTGCAGACTGACCTGTAATGTCTGTCATCACCAACTGCAGTAGTTTCTTGTCATAACATCAGACAGAGGGAAGAAACAGTGTTGCAGTTCAACAAAGGCTTCATTATGTCAATAAAACTTTTATTTGGTGGTTTCAAAATCCTTAAAAGTATGTAGATCAGTTAGATGGTGACTTCCAAACTACATCAATATAGCTAGTTTTTCGTTCTTGCATATGGGAATTGTGTAATTTTTATATTAAATATTCTATTTTATGCAAGGAATAGAGTGGTGTCACTACACTAATTCCACAAACTGGTAAGGTCACCCAATGATCCAATTTGATACTACAATATTGCCAACATATCTCCTGTTCATTTACTATTTTGCTCCATCATTTGATCAGATGACACAGGCAAATACTAAAGACGACGGCTTTCATTATAATTTTAACTTGACCTTCCAGCCTTTTCAGATAATATGGTCATGGCTGTTTATGGGAATTATTCAGTTAATGCTGCCAAAGGCACATCAGTATGGAAATATGATAAGGAAAGAACTGAGGGCAAATGTCTGTCCAGTGCCTGCACATCTACATGACATGGTTCATTCCAGAAACTTCCACACACTGTGAACATATGAGATGTTACCTTAGCTCATTATTTACATACATAGACCCCTACACTCAGCTTTGACATTTTGATTTCATTAGTGGACTAGATGATCTCTATTTTGAAGTAAAAATTACAAGATTTGAGTTAGATGAGACAAGACATTGCTCCCGCAGATTGCCACAACATTGGATGTCTGATTATTATATTGGCCACATTACTGGCGAGGAGATGGTCAGCTTCACAATAAATGTAGTGAGAATCAGGGTCTCTGCAACAGTACTAATAGATAGCCAATCAATGCTAACCTTTCCTGAGGTAACTTGTCTCTCGTTTTTCAAGCAGGTGAATTGTCTTACTTATGACCCCTGCACGAATGCCAGGACTTATGGCTTCTCAAACATTGAACATCTCAAGGGGAGAAAATATCTGGTCTGTCATGCACCCCTCTTACCAGACATCAGAAACATTTTGTATACACGCTAACATCCTATGTAAATTACAAAGACTTTATTCCTCATATTTAATGAGAAGATATCATAACGAATTCTCTTCCCTTGGAAAAACATCAGACGCTGCAAGCTGACCCAACCTAATGCTTCTACAAGCATAGTTGATAATGCACTGCTACAAAGTTTTATTTTTTCGTCACATGCATGATCAGTTTATTGAGCACAAGAACACATCTGCGAACTTGCGACCAATGAGATCTAACCATATGCATACTTTACAGAGTTGAAATCCTAAGGGTCTACCTTATAGAGGTGTCACGTACCTATGGCGACTTTCTGAGATTTATTTCCACAAGCCACCAAAAGGCAATAATCCAGAATATGACAAAATGATCATTGTTCAGTTGCAAATAGAAGTGTGTCCTTCAGTGAAGTAATCTCTAGTTTTAGATTCATATAAGCAATCAAAATGAAGAGACAAGCACTCAAATGATGCCATCAAGGATGGAGACCATATGGAGAATGATAAGATTATTTCACCCTATCTCCAACAAGTGAATCAGCCAAACAGTGTGGGTACTCGGTAGCAGAAATTTTATATATTGTTTAAGGTGAATGACTGTTTCAGGTGTTAGTTATTAAGAACAAAATATGGAGAAGCACCTGATTTGGTGAGAGAAATCTAGATTTTGCATCCTCAGCCTTCATTACCAGTGAGCTCTACATACCGGGTGATCAAAAAGTCAGCATAAATTTGAAAACTGAAAAATCACAGAATAATGTAGACAGAGAGAGAGCTACAAATTGACATACATGCTTGTAATGACATGGGGTTTTATTAGACCAAAAAAAAAAAAAAAAAAAAAAATACAAAAATTCCAAAAATGTCCAACAGATGACGCTTCATCTGACTGGAATAGCAATTATCAGCATAACAAAGTAAGACAAAGCAAAGACGAGGTTCTTTACAGGAAATGCTCAATATGTCCACCATCATTCCTCAACAATAGCTGTGGTCAAGGAATAATGTTGTGAACAGCACTGTAAAGCATGTCCAGAGTTATGGTGAGGCATTTGCATCGGATGTTGTCTTTCAGCATGCCTAGAGATGTTGGTTGATCACGATACACTTGCAACTTCAGGAAACCCCAAAGCCAATAATTGCACGTACTGAGGTCTGGGGACCTGGGAGGCCAAGCATGCCGAAAGTGGTGGCTGAGCACACAATCATCACCAAACGAAGCGCATCTGTCGGACATTTTGTGAACTTTGTTTTTTTTTTCTAATAAAACCCCATGTCATTCCAAGCATGTGTGTCAATTTTTGCCTCTCTCTCTCTACGTTATTCCGTGGTTTATTAAGTTTTCAATTTTATACTGACTTTGTGATCAGCCGGTACATGCCATCAATTAATTCACTAATTCTGAAATTTCTCATGCTGATGGTTAAGGAAGTTTATTAGTCTCTGAGCAGGTGTGCTGGGGTACTGAGTACCTCACAGAGGAATTTTGTAGAATTGTAGTGGAACGCAGAGCCCTGCAACATGGCAGCACTGGGTGTTTGCTTACTTGACCCTCCTTACCCCTTCCTTTCCTCTGTCCTACTTCCTTGACTCAGAGCCCTCAGTATTGGACCATTCAATCGAAGGTTAACAGATGTGATAATAATGTGTAATGTTTGATCTCTGGTGCTCCAGATGTGATGAATCACACCCCTGGCTGTATTGCATCCATTGAGAAATATCTGGGTTTGCCGACCGGAAAAACAGATAGAGTGTTTCATGCAGGCTGCATACTAGTACATCACATGGGTATGTGGAGTCCCTTCCTCTCCAGTAACAGCAAGGACAAATAAAATTATGTTTGAAGAAGAATTTGATACTTTTCATGGAGATGAAGTACACGAAAAGTTTTGAAATTGAAGTTTCTCATTGTTGGTGATGCAGTAATTGATCTTCACGCAAAACAAGAACATTTGTAAGGATTACCTATATCAGTCAAGAGACGGAGTTGAAAGTCACGGTAAAATGTGCCAGAGTAAGGAAATAGCTCTGAACACTGATATTATCTTCATACTGTAAATGTCAATAGCAGCTGGATCAGGCTACAGTGACAGCAGTTTCTACTTCAGATGAGTGACTTAAAGTTAAGATTGGTATGAAATACAATTTACTTATCTCCGAGCTGTAACACATGTCATGCCACTCCAATTTGATTTGGTCAGTCACATAATGAACACAACGAGGAGTGAAATCAACAGGTCATATGTGAAAATCAGTGTGTCCTACACCACAGCATCTGCGATGTGTGCATTTGTCTTGTAATCATAGCATCACAACACAACAGTTGTCATTGTGGATTAGGTGTTCTGGTTCAAAGTGAACTTTTCCTGCATAATGGCCCTGCCTGAGTTAGCCTTGCCTCTCTGGAACGCACCTGTGTACATACAGCCAGGGTAGTGTCTAGAAACCAGTACGAGTCCTCACCAGAAAGAAAATGAGCAGCATAATTGTGGTTATAGAGAGCAAGTCTTGGGCAACAGTGGCTGTGAAAAAACAAATATTAACTCATTGCATTGCTGCTGACAGGCTAACAACATCTTCCAGTTACAGCCTTGAATGTAGGAGATGTCTGGTAGTTGCAGACACTGTTTCATCACATGAAAATGAAGATCAATTTCTAAATGAGAGCAGGCTGAACCATTGCTTCTAGCAACAGGGGCATTTTCCAAAGTTCCAGGTGGGGGTGGGGAACTACAAATAATCTACTAGATTGCAAAGCATACGATACTTCATGCTGTACTCTATCTTCCTGGTTTCCTCTGTCCTTAGCACCTCTCTTCACTCTCTCTTCCTTCCTCTTTCCTTCCTGTGACACGCCTGGAATCACATGCAGGCAACCCTTGAATGACCATAACCGTCCAATGTTTACTATCATTGTTCTCATTAGCAGCTGAAGTTTAACATTAACGGGAGATGTGGTTTCTACAACTTCGTATGGCCCTTGATACATCATGAGGAACTCCTTCATTTTCCCTTTTTGCGTATAGGGGCTGGACAGCATTACCCATTGCCCCATCCTATACTGCAGAAAACGTCCTTTCCGCTTTACTCTGTCTTCCTGCCTTTCCAAAGCCTTTGTATCTCCCTTTAGTACCTTTTTTTTCAAACATCTCAATTGTTCTCACAAATTGATGTACTGATTCAATGGTCCTTCCTTTCTGTAGCTTCACTAAATCAAACAGTGACGGTATTTTCTGCCTGTACTCTACCTCATATGGAGACAAACCAGTATTTGTATGGACTTTTGCATTGTATGTGCATACAATATGCCTAAAATACTCATCCCACTGATGGTGATGAGAATCCACATAAAAACTCAGCATCTTCCCGATTGTTCTGTGGACCCGTTCTGTCCTTCTTTGCTTTCAACAATTTACATAGTTCCTTCGTTAAATCTGACATGAAGTTGGTCCCTTGGTCAGTAATTATTGTCTCTGGTACACCAAACTTCAAAATCCGGTTATTTACCAACACTTGTGCGACCATTGCTGTCTGTTGATTTGGCACAGCCACCATCTCCACATACACTGAAAAATGGTCTATTATTGTCAGAACGAATCTGTTCCCAGATGCTGTTTGCCTAAAAGATCCTAAGACATTAATCCCCAGGAAAGACAACGGACATGTTGCTTCCGGTAATCGTTGTAGCTGTATCTGTTTCCGACTCAAATCTGCTCTCTGCGTACATGGTACACAATTCTTGACATACTGATCCACATCTACTTTCCTACCTCTCCACCAATACCTCTCTGCCACTCTCCTGTCTGCCGCTCTACACCCTCCATGACCGGATAACACATGATCATGTGCCTCCTTTAAAAGCTCATCCCTCAATTTCGCTGGCACTACTACCCTTGGCCCTGTCTTCATTTCCCTGCACAGAAGACCATCATACACATTAAACTGTGGCTGCATCCGATACGATTTACAATCAATCATTGTCCGTGTCTTGTCATAGATTATGACCTAGCAGCATGGCAAAAATTACTTCTACTTTTGCCACCTTCCTACTTAGTGCATCCGTATTACCGTGCTTCTTCCCAGGCTTGTGCACCACCTTGTAGTCGAATTCACTAAGCCTCACAGCCCATCTAGTGAGTCTAGTGGACAGATCCTTCAACCACAACAACCACTTGAATGCAGCATGATCTGTCACTACCATAAATCTTCTCCCATATAAAAAACATTTAAAATATGTGATTCTGTAGATTACGCTGAGCATCTCCCTCTCTGCTGTTGAGTAATTCTTCTCTGCTGTATTCAACTGCCTAGACACATAGGCTACAGGATGTTCTTTTCCATCAGTTTCCTGACTAAGAGCGCACCCTAATGCTTGATTCGATGCATTGATTGCTAGTATAAACTCCTTTTCAAAATCTGGAAACACAAGAAATGAACTTGATGTTAACACTTCTTTCAGTTTTTCAAACGCTTTCTGACACTCTTCTGTCCACTCAAATTTCACACCCTTCTGAAACAATCGTGTCTATGGCTGTGTTAAATCTGAAAAACCCTTCATGAACTTTTGATAAAAATTGCAAAGTCCGATGAATGACTGCACTTCTTTAACTGTTTTCGGTGCCCGGAAATCCTTTACAGCCTGTACCAACCTCGGATCTGTTCTCACTCTGTCCTTGCTGATAATATGACCCAAATATTGTACTTCTTCTAATGCGAAATGACACTTTTCCAGGCTCAACATCAAAGAGCTGCTCTCAATCTCATAAAGACTTCCCTTAACTACTGTCTATGTTGCTCCATATTATTAAAACACTATAATGTGATCCAAATAGACAAGACACTGCCGTGGTTTGAAACCCCTCAATACACTGTCTAGCAAACTTCTGAAATGTTGCCGGAGCTTTTTTCAAACCATATGGGATTCTAATGCACTGGCAATGGCCTCCAGGTGTAGAGAAAGCAGTTTTTGGACGATCCTCTGGAGCCACCTCTAACTGATGATAACCAGTTGTCAAATCCATCATAGAAAAGTACTGGCACTGTCCTAAGTGATCCAAAGTCTCCGATATGTTTGGAATGGTGTATGCATCCTTTACTGTCTTATTATTGAGGTATTGGTAGTCACAACAGAACCTGAATTTCTTAGTTCCATCCGCAGATCTTTTAGGCACAACAACAATTCCGAATCCCCCAGCAACTATTACTATGCTTTATTATACCATCTGCAAGCTGCTGATCAATGAAATCCTCCACAATCGGCAGCGAATACGTTGGTATTCTGTATGGTTTACAGTAAACAGGTGCTCCATTCCCTGTTAGTATCCTATGCTGAACTAATGGAGTTGCTGGCAACGGCCCCTGTGGAAAAACAAATCCTTAAACTCCCACAATAATTCTTCCATCTGCTCCCTTTCTTCTCCTTTCAAATGCTTAATTTGTGTCACACAATGCAGTTCTATTGGCAGTTAGTGGTTGGTCACTTTCCCCTCCTGTATGCGTACAAAACAACCCAATGAAGCCAAATCTTCATTATTGTCCCTTGGTTCAATAACACATACAGTACCCACAGGTAGATTTGACTCCACACTTACCCAAACCGACTTCCTGGTGCCACTGGACCCCACACACATGCAAATTAAGCCTTAATGCTGATGTACTCGGTTCAATTGGTTTGTTCATTACATTGAACACCCCTTGTGACAGCCCTGCATTGACAGCACTTTCCCCTAGCGGAAATAACATTCCACCAAGTATCACAGTTCGTTGTCCAAGGTCAATTTTGGCATGATGTTGATGCAAGAAATCTACTCCTAGGATCATGTCATAGCCCTCGCTCACCAATGGTACATCTTGGCTACATGTAACAACTGCTCATCAGACCAACCATGCATCGCCACTGAAATTTCCAAGTCCTCCACAAATGAACACACATCGTCAGGTGCCTTTGCCTGAAAATGGAATAATCAAACTTGCAACAGTTGGATCAATCTCCTGCACCCTAGGCAACAACTACTGATCAGATGCGGTTTCTCGCTCACTTCTAAATGTTAATTCATTTCTCGACTGAGTATTGTCCGCTATCAATTGTGCTACCTTTTTCATCAAAGTTCGTACCGCTTCTGGTTCCGATACATCTTGCGTCCCTGACTCTGCCATTGTGTTGGTTTGGTTCTCAGTTACTCATTTTGTTTCGGGATTAAGTACAAGAATAACCAGACTTCCTACAGCTCGTATCATCACACTCAGTAACATCATAAACCTATACAAAATTAATTAATCGCCACAAAACAATGATACTCCCTGAACATACTCACACTTACTCTGACAACAAAAAATACTATGCCCACGCAAACATCTAAAATGTGGCTTCTGGCAAGTCATACTCAAAACACCATCAAGAAAGAAAACATACAACACTCAATAGAACAATTTGGAGAGCACTCACCACATCTTGTGACTGTACTGCAGGCAATGGACTCAAACGTCGTACTGGACAGATGACATCCGCTATTCTGACACCAAATGTTGTGGTATCAGATGCCAGATGTGGCGTATTGATGCCAAATGTAGTGGATGGGTGCCAGGAGGTGCCGTATTAAAACTCATCGAGAACTTTCCAAATAATTTATTAATTTCCACTACACAGCTTCGTTCACCTCGGTCCGAATCACAATAGGCCCCGCATTTCTGAGGCCACTGCCCCAGCGACCTGTGCAACGCAACGATGTGTCGTGTTGGCCTTGTTTGCCAGCTGTAGAGGTCCAATTTCGTCAGGATGGCTGTGCCAGCAGCCAACTCAGCAGCCACTGTCCTTGTTGACTCTGCGCTGCTTTGCCGGGAGCTGTAGGCTGGCCCTGCTGCTGCTTCTTCCTCGGCTGGTGCAGCTGGGAATGTGGTGGAAACGACCGCCCCCATTCTTGCATCTGAACCTGCAGCCCTCGCCTTGTAAGTCTACGGTGTGTGTCGGGGGATGAGACAACTGCCTGTGGTAGCGAGCTGAGGAGTGGCCTCCTCTGGCTGGCTGTGGCTGTCTGAGGGTAGAACTGACGACCCACCGTGAACCGGGACACTGGCGCCCCATCTGTTTCCACGTGTAGCTGGTGGTGCAACACAGCCCGCCATCCAGGAGAGCTGTAACACTTCAGTCAATCTCGTTAGAAAACGACACCTATTTATACTTGGCTGTGCACCTCTGTTTCACTAACGCATTGCTCCGAGGCAGGTACACCCCACAACCCGGTTGCACCAGTGGGCCCCTTCCTCCTGTAACTTGTGACATGAAAACCGCTGCATTTACTTTTTTCAGTGGTTTGATGGCCCCTGTGGCCTCCATTCCACTTCACAACTGCTGGTCAGCGTAACTTACAGCAAACTGGCCAGCACCTGGCTGTAACTTGTGCTCAGAATATCGCAAAAAACTAACTTTACCTTATCCTAAACAGTGGTGCTGCTACACATGATTCAATGGTGGATCAGAATTGAAGTTTTGGGAGAGATGGGAATAACAGCTGCAGAGAAGAAGAGGAGGAGGAGGAGGAGGAGGAGGAGGAGGAGGTGGTGGTTTAGCATTTAACAACGAGGTCATTAGAGACAGAACACATGCTCAGGTTATGAATGTATGGGGAATGAATTCGGCTATGCCCTTTTCAAAGTAACCACCCCAGCATTTGTCTGAAGTAGTTTAGGGAAATCATGGGAAACCTAAATCTGAATGATCGGATTCAGAGTTGAACTGCCATCCTCCTGAATGCCTCAGCCAACCTGCTCGGTAGCTGCAGAGAATACCGTTTCTGGTTTCACTGTAACTGGTAAGAAACACATTTGGAATGGTACCATGGCTGAAAAGTACAGGACGTTGAAAACTGCTATCACACAGGGGACATGCGACAACTCGTGGTTCGGCACTGCCCCGGCCAACCAACAACACTGGGGAGTGCCAGTGACCTGTGGAGAGGTCCCATTCTTGCAAATGCTTTGGAGCATCACAGCAGTGTTATTCCAGGTGCTGCAGTGGGGAGAGCCTTCTGGTACGACACCAGGTTGCTGCTTGTAGTAACAGAGGGAATTACATGGCAAGTAGGGCCACAGCAATAATGGCAGAGTTTTTAAAGAAAACTCTTTCAGCAAAGCAATGTTCTGAGATGAGTTCTCACTTTTGGAACCTACACCTCTGCAGCAAGAAACTGCAAATTTCCTTATTATTTTGCTGTGAATGATGCTTTCCCTCTCAAAAAAAAAATGATGGGCATTACTTTCTGGGGAACTGTCAAAGTTAATTATTTATTCTTAAATGGCCTCATTGTGTGTTTAGTATCAGCCAAAAACAATGCTATGAATTCAAAATGCTACATATGTGTTCTTTGAAGTCTCCTGAGGAAGCATGCCAAATTTCCGTCACTTTTGAAAGGTAGCATAGCTGCAAGACAGTTTCAAAATGGTGTCTGTAGGTGATGTACGTTACAAGCAATGTGGCGTCACTGAATTCCTCACTGCAGAGATAAACTGTGGGGAGTATTCACAAATGCTTATGCAAAGTTTATGGAGCATCTGCTGTAAACACTACAGTTAGTCACTGGGCACAGAGGGTGAGGCCATCAGAAGGCGGCTTGACGGAGCTCAATGATTTGCAGTGGCTGGGGAGACCACCCTCAGCTGTCACACTTGACATGTTGCAGTGAGTGATGTCATCAGTGAGGAGGGACAACAATATGCCTCGACATCTGTCACTCAGAATAGAAAGGGTGGATGCAATTATCTGCACTCTTGGATATTAAAAGGTGTGTGCAAGGTGGTTCCAGCAGTGTTTTACGATGGATCACAAATCACCCAGAAAAAATATCTGTCTTGCAACATTTTAAAGCTGACGGGGAGACCTTGTGACAGTTTATGAAACCTGGGTTCACCATTTTGAGCCCGAAACAAAATGACAGTCAATGGAATGGCGCCATTCCCACAACCCAAAGAAGAATAAATTCAAAGATATTGCTTCAGCCGTTAAGATCGTGATCACTGTGTCCTGGGACTGGATTGTGGGAGTCCACACTGACACACTCTGAATAAGATTCTTGTCATCCTGTAGCCACAAACAGAATCAGGCATAAGCAACAGGCAATTTTAGCCACATTGCCCATCTTGAGAAGTGAGTAGATAATTCGAAAAGACAGTGAACAGACACTTTGTGTACTTGGTCACCTGTATTGCAGTGGGCAGTATCTGAAGAAGAATGAAAGGCATGTTGAGGTAAAGATATGATGTAGGAGAATTAAGAACCTTCCACACCCGTGAACTGTTTTTATCACTAGCCATAAAATAATGGAATGAGTTGTTCATTTCTGTTCACCCAATAACCATGTGCACAAACAACATCTACAATAACCAACATTCATGTACCCACAATTCTGACAAGGTACCCAAGTAAGAAACATGCGCCTGCTGAGGTGGCCGAGCAGTTCTAGGTGCTACAGTCTGGAACTGCGCGACCGCTACGGTGGCAGCTTCGAATCCTGCCTCTGGCATGGATGTGTGTGATGTCCTTAGGTTAGTTAGGTTTAAGTAGTTCTAAGTTCTAGGGGACTGATGCCCTCAGAAGTTAAGTTCCATAGTGCTCAGAGCCATTTGAACAATTTTTTTAAGAAACATGCATAGAGAGGACATGCATGAATACATGCATCTGCAGGAGAAAATAGAGTAATAAAAACAGTAAAGAAACACAGATGAATACGCGTTGATATCATTTAGCTACAATACAGCAGGTCAGTAATTGGAAGCAGTTAATTCCATAAATTATCTGGGAGTATGCATTAGGAGTGATTTAAAATGGAATGATCATATAAAGTTGATCGTCGGTAAAACGGATGCCAGACAGAGATTCATTGGAAGAATCCTAAGTAAATGCAATCTGAAAACAAAGGAAGTAGGTTACAGTACACTTGTTCGCCCACTGCTTGAATACTGCTCACCAGTGTGATATCCATACCAGATGGGGCTGATGGAGGAGATGGAGAAGATCAAACAGGATCATTTAGTAATCACGGAAGTGTTATGGAGATGGTAGATAAACTCCAGTGGAAGACTCTGCAGGAGAGACGCTCAGTAGCTCGGTACGGGCTTTTGTTGAAGTTTCAAGAACATACCTTCGCCGAGGAGTCAAGCAGTATATTGCTCCCTCCTACGTACATCTCGCGAAGAGACCATGAGTATAAAATCAGAGAGATTAGAGCCCACACAGAGGCATACCTAAAATCCTCCTTTCCACGAACAATACAAGACTGGAATAGAAGGGAGAACCAATAGAGGTACTCGAGGTACCCTCCGCCACACACCGTCAGGTGGCATGAGGGATATGGATGTAGATGTGGATGTAGATATTAATAACGCAAGGCTTACTACATTTAAAAATAACGATCAATCAGATAATATTACAAAACTAAGTTTGTAGTCACAGAAGTCGCTTACATTACAACGAATGACATCGTCACTTATTAAACTAACACTGTTCCAGGAACCGACAATCAAGGTAGCTCATACACTGGGGTACTGGAGATTCAGTTGAATATCCAGGGACTATCAACAAACCTGGTACCAGTTGCAGATTGCCTAATTATTACGTTTAAGGAACTACAATAATTTGATTGTCAATATTTGTGGTAATTATTGACCAACTTTAACACAATAAGGCATACTAAATTTTTAACATAAGATTATACCTCTTCATGAGTAGATATTGGCAAGCACATTTGGAAACAGTGCTTGTCGAGGCACTGTAACTGATCGTGCACAAATACCAAGACACTATTCATTGCGTATTTCAGAATAAACACACTTACAGACTTTTGATTTTCTTGCTTACATGCTTGAAGTTTAAGTCTGTTGTAACAGTAAACAGGTAATATACATATATGCTTTCTTGCTAACAGCATAAACAATCTGAAAAAATTTATGAACAAACTAATGTATTATTACCTAATGTGTTGCACTCACAGTCTCCATCACTGTAACATTGAATTTATAAGGGAAACACAACTGTCGATAACTGGCAATTCTAGACCAGGGTAATATACCAACAAAAAAATATAAACAGACAATAGAGCAGAGATGCAATAGGTGACTCAGCCTCTCCGCTATATGGTGAGTAGCAACTTTCTTTCTCTAATGTTGTTACATTCCACCATGGATTTTCCATTGTTTGATTAAACAAACAATAGTATGGGCATGACAGAATAATAACGTTTTTCTATTGAATATTTGTATCCAGTGAATAACACTAAGGCAAAGCTTAAGTACAAGCACTTTTTTCACAGCCAGGTAACAAACTACTCACAAAACAAAGTTTCAAGCATTTACAAAGCCCAAACTTAGTTCACTGCATTGGCATCAAAACAGCTTCACAGCATACAACAGGCTTCAAAAGTATCAAACTGACCAACTGGCAATACAAAAAGAAACAAAGTCACACAGAAAATTAACATACAATGTCTTTGTATGTAATAATATTGACAACACCTGCCTCTTTGTAGCAAGTAGAATAATGTGCAAACTGGATACAAAGGACACTGATTTACAGAGGCTCAACAGCCTACGCTCAACACATGCCGTTCATCTGGTCACTAAAGAAGCCAAGGTGTCTCACAATTCCTATTAAAGAGAGGTTCTATAGCAAACTTTATTCACTAGGTTTTATTAATGAACCCATGTCTGGAAATGCACGAAGTCCCTTCTACAACCCCTACATGTCTGTAATAGGAATTCTGACACACCATGGGTACAGCAAGAGAAACCTGTGGCAATTATACAACAGATTGCATAGTTTACATTAAATGTATGTAACCCCAATGAAAATGTCCCAAGAGCATGAATGTTATGGTATTTATGACTACATAAATAAATGGCATAAAAAGCGACTTTATCATTTCTTTAATCCATTTAATTCTGAAGTCATGGGATGCTGATTATCTGCTATCGGTAAAATATATATAGTTAATTGGCAGCTGCAATACAACAAATCCCTTTGGCTTTAGTTTCATTTTAAAGTTATTTCATGCGACATCCACACAGTACCAACTCAACCAGGTCTCACTGGCTCTGTCTTAAGACATCTGGAAGGTAATTTCAAATTTGAAGTGCTGGGATAACGCTGACAACTTGTACCAAATTTCTTTTAAGCTGCCTCCTTCCACACCAGACAACAGTGTATATCCACTACCACTTAACATTGCATTCAGAACAATACTTGTCTGGATACTTTGATCTGCTGTGAGTAAGTACAATGTCAATGCATGATCGAGAGTAGTTGACAACACTCATGAACTACCCTTCATACATTTGTGCCCTGGCTTTTATAATGCTGATGCACATTTTTGGGAAGGTGAGGGACATACATGGCTGGAATAAGTGTGACGCTCAGCAAGTAGGGCTTCTGATGGAGACAATTTTGTGCCTTCCCCAAGTGATAGGCTGCAGGTAAATGTACTTCAGACATCTGGCAAAGCTGGCTAGATCTCATGTCATCTTACTGTTAGCGGACTTGCAGGACATCAAAATACAAATGATAGGATCAGGGCAGACATCCATCAGGTCTGGGATGAAAGACAACTCTGAACACAGTAGCATCTGGGAAACTGTTTACTAAGAAGATATTGTTTTGTGAGGTGGCACGGTAGTACCTCATATACTTTCAAAAATGCTCCACCACAATGTCCTGTCCTCATTTTCACTTCAGCCTTCTCCAGACATCAAGCATCTCCAAATTACTTTGGTGTCCATCAGGAATGTCCAGCCTTGTGCACAACTTCATGGAAATTGAATAATGTTTCTCCACAGCATAGTCATCACTATGTTCTGATACAAGCATTGCTAAAAGTTTCTCCAGACACATTAAGAGAGGGTAAAAAACCTCTTCCACTTCCCCTTCTTCCACTTCTTCCACTTCCACTTCCACTTCTTCCTCTTGTTCTTCAATGCCTGAGCAGGTCCTCCTCCCCAACAGACAGAAGATTAAATAAAGGAAATGAAGGACACCCTCCAGCCTCGCAACCTAATGCCATTGGGGTTGAAAAAATCAAGAGTTGGTCATCAGAGACCGATAGAAAAGAAAACAGAATACGTCTGAAACAAGTAGGTGGAAGTAATGTCGGACAAAGTGGAAGTGATGTCAGACGAAGTGGAAGTAATGTCAGACATTTCTAGAAAGGTGATAGTGAGACACATATGACTGTTCTGTTTATGGCAAGTGGTAACTGACTGTATTTAAAACCAAAGATCATGTCAAATATGATACTGTGAGATTCACATGTTTATGCTGAGCCAACAATTTCACACAATACCATATCACAATTAACAGTGGGTAAATAGACAAATGTGCAACATTAAATATAGATTCAAAAATGTAACAGCACATTATGCACTGATATATGCTGTTAGATAATCCTTCCAAGTAACTGGTACCTTGCAGACATTAAACTTTTTAAACTGATATTTCATTGATGTGTCTGTGTTGTAAAAATTAAACATCTAAAAAGCCCCTGTAGTCGCTACAGATTACACCTCATCTAACATTAAATACTAAGTGTTAAAAGAAATTTCTTGACATCTATTACTCTTGAAATAACTATGCAGATTGTTTGATCTGATTGTAATACACAAAATAATACATTCTACATTACGGAATTGGAATGTTTGACTGTCTAAAATGCTGACTTCATTATATGAGGGGCATTCAGTAATTATTGCAACAATTTTTCTGAAAGCAGGTTGGTTTTATTCTGGATTCTATACACCATATTATTTCCTATGATCTTTGCTACAAAACAGTAGTTTTCAATACAATTTTTGTTCAATGTTATGGCCTTATGCCACCTTACTTCCAGTATGCCTGCATGACAGCATTCTACTAGTCGACATCGGTGCCATCTTGCTGCATCAATAACCGCCGCATCATCCACACACTGCTTTCTGCAGAGTGCATCCTTCAATGGACAGTTCTTCCTTCCAACAGTCTGGACATCGCACCTTCTGGCTTTCATCTCTTTGTCCCAATAAAGTATGTGTGCTCCTCTCAGGTGAGCAGACTTGTGCGAGGTCTTCTGGTGTTGTGGAGAATGAAGAGCTCATTTTCATTTTTGTGGTGATGTACACGCTGAAGTGGTTTCTTCAACTTCCTGATGGTAGTGCAAAACACTACACAACGATGGAGGTAATCACACAGAATAACAACTTCACAGTTCCAGAAGACTGCCACCATGACTCTACTGGTTGAGGATGCGGATTCAAACTTTTTCTTCAGAGTAGGTGGTATGGCGCCACTCCATCGTTTGCCGTTTTAGTTGTCAGTTCAAAGTGATGAATCAGTGTTTCATTGTCTGTGCATTATGAGGGTGATTGTGATAATTTTTTGTCAAACATTGTCAGACAGTTTGTGAAGATCAATGAAGTCTCCAGTTAGGTGGAACACAATGGCGCACATCTTTGAGTACCCTAACTGGTGGACGAGTGTGTCTGCACTAACAACAGAGGCGTTCAGCAGAGCAGCAAGGTGTTGCATCCATCGTGATTGCCGGATCACAGTGAATGTGTCCGCGTGTTCCAACATTGCAGGGTCACAACTGTGTGCGGCTGACATGTTTCTTTTTTTTTACTACCAGGTTTCTGTAGATATTCTGCAAGTGCCTATAAATATCTGCGATGGTCTGGTTTTGCACTGAAAACTCAACAGGTCCCTGCCTGGAACACACCTCTGTTACAGACACCATTTTGAAGGCCCAAACAGTGCTGTCGCTTATTGGAACATAGGATATGATGAAACTATAGGGGCTGAAGCAGGAATATTCCACAAAGATGTTTCATGCACATTTTTTAAAACTGACAATGGCCAAGAATAGAAATGTGTTGCATTACTTACTGAATGTCCCTCATACATTGTGTTACAAATGCAGACTGTCATTAAGTAGAAAAGTGTCATAAAGAAATAACAAAGTTGTGAGATACTAGAATTGTAGGAAAACATACTGCCAATGTGGTAATGGTATAAATGTGCGCAGATAACAGTTTAACCGAGGCAAAATACAGTAATTGCCTATATACACAGGCTACATAACAGAAAGTAAATATGACTTTCCATAAATTCCTCAGTGTGTTTCTAAATTGTGCTAAAGTAAGTATTCTATGAATAAATAAAATTTAAAAAGTAACGACAATCACATATTCGCAAGGTCATTAATAAATTCCCATCTGCAGTTATACCTTCTACAGTTATTGTAGCTACATTTACCAAGTTTGATTATATGCAAATCCACAGCCTCCAAATATGACAATCCTTTTGTAAAAGAAAACATCATCCATTGTAGGTTGTACTGAAAAATATGCACCATGTTCAATGAGATGTGATATACAGATAATTAACAGTCCATACACAAAACCACACAAGAACAACAGCATGTTCTGATTCAGATACAAAGGAAAGAGCTGTACAGTATGTGAAAAGATCCATACCTAGCGTAAGTCAAGGATGAAGTTTCCATCCTTTCACTGCAGAACCATACTGTCTCATGTGTGAACCACAACTAATCAAATCTACTAGTACCATCAACACACAGAGCGAAGGATTAATCAGCTGTTCCAATTTCTGTTGTAGACACACTAAATGACAATATACAAGTCTTCCGATACTGTATGTCTAGGCAAATTACATAGTTTCCTGGTGTGTCAATAAGTGTCAGTTGAATCCTACATTCTAAAATACACCAAAATCATAAAAACCAAGTTACTGGAATGTGAGAAATACTTGCATGCAGTGAGAAGACTGATAATATCTAGTCCCTCACAATTTGCAACTCATGCTCTGTTATACTAATATTATGCATATTTTATAATCCTGAAGTGCTGTGTCATTCTTGAAAGCTTGCTGCTTAGTAGAAATGCACATAGATCATGAACTGCTTTTTCAAGTTTTAATGCATGCAACAGTGTAACAGACAACTAATATTCAGATTATTAGGACAATGGCAAAATACATTTCAGCAAACTCTTGTATCCTTTACTTATCTGTGAAGTACACTTAGAAGAGTAACCTATAACAAAAATTTAGAATAATACTTTGTAATAACTTAGGATGTATATTATTGTTACATCTGCATAAGAGAATTTCAGGCATGAGTGATGAGCCACATTATTGTAAAAATATGGTCAAAATATGATGCATAACAAACAACTTGCACATAAATCATATTCAGTATGTTTAAAGACTCAAATTAGAATGAAGAAAACAACTTCACACTTCTGACTGCTTCACAAATGCACAACTATGTTCTGATGTCACGCATTTAGGAGCGGTTTGAATTTATGTTTAAAGTTTCTTGGATCACTAAGTGCTATCACTAAGAAATACTGGATATGTACAGAGTGTACAATTGGTGCAATTTGAGCTACACAGTTGCAAGACATATATGCACAGTTTCCAATTGTAATAATTGTCCTATGGTGTTAAACTTTTGTCATAAGATATAAGTACTAAATTATGGCAGGAATTTAAATTCACTCCATACTTGTATGAAATACTGAAAATCAAAGAAAACACTTACATAGGCTACATCCAACTGGTGCTGTGTGTCATGAACCTGATTAGTCATTTAGCAGTACAGCCAGAACAGTGTTTGGTTGGAGAAACACCTTCTGTCCTTCCGAGTCCTTCTGTATCTCTGACTCATGCTAAGATCTGTCTGCAGTAGTGAATGGTGAATAGTGGAAATGTACCATGTTTACAGATGACACCATCATTGTAACAGAATATCTGTCGAACACAATCTCCAATGGCATTTCACCAAAATTCTGAAGCAGGTTTGTTAACTCCCTTCCTGCCAACCTAAACACAATAATTGTTACGCAATTTACATGAAGTCATGAAATGCCAGGCAAACACTCAGTGACACTGAATAACCAGCACATAATCCGGTGATAACATTAAGTTCTTGGGCATTGACATCCACTGCAAATCATGTAGGGAACGTCATGTTTATGAGACTGAGGAGAGAGTGAGCTCAGCATCTTTTGCTCTCTCATTTTGGATGATGAAGGGATCAGACAGGTAGCTTATTCCACTTCTGTGCACTCCATAGTGTCACATAGAATTATTTACTGGGGGGAACTCTTCCTTAATGAAACTATAATCTCCCTACTGAGCAGTGAAAATAGTCATATATATAATGAGTCCATGAACCTCCAATTGCAAAAAGTTAGCCAGCTGAGAATATTTACTACTGTTTCCCAATACTTATTTTCTCTAATGTATCACATTCCTAGAGACTGGATGCTTAGTGACAGAACTCAGCAATTCACACGTCTGGCACTAAACAAAAGAATTATGTACACTGTCTCTGCTGCAAAGAGATGCTATGTATGCTGCTGTAAAAATTTTCGACCTCCTTCGCCTTGAGCTGAAAATAATATGCAGTTTTCTTATTTAGTTTATGGAATAGTACATACCTATTCAAAACTAACTTTCTCCTGAATGTTGTACAATATGTTTATAAACTACTTATAGAAGATAAGATATACCTAACCAGTTTCATAACTGACAATCTTAATAAAAGTATTTCAGGGGTCAATGTAGCTTCACATGCGCCTGTGGCAACCATAAGGACCCTACATGTGATCCCTGGGTGGCACTACAAAAGCAATACAACTGGCTATCTCCTGACTGCATGAGAAGTACATACCAGTCAGGGAAGGAATGACTCATCATCAGATCAAAAGCTCTTTACCAGGGCCAAATATCTACAGAAGTGGGACCAAGTATTAAAGTATGTCAACTGAAAATTGAAGGCATTAGTCGAACCAAATGCTAAATTCTAGGAAAGATTCTGTTTAACCATGTTATCAACATGGTTGTCCAACAGCGAAGTCATACAAACAATGGAGATCAGCTATGTCCAAGAGGAAAGTGGCTAGGAAGTGGTATCCTCATTACAAAGTACCACTGTACCTTTTGTAAGGGAAAAGTACCTGTACATCTTCGGCTCTAATATACCTGACAGCACCAATGTGCAATAGCGCATGCAGCAAAAAAGGTCAGTAGAGGTTGTGTATGAGCAGTAGTGTGTACTGGAGAAGACGAAATCCACCGGCAATTCACACACTGCGACGAAGAGTTGAACGGAATAAATAATGAGATTCTACTGCACGAGATTAATGCAGCATGAACTGAAATAGAGACTAACATTGATAAGGTGCTGCAACTAATTGCAGATAATGGAATTTTCAGGACAATCCAAAAAGGGGACAGGATGTATGCCTTGGTTGGGTTCAAACAGTTCAAACATTTATTCCAGAGACATTAAACCAAATAGGGCAAAACAGATACATGTGTTAGCCACATGAAATGTTAAGCAATTATCTGGGTCATTTTTGTAACCAAAAATTATTCCAAATGTGAACAATTTTAAACCACATTCTTAAACAAATTTTGGCTTTTTGAAAAATAACAGGATTACAAATAAAAAATTCCAACATATGCCAGAGACAGAGTACAAGTCCAGTGGCCAGAATTTCCACAAGCTGAAGTCATAATATGAGAAGTCGTGATGCAGTAAATCAAATGAAGTTTTGGAAATGGGCCACTCAGAAACTGAAGTTGTCAGAAATGGGTCAGAAGTCACAATGAACACTACCAAGAGCAAACCTGTCACTGAAGTGAAAGAAGATTTATAGAGGGAGGAAAATTATCATCATAAATACATTTTAATGCCTTTTGTGGAAGTCCAAATATGCAAGATTATGGACATAACAGCCATTTCAGTGAGGAGGATGGGAGCTATTACAGAAAATCTACCTCCTTGTGTTGTGACAGTGCCAGGACATTTACAGTGCCGCCACGACATTACACGCAAATGGCGATAGAGGCTTTCCGCAACTCGGCTGAGCGCAGGAGCTCCACCTAGCTACGAACGGCGCCGGCCGCATGTCACTGCACGGCAGTCGAATAAGAGATACTAAGTTGTTAACATGTAACCAGCTATTGTTTCTAAGTGAGTATGTTTGAATATCCACGCAATTATTGGTGATTAAAGGTTATAACACATTTTGGCAATGAGCATGGGATTTTTTCACTGCGTTGTGAATTTGTGTGTTCGTGACAGGGCAGACATGGAACAGCTTATGCAAGCGCTCATTGAACAACAAACACAGCTGACGGCTGCTATTCAGGCGTTGTTGACGTCGCGTACTCATCGTCTGTCTTCCTCTTCTCTGCCTCCATTCCCTCCTTATGACGAGGCCGCTGAAGACTGGGAGGATTATGAGAAGCGTTTGCAGCAACACTTCTTGGCTTTCGGCATTGTCGACGCTCCTATGTGTAAGTCATTATTTCTATCTTGGATTTCCCCACAGATCTATCAGCTGCTATCTCAGTTAGCCCCTCTGCGGGAACCTGCCTCTCTGTCCTTCCAAGAAACGTGTGACTTATTGTCTAACTATTACCGAAAAAACACCCATGTCGTTGCCGCTCATGTGGCATTCTACCGGTGTCGTAAACAGCCCCATCAATCTAACCGGGCTTGGGCGGTGGAACTACACGGTCTGAGTAGGAAATGTCAGTTTGTCACGGACACTCGTCATGAGTCTTATGCTGATGCAATGGTTAGAGATGCTATTTATGGCCTGCTCCTGATAAAGAAGTTCAGCAACATGCCCTACAACTGCCAAACCTGTCGTTGTCGGAAGTTCTAAGCATCGCTCAATCCTTTGAAGTGTCTCATGCTGCTGGTGTGCAAATAGACGCATGGTGTGATGTAGGCACTGTACAGTCAACTTTCGATATGGACAATTTGCCTGTTTCACAGGAGACTGAAGATGTGGTGGCAGTTCACTCACGTAAACAAAGTCACATTGGGCCGCAACGATCACAGCGAAAACAGCAACCACAGAAGCAGGTTCGTTCCGCACTTCCTTCTTGTCCACGTTGTTTTGTACAGCATGACAGGGCCGCGTGTCCAAAACGTTGGGCCACGTGTAATTCCTGTAGGAATAAAGGCCACATTGCTTCTGTGTGTCAGTCCCCTAAAGTTCCTGTCGATGAGGACGAGGCATCGGACATGAATGTTAAATGTGTGCTTTCTCAAACAAATAAGTTGTTTGTTACTGTTCATGTTCTGGATAAAGACATTCACATGCAAGTGGACACTGGCTCTGCAGTAACTCTCATCAATTCTCGCACGTATTTGTAGTTAGGCTCCCCTCCTTCGTCTCCAGTTACGTGAAATCTGAGAACTTATAATAAACAGAAAATTCCTATCATTGGCCCGGTATTGATTCGGACATCACCCACATGGTTGCTGCGTGTGGTCAGTGTGCTCCACAACTGGCTGCACCTCGTACAATGCCCTCTTCATGGCCTGATCAGCCGCAGCCATGGGAACAGGTGCACGCTGACTTTGCCGGCCCCTTCCTAAGTACTTATTGGCTACTGTTGATCGACGCCTTCTCGAAGTTTCCGTTTGTTGTTCGATGTCCGTCGCCCACCAATGCGGCGATGACGCTGGCTTTGTCCAAAATCTTTGCGCTAGAAGGTCTTCCATCCATGATCGTCACAGACAATGGCCCTCAGTTCTCTTCGCAGGCCTTCCATGATTTTTGTACTGGACAAGGGATTCATCATGTTACAGCACCGCCCTTCCATCCGCAAATGAAAAAATTCCTTAGTGATTTTTCCACAGATGATGCTCTGCTCCAATTTCTGAGTTCTTGTCGCTTCACGCCTCTGGGTGATCACAGCCCTGCTGAACTCTCACATGGCCGCCAACCGCGCACTCTACTGCACCTGCTTCACCCTGTCAGGCCTTGTGCTGTGTCCCCTAGTGTGGGAAAATTCTCGGTGGGCGCCGACGTGTGGGCACGAGGGCATAGATCGTGCCCTAAATGGATTCCAGGGGTGGTCAAGGCTCTTTGCGGCCGCCGGATTTGTGAAATACGTACGGACGACGGCACGGTTGTTCGCCATTACGACCAGATGCGCCCACGAGTGGTGGCCACGCCGGTGCCACCGCCCTTTCCTTCACCTCCACCAGCCCAAGATGCCAGCCTTGTCACTGCTGCCGATCTACCATACGTGTTGCTGCAGCCGACGTCGCTATCGCTTCCGAGTACACCGGAACCGGCCCCAGTCACGACGCCGCCTTCTCCGGGACCCATCTAGATGGAGCTCACCCCCAGGTTCACGACACCTATGGATGCTGCTCCGGAGTTTTCACCCATCATCTCGTCCAAGAGGCACGTTCCACGCACGAGCTTCCATCCTGGACATTTTCGACCATACTCTCGTGTCTCTCCGCGGGATCTTCTCGGGGCCTCACAAGAGGCCATGGATGTCTCCGCACTGTCCATGTCTCCAATGAAGTGAGTGTTTTTTTTATTTTCAAGGGGGGAGAAGTGTTTTGACTGTGCCACGACATTTACAGTGCCGCCACGACAGTACACGCAAACGGCGATAGAGGCACTCCGCAACTCGGCTGAGCGCTGGAGCGCCACCTAGCTACAAACGGCGCCAGCCGCACGTCACGGGATGGCAGTCAAATAAGAGATACTGAGTTGTTATCATGTAACCAGCTATTGTTTCTAAGTGAGTGTGTTTGAATATCCACGTAATTATTGGTGATTAAAGGTTATAACACCTTGCTTTTTCAATATTTCCTGTTAATAATTTGCATATTGCCATTGCTTTCAACAGTCAAAGTAAACCCATTAAGGATACAGGGTACTTATAAATGGTGGAAAAATCAAATTTTTTATGACGTTATGACAGTCTATAGCTATCCTGATTACACTGATATATATACATTATAGGATTTCAAATGAAAAATGACATATATATACCAAATGTTACAGTTACGGTCATGTGGGTGCCACGCTCAATTATTTCTGTTACAGAAACCAGTATTATTTTGAAAAGAACAATGAACTTTCTGTTTCCAGCAATTATGCAT
Source organism: Schistocerca americana (assembly GCF_021461395.2). Taxonomy (NCBI): domain Eukaryota; kingdom Metazoa; phylum Arthropoda; class Insecta; order Orthoptera; family Acrididae; genus Schistocerca; species Schistocerca americana. The sequence goes on from NC_060119.1 coordinate 43,357,361, forward strand.
ATGATACATTGTATATGTTGGTAACAGTGCAGGTTCCTTGTCTCTGTAAATGATTATCTTTGCTAGTATTTACTTTTGCTTTGCTGAAGCAGTTTCTTTACGTGTTGCTGAATGTTTGTTGCCCAAGTGCTACATATATATTTAGTGGAATTGCATTTATTGCACACTAAATGATATGTAAGCTATGCCATACATCAAGAAATTCAATAAAAGGAAATTCCGTGGTAACCAGTTCACAATCAAATCAAGCCACACTGTTGAAAGTAACCTATGTATCAGTTCTTCAGGCAAAAACTCCCACATGGCACACCTCCTGGTGATTCAAATTTTGTGTTAAAAATGATGCTGTTTGTAGTGGCTATGTTGTTGTTGATGTGGGCATCTTACCATCTTTGATAAAGGAAGTGGCAAAATGAAAACAATGTGATGGTGTATGCTGTCTGGAAATAACTGAATAACACAGTAGCAGGAAGGGTTTAGCGTCAAAAGTAGTTGTTCTGTGTAGATCCTGCAATAAATCTATCTTGATATCTTCACAATGACTTTGAACATTGTGCATAACTCATATGATATGAATCTGAAGTTAGTGTGTGCGATGTGTACAATAGGAAAAGGAAAAAAAAGGCTGCCCAAACTTTCTGTGGTTTGATGGATCTTCCTCCTCCTCCTCCTCCCAGTAGATTCAACAAGTACATAAAAATACTTTTAGGTTCCTTGACTCTTGTGTCTAAAGCATCTATGAAACTTGCAGTAGAAGAAACTGTAAATGTTTTTGGAACTAGGGACATTGCTGTTGCACTTGATGGCACATGGCAATGTTGAGGACATCGTTCCTTGAATGGTGTTGCAAGTGCTACTTCTCTGGAGAATGGAAAAGTTGTTGATGTTGAGTGCTTATCTAAGTACTGCCACACCTGCCGTGGCAACACTGGAGGACATATTGAACATTGGTGTTCTAAGAATTATGGTGGTTACAGTGGAGGTATGGAGTGTGATGGAGATCTAAAAATATTTCAGAGGTTGGTGCCCATTTATAACATTAGATATATGAAGTACCTAGGTGATGGGGACTCTAAAGCTTTCAATAAAATTAATGAGTTCCATGTTTATGGTGATACCTTGGTAACAAAACTGGAGTGTTGTGGACATGTGCAATACAGGATGGGTACTAGATTGAGGAAGCTACAAAGAAAAATGAAAGGAAAGCTGCTATTGGATGGGAAAGCTCTGTCTGGCCAAGGCAGATTAACAGAAACTGAAATAGACATTCTTCAGAGTTATTATGGACTGGTCATTAGACGTACTGCACCTCTGAATTATTTTATAGCAAATAGATAAGCTGTATGGGCTACCTACTTTCATATGTTGTCCACAGATGACCACCCTATTCACAGACTTTGCCCTAGAGCAGCAGATTCTTGATTTGGTTACCAAAAAGCAAAAGAAAGTGGTCAAATATACCATCATAAGCATTCTCTTCCTGAGCCTGTTATGAATTAAATAAAACTAATTTTAAGAGATCTGAGTGAACCTTTTTTGCTTAGTAAATGTCTTCATGGGGGCACTAAGAATACAAATGAAAGTTTCAACCATTGCATATGGGAAAGATTACACAAGAATGTTTTTGTAGGAGTAAATACATTAAATGTTGGTGTACTAGATGCAGTGATATGTTTCAATGATGGAGTGATAGGAAGGTTGGAAGTTCTGAGAAATTCAGGCATAAAATGTGGCTCTAATATTGAAGATCAGTTGCTTGCGTGTGACAGACAATCGGTGCATGAAGATGAAAGATTCAGCTCTTGAAGTTACCAAAGAAGCAAGAAGTGCTAAAAGGAATGCCAAGAGGAAGCTTGAAGATGAATAAATGCTGCAGGATGAAGACTATGCTTCAGGAATGTTCTGAGGCATGGTTTATTGGACTCATACCTTCATTCACAATTTCCTGCAAGTTGTATTTTTCAGAATTCAGATACAAATATTTCCTAAAGTTTATATAGCATTGCTCTATTTTTTACTGTAAATTTCAATAGACCATACTTGCTTTATTGCAGAATCAACTAAATTATAGAAAACATAACATTTTTATTAGGAAAAAATTAATTGTAAGATGTGATATTTTTTTATCCCTATAATATACATAATAGGTGTAATTAAATAGATCTAGAATCTCAGCCATCATTCATGTATATCTGGTAAAAATTTGGTCTCCTACAAATGTATAACATTGGATTAAAAGGCACCTCAAATTGAGGAAGCTGTTTGCATCAGTTTCTTTCTAATTTATTTGAATAACCCTAAGCAGGTTCAAAAATATTCAGAATACTTCTTATTTGTTTATAAAGCGTGCTGCATTACCTGATATCAACAAAAAAATCTGTACAACATATACATTATAAACAGTGCTTGAATGAAATAGGTGCTGATTTTTACATAATATGGAGCCATAAAAGTACCTTGTATCCTTGAAGGCAGGCACAGATAACATTCAGAATTCAGAAGAGTATGTGTGAGCAGAGTGTATTCGTTTTTGGATCACTTAATATCAGTTTAGTTCTCAGAATTGACTGATTCTGAATAGATTTTTAAATGTAGTCCCTCACACTTCTGTTCCTTCCACTAGTCAGACAGAAATGAAGATGAGAGAGTTTCAGGATTTGTCGAGGGAGACGATTAAGGTGCTCCATTCATAAATATGAGCTTGGGAACTGCATCTTTAAGGAAGTCTGAGGAAGATGCTGGGCTCCAGGAGAATAATGATGATTAAGATGCTCTGACTAGCACTCAAAGTATGATTCAAACATTAATGTACATGACAGAAGCTAAATGGAAGGAACAGGTTGTTATGTTGATCTATTTTAAGATCACCTGGTCTGATCAAATGATGCACTTGTAAAACTGAAGTTAAGAATCATCAGCCATTCCACAGCAAATTGTACCCAGTACCCTTGCCCTAGAAAGCAGTAGTTAATAAAGCAATTTAGGGTGTGTTGGAGAATCAGATAATTTAACACTCAGATAGTAAATGTTCTAATCCAAAAGGGGATGTCAGTGTGCATTTACTGACTGATGGTCATGGAGAAATGATGCGGTTTACTGTACAATGTGACCAACTGCAAGATGAAGGTATAGCTTGAATAACACAGGCTTTATGTGGAATGGAAGATGTTACCAGTTTAAAAGAATGCCCTTTGATCTGTAAGTATCATTATCAGCCTTTATGACAGCACTTAATGAAGTTCTACGAGAAGTATTATTGACACATTTAACATTATGTAGGTGATATTCTAATTACTACTACCTTGATGGAGAACATTTAGACAATATATGTCATGTAATTTAAGTGTTTAGTGGAGCATGAGTCACATTAAAGATGCATTAATAAGAATTCGCCAAGTCGCAAAGGAATTTACTTGGGCATGTACTTTCTTTGTGCAGAATTGATCCTGGAATTTATTTGGGCATGTAGTTTCTTTGTGCAGAATTGAACCTGATCTGATGAAAATGGAACCAGTGAGAAATTTTCCTGCACCAAAATGATGTAGACAACTGAAAATCTCCCAGTTCGTGCAGTTACTATCACAGCTTTCATCCTCAATTTTGTTTATCATCACAAGTCTATCTCCATCTGGAAATTGTATAAAGAATGTCAAGAAGCATTTAAGTTAATTAAAAACCAGCTGTGTGAGGCACTGGTATTTCATCATTCTGATTTAAGCAAAATTTCTACATTGGTACTGATTCCATTTATTCTTCCCTTGGAGCAGAACAGAGTGAGGGTAGAAGAGTCATCAGAAATTTTACTTTTGCATTCGCAACTTGTGTACTCACTTGCTTGCTGGTAGAGGAAGTATGTAGTTACTGGAAAGAGGTGCACTTTCCACAGCAAAGTTTTGCTATAACTGAGATACCATATTGCTACAGATAATAAAACACTGTCATTCTTATGAATCGGTAACTAATCAACAGCAGACCAACTCATTGAGAGTTAGCATTTGAAGAGTGTGATTTTTTAAATTCAGTATATAACAGTAGAATAAAAATAATATCTTACCAGAAGCAAGTGATAATTCTTGTTGTGAGAGATGTAGGAGGTGAGCATCTTGCAGAAAAATTTCCATGTAATATCAGATGGGAGCAGGTGTTGGTTTAAATTCTTAAGAAGAATAAGAAAATATGGTGATCCTGATGCAGATGGTGCTTAAAATGCCAGAACTATTTTCACATTGTACAAAATAAATAAATAAATAAGTACAATATGTGGACAATTATGATAGAAGATTGGGAACTTTCAAAACGCAGCCGAACATTTTATTGTGTTCAAATAACCCCCCCCCCCCCCCCTCCACCCAGAAAATCAATAAAGTGTGGGATCCCAAGTAACAAATGTAAAACCCAAAAATTGTAGCTCTCACCTCCCTCTTTTATTTTGAAACCTGGAAAAAGTAGTAGCATTTATATCCCCTCTCTATGGTGTCTACTTGAGTCACTACTGTGTCCAGGTCACCGACAGTACCTCCATTATTTACCGCATTTAACATGTTTTTGCTTTTATGTTCATTCCACCAGAAATTTGTGGATTAACATTTACAAGAAAGATAGATGAATAAAACAAACGAAGAATAGAAATGGTCCGTAGAGCACCTATAACATTTTCAGTTCATGCAGAATATGAAACATATTTATGTTAGCATCTTAACAATATGTACCTCAAAGAAATGGTGTTCAATTACTACTATCTAAACAACTCTCTTCTTCACATTTGCAATATTTGAAAACCTGCATTAAATTTGTAATGGTGGTCAGGCATGTGCTAACTGTGGATGAAGGATGTCACTGACGAGATAGTTGAGGAGGAAGCACGTAGAGCATGTATCGTCATCTTTTGGTCACTGTTCTTGGCTGGGTAAGGTAGTGAGAGTTTCAGCATATGATGTGTCATCTGTCTATTGAAGTGTTCAGTGCATCAAGTTGCAACTTGGTAAAGTGTATTCATTCTGAATTAATACTGGCTTTTTGTACTGAACACTGAAGTAAGTCTGAATAGCAATTGATCAATAACTATTAAAAGTGAGGAATTTGTTCCTGTCAACATTCTGACACACTGCACAAGGACACTGCCATGTTCAATGCTGCCTGTGCATGCTCCTCTTCCTCTGACTGCAGTGCTATGTCAAATTACATTTATTATACTGTGTATAGTATTAGCCTCTGTAGTTGTCAGTACATCTCTGTCCTAATAGCCTGTTACCACATCATCTGGTTTAATATTGGACATTTATTTGTGTTTTGCAATTTAGTCATTTACTTTCCCTTACAATTCTCATATTTCTTTGGGGCAAAATGCAAGGTTACTCAACCAGACACCTATGTTTGTAGTAGAACCACTAAAGCAACATAATTTACTCAAATGAAACCATATAGTTTTAGATGCCTCAAACACAAAGACTGAAATGATGAATGAAAATTGATTACAAATGGAAGGATTTGAACCCAGGCCTCCTGCTCATTATGCAGATGCACTAACCACTACATTTAATAACCTGGCAAAGTGGTTTTGCATTATTGCACTGATTATATTGTACACTTCCCTCCTCAATCCAAATTCCCATTCATGCCACAGCCCAGTTGGTATTCCCCGAAAACTAACAGCATTGCATAGATTTCCCAGCTGTAGTGAAATAGTATCAAATGGAATCTAGTTTGTTAGTATAAAAACCACTAGAGAACACATACACAACTGTAGTTGAATTTTGCTAATTTCACTTTATAATTTTGTTACTACAAACAAAACCAGTAGGTTTCACAGTGACCTGACAAATGCCAATGGCTGAATGAGACATGGACTATACGTCCCACAGCTGCTGGCTCCTCATCAGATCCTACCACCACAGTAGGTAAGCCCTCTAGTGTTCCAGTAATTTAAATAAAAATAAACATAAAAAAATAAAACCAAGTCATCTCAGGAGAATGCTACCCCATGATGATGCCAGGGGTGCCAGATACCCCATGCCATCAAACTCAGAGCCCAATTTCATCAATGTTCTTCCATTTCAAACAAAGGAGGTGGAACAAAATATTGGTCATCAACTGAGAATACTAAAATGGTAGCAAGTAATGATGGGTGCCATAACAAACAATGTGACTCCCAAGATTAATATTTTGCCTCTGAAAAAGATGGTACTCACGGGATGCTTGTCTTAGTCATACAATTCGAGACATCACAAAAAACTTGCAGGTACAAGATTTCAACAGTTTTCAATTCAACTCTTCTTTTCTCGCCTAGCAGTTTCTAGTGTTTTGGATTTCTGGTAGTAATATCCACACTAGCACTTGGGTAGAACAGTTCAATTTCTCCCTGGCTCCCTTGTGCCCTTTCTGTCACAAGCTCATAGTTAATGTGCAGGTCCTTAGAAGTGGAATTGGGTATCAGCATCTAGCCTCTTCCTTACAAGTGTCACATGTCCTCTCATGTGTTCCTTTCAATCTACTGATTACAATCAATATAAGCTGCTAACAAACATCATCATGCTCAGAAATTTCAAACAATCTTAAATTATAGAAGTACTGCCCATTTGCTCAGATACATGGTTTGAAAGAAATCATAGTTCCCGACAATCCATGTAGCCCTGTGAAGCTGGTTATCACATATTTCACAAAGTTACTTGTAATTGTCCACCTGTGAACCATGGACCTGGCTGTTGGTGGGGAGGCTTGCGTGCCTCAGCGATACAGATAGCCGTACCGTAGGTACAACCACAACGGAGGGGTATCTGCTGAGAGACCAGACAGACGCGTGGTTCCTGAAAAGTTGCAGCAGCCTTTTCAGTAGTTGCAGGGGTAACAGTCTGGATGATTGAGTGATCTGGCCATGTAACACTAACCAAAACGGCCTTTCTGTGCTGGTACTGCGAACAGATGAAAGCAGGGGGAAACTACAGCCGTAATATTTCCTGAGAGCATGCAGCTTTACTGTATGGTTAAATGATGATGGCATCCTCTTGGGTAAAATATTCCAGAGGTAAAATAGTCCCCCATTTGGATCTCCGGGCAGGGACTACTCAAGAGGATATCATTATCAGGAGAAAGAAAACTGGCATTCTACAGATCGGAGCGTGGAATGTCAGATCCCTTAATCGGGCAGGAAGGTTTGAAAATTTAAAAAAGGAAATGGATAGGTTAAAGTTAAATATAGTGGAAATTAGTGAAATTTGGTGGCAGGAGGAACAAGACTTTTGGTCAGGCGAATACAGGATTATAAATACAAAATCAAACAGGGGTAATGCAGGAGTAGGTTTAATAATGAATGAAAAAAATAGGAGTACAGGTAAGCTACTATGAACAGCATAGTGAACTCATTTTTGTGGCCAAGATAGACACGAAGCCCATGCCTACTACAATAGTACAAGTTTATATGCAAACTAGCTCTGCAGATGATGAAGAAATTGAAGAAATGTATGATGAAATGAAAGAAATTATTCAGATAGTGAAGGGAGACAAAAATTTAATAGTCATGGGTGACTGGAATTAAGTAGTAAGAAAAGGGAGAGAAGTTGGTGAATATGGACTGCAGCTAAGAAATGAAAGAGGAAGCCGCCTGGTAGAATTTTGCACAGAGCATAACTTAATTATACCTAACACTTGGTTCAAGAATCATAAAAGAAGGCTGTATACATGGAAGAAGCCTGAAGGTACTGACAGGTTGCAGATAGATTATATGATGGTAAGACAGAGATTTAGGAACCAGGTTTTAAATTGTAGGACATTTCCAGGGGCAGATGTGGACTCTGACCACAATCTATTGGTTATGAACTGAGGACTAAAACTGAAGAAACTGCAAAATGGTAGGAATTTAAGGAGATGGGACCTGGATAAACTGACTAAACCAGAGGTTGTAGAGAGTTTCAGGGAGAGCATAGGGGAACTATTGACACAAATGGGAAAAAGAAATACAGTAGAAGAAGAGTGGGTAGCTTAGAGGGATGAAGTAGTGAAGGCAGCAAAGGATCAAGTAGGTAAAAAGATGAGGGCTATTAGAAATCCTTGGGTAACAGAAGAAATATTGAATTTAATTTATGAAAGGAGAAAATATAAAAATGCAGTAAATGAAGCAGGCAAAAAGGAATACAAACGTCTCAAAAATGAGATCGACATGAAGTGCAAAATGGCTAAGCAGGGATGGCTAGAGGACAAATGTAAGGATGTAGAGGCTTATCTCACTAGGTGTAAGATAGATACAGCCTACAGGAAAGTTAAAGAGACCTTTGGAGAAAAGAGAACCACTTGTATGAATATCAAGAGCTCAAATGGAAACCCAGTTCTAAGCAAAGAAGGGAAAGCAGAAAGGTGGAAGGAGTATATAGAGGGTCTATACAAGGGTGATGTACTTGAGGACAATATCATGGAAATAGGAGAGGATGTAGATGAAGATGAAATGGGAGATATGATACTGTGTGAAGAGTTTGACAGAGCACTGAAAGACCTGAGTCGAAACAAGGCCCCGGGAGTAGACAACATTCCCTTAGAACAACTGACAGCCTTGGGAGAGCCAGTCCTGACAAAACTCTACCATCTGGTGAGCAAGATGTATGAGACAGGCGAAATACCCTCAGACTTCAAGAAGAATATAATAATTCCAATCCCAAAGAAAGCGGGTGTTGACAGATGTGAAAATTACTGAACAATCAGTTTAATAAGTCACAGCTGCAAAATACTAAGGTGAATTCTGTACAGACAAATGGAAAAACTAGTAGAAGCCGACTTCAGGGAAGATCAGTTTGGATTCCGTAGAAATATTGGAACACGTGAGGCAATACTGACCTTATGACTTATCTTGGAAAATAGATTAAGGAAAGCCAACCTACATTTCTAGCATTTGTAGACTTAGAGAAAGCTTTTGACAGTGTTGACTGGAATACTCTCTTTCAAATTCTGAAGGTGACAGGGGTAAAATACAGTGAGCGAAAGGCTATTTACAATTCGTACAGAAAGCAGATGGCAGTTATAAGAGTCGAGGGATATGGAAGGGAAGCCATGGTAGGGAATGGAGTGAGACAGGGCTGTAGCCTATCCCTGATGTTATTCAATCTGAGTATTGAGCAAGCAGTGAAGGAAACAAAAGAAAAATTAGGAGTAGTTATTAAAATCCATGGAGAAGAAATAAAAACTTTGAGGTTTGCCGTTGACATTGTAATTCTATCAGAGACAACAAAGGACTTGGAAGAGCAGTTGAACGGAATGGGTAGTGTCTTGAAGGAAGATATAAGATGAACATCAACATAAGCAAAACGAGGATAATGGAATGTAGTCGAATTAAATCGGGTGATGCTGAGGGAATTAGATTAGGAAATGAAACACTTAAAGCAGTAAAGGAGTTTTGCTATTTGGGGAGCAAAATAACTGGTGATGGTCGAAGTAGAGAGGATATAAAATGTAGACAGGTATTGGATAGGAAAGTGTTTCTGAAGAAGAGAAATCTGTTAACATCGAGTATAGATAAAGTGTTAGGAAGTCGTTTCTGAAAGTATTTGTATGGAGTGTAGCCATGTATGGATGTGAAACATGGACGATAAATAGTTTGGACAAGAAGAGAATAGAAGCTTTCGAAATGTGGTGCTACAGAAGAATGCTGAAGGTTAGATAAGTAGATCACATAACTAATGAGGAAGTACTGAATAGGAATGGGGAGAAGAGACGTTTGTGGCACAACTTGACTAGAAGAAGGGATCGGTTGGTAGGACAAGTTCTGAGGCATCAAGGGATCACCAATTTAGTATTGGAGGGCAGTGTGGAGGGTAAAAATCGTAGAGGGAGACCAAGAGATGAATACACTAAGCAGATTCAGAAGGATGTAGGTTGCAGTAGGAACTGGGAGATGAAGAAGCTTGCACAGGATAGAGTAGCATGGAGGGCTGCATCAAACCAGTCTCAGGACTGAAGACCACAACAACAACAACTTGTAATTGTAAGGCACATGATACAAGAAAACTATTTCACGGATGATATTCAGGCATTCCAAAGCCTTCTACAAGAACCAGAATTTGTTAAATATGGTTCCTGACTGATAACATTGACTAGCTACTGAGGACACTCAAATGTCTTGCTTCAGCCATACAGACCAAATAACTGAATCTCACTCAGTTATAAAATTTATATATCATCCAGCTGCCCCACACGAGTGCTCTGTACCCTCGCAAAGGAGTAAAAATAATTCAGATAATTAAGTTCAGTAAAAAGAGTCATGACTAGCAGAGATCATTGGCATACAATGGTGTAAAGGTTGTTAAGGTTACATCTGTGAAACCAGAAAATAATCATACGAGAGAAACTCTCCCACAACAATGACAACATTTATTGACACAACAGTGAGGATAGAGGAGAGAGATAATGAATAACCAGTTATGCTCTTTTAATGATACCGCATTTAGTAGCTGCCAAAATGATCACAACCAGTAACGAAAGTTAAGAGGACAATTGTGAGGGAGGAGAAGAGTTTGAATGTGGGTAACTTTGAACTACTCATGAAAATGACCTAAGTTAGCAGTAACTTTTCCCATTATTGCACTACTTAGCCAACACACAATTTTAAGGGTAGATTATTTAAGTGAACAACAAGCAATATTCAATTTCAGCAGTGCAAAAATAGAGCTGACAGTAAATGGTATCTGTGCGTTGTTAAAGAAAGCTGCATCAAACCAGTATTTGGACTGAAGACAACAAGAACAAAATCTGAAAACTGTGTTTTGAGACAAGACATTGCAATTATAGTCAGATTAAAATTAGGACAGTTTATGTCTGATCCTTTCTGCTTTTCTGCATTTCTGCATTCTCAAAAATTTTCGAAAAAGTAATGTACAGTCGTCTTTATAACCATCTTATCTCAAATAACATACTGTCAAAGTCACAGTTTGGATTTCTAAAAGGTTCTGATATTGAGAAGGCTATCTACACTTACAGTGACAATGTGCTTAATTCATTAGACAAAAAATTGCAGGCAACTGGTATATATCTGTCAAAGGCATTTGACTGTGTAAATCACAATATCCTTTTAAGTAAACTAGAATATTTTAGTACAACAGGAAATGCTGCAAAATGGTCCAAATCTTATATCTCTGGCAGGAAACAAAGGGTGTTATTAGGAAAGAGACATGTATCAAGCTATCAGGCATCATCCAACTGGGAACTAATTACATGTGGGGTCCCACAAGGTTACATTTTGGGGCCCTTACTTTTTCTTGTGGATATCAATGACCTTTCATCAGTAACATTACCAGATGCCAAGTTTGTTTTGTTTGCCGATGATACAAACATTGCAATAAATAGCAAATCAAGTGTAGTCTTAGAAAGATCAGCCAATAAAATATTTGTGGACATTAATCACTGGTTCCTAGCCAATTCTTTGTCACTAAACTTTGAAAAAACACACTACATGCGGTTCAGAACTTGTAAGGGGTGTCCCAAGAGTATATGTCTAACATACGATGACAAGAAGATAGAAGAAGTGGACAGTGTTAAATTCTTGGGATTACAGCTTGATAATAAATTCAACTGGGAGGAGCACACCACAGAACTGCTGAAGCGTCTTAACAAATCTCTGCTTGCAATGCGAATTTTGTCAGACATAGGGGATATAAAAGTGAAAAAGGTGGCATACTATGCTTACTTTCATTCCATAATGTCATATGGGATTATTTTTTGGGGTAATTCATCAAGCCAAGCTAAAGTTTTCCGGGCACAAAAACGTGCAGTGAGAGTTATATTTGGTGTGAACTCAAGAACATCCTGCAGAAGCCTGTTTAGGGAACTAGAGATACTAACTACTGCTTCCCAATATATTTATTCCTTAATGAAATTTGTCATTAAAAATATATCACTTTTTCAGACCAACAGCTCAATTCATGGAATCAATACTAGAAATAAGAATAATCTTCACAAGGATTTAAAGTCACTTAGTCTTGTACAAAAAGGTGTGCATTATTCAGGAACACACATTTTCAATAACTTGCCAGCAGCCATAAAAAGCTTAACAACCAATGAAATTCAGTTTAAGAGAAGCCTAAAGGATTTATTGGTGGCCAACTCCTTCTACTCCATTGATGAATTTCTTAGTAAAACCAACTGATTTGTATATAAGTACAACATAACTTCTGCACAATTTCAGCGCAGTAATGTGTTCATTGAAAATTTGTCTCTCTCTCTCTCTCTCTCTCTCTCTCTCTGTGTGTGTGTGTGTGTGTGTGTGTGTGTGTGTTAGAATAATTTAACTTCTGCACCATTTCAGTGCAGGAATGTGTTCATTGTAAATAAGTATTACAGTAGTTGTATTACATTATAAATAAATAAAAAACTTTTTTATTTTAAATTCAGTGCATTAGTATTTGTAAAATGACTCTTAGTGTTCATTAAAAAATGACGATCATTCCACTTGGGACCTGTGGAATGGTACATTAGCTTATTTGTTTAGTTGTAAATATTTATCATGTATTGTTGTTTTTCTGACATGTTCCACATCCTGGAGGGCCTCCTCACTACGGATCAATTAGAATGAAAGTAAATCTAATCTAATCTAATCTAATCTAATCTTTAATGTGATTCTGACTGTTTTAATTATTCGGGAGTTGACCATCTGGTTTTAAACTTTCTTTGCTTTTTGCATTTAAATTGATTGGGAAACCGTTGAGATTGAACTTAACATATACATGAATGGACATGAGAAATGAAAGGTTGCAATAAATTTTTCATCTGTGATTACTACTTTACGTATGAAATATTCTGTTGCAGATTAATAAAAATGAATTTCTTAGTATATTCCAAAATAATGATTTGAGTTTTACTTTTATTCATTAGTACTAAAGCTGTTTGTGGAAGAATGAAAATATTATTGTCTATCGAAATATAGTAAAGATAGTCATGCTTCAAAGTGAGTCAGGGTACAGCCAGTTAAACTAAAATCCAATGCAACATGAAAACATTTGCTTTTTTTATGTTGCTAAGCTCTCATGAAAAGTATCCACCTTTAAATACACTTTACAATCTGTTCAGAATTTATCACTTTTTGAATGAAAATTTACAAAAGCTGCATCTTGTATCCACCTGTGAATGCACAAGATAAAGTATTTCTTTTCACAGCATTCCAGATGCAGAATAAAAAGGGATAGTAGATTTTATTATTTTCATTCACCTCTGCCTGTACCCTTTTTAGGATGTGGTTGTTATTGCGATCGTATATTTAAATCTGCCGTAGCTGCAGACTGCTCGCTCATGGTGCAGCTCCGCACCGCCAGCGATATCCAATAAAATGCTGAAATTTCTTAAATAAAATGGGTAATGTCCAGTGTGAACTTTGCAGTAGTTGCGACAAACATATTTTACTAGATAAATATATTTTAACAGAAACAATGGAAATCTTTACACACCTTTTATAATCTGAGCTACAAATGGCATCAATCATTGAGTTATGACAAATGAAGACTAGCTAAGAGCCTAATGCAAAGTCACGGGTTCCTCTCCCATTCAGTCTGTGCAGAAGACAAGCGATTCTATTACAATATAATGCCTATTTATATCTGAACTAATTCTTGTACAGCCTTTGTCATTTTTAATTACACATGGTTTCTTCTGAGGTGGTTTTCACATTCTCTGCCACAGATAGTATTTCACACTCTTTGAATAATCATTTATAATTGCAAAATTCATAATTATCTTTTTCCTCACAAAATTAAGTGTCCTTTTGAAATTCAATAAACAGAAATTCATATAAATTATTTGTTACAGTGAGCATTATACATCAAAATGTTCTTTTAACTTTCACTTTGGATGCATGCTGCCAGTGAATGTTACATTCTGCACTGCCGTCACATCAGTAGCCTGCTGCTGCTCATTTATGGGTGGCAAAGGCTGTTAACTTGTAACAAGAGCCAGGTATGAGAGAAATGCAAGATGCTCTGTCGACAGCTAATGTGAAGTGACCAATGACTAAATTAAGGGCAACAAAACATGTCATCTGCTACAGTTCGAATTCTTAACTTATCTTAACCACAGCCTCGTGATCATGTTTCCAAGAAAACGGTGGTCAACAATTGCAATCTAAAATCATTTGTTGATGGTGTTTCAGGCTAAAATCTATAAGCAGAAAAATTTCAGTATCATAGCTAAAAGCAAACTGTAATTTCTCACTATCACTGGTTGCCTGAAACTATCCTCACACTGCCCACAAAAGCTGCATGTTACCATTCAATGAGCATTCCTGGTTGGCAATTGGTTTCAGATTATAGGTGACACATGTAGACTCCAAATGAAAAAAGAATGATAGGAAGAGAAATGAGACTATACAGAAAAGTGAGTATGACAATGAAAATGACACAGCTAGTATCAGAAACAAAAAATTACACGTAAACCAATTAACTTAATACAACTAACAATTATAGTCTTCTGATCTGATTTAAAAACAAAACAAAAATTTTGCTGTATTTGGCAGGGTTTGAACCAACAGACTTCTTCATGTCAAATTTTTATGCTAACCACCCTGCTACACTACTGCACAGCGTCTGGTTATATCTATGACTATGACGACAGTCTCGCAACTATGACTGAACATAACGATTTAAAAATTCAGCTTTGCACAATGTTATTTGAGGCTTATCTAATGTAAGCCAATCTCTGTAATTATAATAACAGTGTATGCTGCACCGAATTGCATCTTGTACAGAATGATCCACTGGTGTGATTACTGCAATGTATGAAATGTGTGTATTTAATCAGTATCGTGTGTGTGTGTGGTGTGAGGGTTTGGGGCTAGTGTGGTTATCAGAAGTGATGAAATACGAAATAAATGGGCCAAATCTAGGATTCAGGATACAAACATCTCAAGAAAAAATGCTGGATAAAGAATTGGAAGTGAACTGACCAGTTGTTGTTGTAGTTTGGCAACAGCAAATTGTTTGGGCATGACGATGAGCACTCAGATTGAAGGAAACCTGCGCCAACACGTGAAGTGTCAATTATCAAGTAATTTCTATCTGAGTATAGTTAGCATGGATTTCTCACTGCATCTAGATCACAAACGAGTCAGGATCCTTTGATGGAGGTACAGGTGAGGCCGGAATGTCATGTTTTGATCATAAACAATCTGCTGAGGTCTTGAAAACAACAGAGGATGACACTGGTAATGCTGATGGTTCTTAAGATTGAGACATTCTATAATTGAGGTTGATGCTGCAAAATACCAACCAATGGAGAAGGAGATGGCCAAAGAAGTGGAACTAAAAAGATTTGATGTGCTACAGAAGCAGAAAAAAATGCTCCCTACAATTTTCTTTCGTTAAAGTGGGCAAACAGGTTAATTAGTGTGGAAGATAAAACCATATGTCATATTTGTACAGGTGTGAAACATTATGACAGAACACCTTGTATACTTGTGTCTGGCCTGTTAAGCAGAAACAGAATAACATCAAAGTCAGCTGACAGTGCCCACGTATTCACTTTACAAGCCCTCTCCCCAAAACCAAAATCACACACTTAGAAAAGGATTTTCTTACTTTCACAACTATGACCTTGAACAGTGAATGTACAAAATAAGATTATGCAAGGAGACTGTGGTGTGTGAAGAACAGTTTGGGTTCATGCCTGGAAGGAACCACTGATGCAATACATGCTTTAAGGCTGATAGTGGAGAGACACGGGGAGCTACAGGCCGATCTACATATGGCTTTCATTGATTTGGAGAAAGCATATGACACAGTCCAAAGGGACAAAATATGGAGAAGCATGAGAGAGCAGTACGTGCCAGAGAAGTATGTGAGGTTAGTGAAGGAAATGTACAGAGGAGCAATGACACAGGTGAGAAGTAGTGTGGGCATGACAAAGGAGTTTCCAGTAAAAGTAGGGTTACATCAAGGGTCTGCACCTAGTCCCTAACACTTTGACCTGATTATGGATGTGCTGGTGAAAGATATTAAGAAGGAAGTGTCATGGAATAGGATGTTTGCGGATGATGTGGTTCATTGTGAGCAGAGCATTAACAGACTTGAAGAAAGGCTGGAGGATTGGAGAAGGCACTAGAAGAAATAGGGATGAAAATTAGCAGGACAAAGTCAGAATATTTAGCTCTGAAGGATGTTCAGATGAGGTCTTGCAAGATCCAGGATATTGAGCTGAAATTGGTCTGCAAATTTAAACATGAGGTCGTACATACAAAGGGACGGAGGACTGGAAAGCGAGATACAACACCAAATAAATTGCGGTTGGAACAACTGTAGGAAAATGAGTGGAGTGTTCTGTGACAAGGAGGTGAGCATGGGTTTGAAAGAGAAAGTGTACAAGTCAGTGGTAAGGCTTGCTATGATATACCGGGCAGATACGTGGCCAATCACAGTAGCCCAGGAAAGGAAGATGGAAGTGGTGGAAATGAAGATGCTGAGGTGGATGTGTGGGGTAACAAGGAAGGACAGGATTAGAAATGAATTTGTTAGAGGAGCTGTGAAGGTGGGACCCATGGGTAAAAAGATACAAGAGAGCAGACTAAGGAGGTACGGACACCTACAGAGAAAAGGAGAAGAGTATATCGGAAACAGAGCTGAAGATATAAAGACCAAAGATGAGGTGGAAGGATAAGATATCCGAGGACCTAAGGGAGAAAGAATGGAAGAAGGAAAAGGCAATGAATAGAGTACTGTGGAGGAGACGGATCCAGAAGAGCAACGCCGACCCTATGAGTTGTGGGACAAGGCAACGATAAAGAACAAGAAAAAGAAGAAGAACAAGAAGAAGAAGTGAATGTATGACATCGTCAGGTCTGCAATTAAATTCCTTCACCCATCTGAAGTCTTGTCCTCCATGGCATTAGATCCACATTCCAACATTCAGGTTGTTACGATCATGGGTTGTATAAGCAACCAGTTTATCAAAATTACTATACAGTTAAGACTAGTCAGTTGCTTCAGAGTATCATCAAAGCTGTCAAACAATATGCAATGTTTGTTGTAGCTGTAACATATAATATAGTGTAAAAATATTAAATAAAACATTTTCTGAATTCAGCAGGTAACAGCAAGAGCATATGGGTTTCCTTGAACACACATCTGTTGAAATCTTACTGGAGCGACTACTCTGACAGAGGCATATTATTATGTAATAGTTAGAGAAACTTTCTAATTTTCAATCATGCCATTTGTTAATACTAAAAGACTGACTTAACATTAACAAACCAGATTACCAAAATGCCCTTTAGTGTAAGTAGATGACAATGCAGAAAGGATGGCATCATGAATATCTTCATGACTAGTAGTTCAGCCCTTTAAGTATCTTCTATACAAGGACACTATTGAAGTTGTTCAAAATATCAAAGATGTCATTGACTGCAGACCTCCAAATAATAAATGTTCACCTCCATGTAGTGGATTTGGAATCAATATTACAATAGAGGAGAATACTATAAAAGAGATCCTTGGAAACGTTCAACTAATCTAGTTTGTGATGACAGACTGTTGCTTTCAAAAAACGTTTCATTACGGCAATAAAATCTTTCTTTGGTCTTTTTGAAAGCCAAAAGTACCATGAATGCCAATTATAGATGAAGTTACACGCTAAATCAACATTACATGTCATCAAAATCAGGAAATAATTTTTATAATAATTCTATGCTGTTTGGTTTAAGTATCACCCAGCATAAGGAGATGCACTTTGTTCCTACTTGACACCTCAACATTAGCAACATATACCCTATTCTTGTATCATTCTGCTACATCAATTGCTCAGCTACCACACACAAATGCTACAGTGTCATGTACCATGACACTGTTATGCCTGACCTTTTGGGCTATTCAAATAATTTGCCACAAAGGTCTCAGTACGGAAGTAGGATACAGAAATACTGACGTTTAATTTCTATCCAGAGCATGCACATCTGCCCAACACCATGTGGCGTATCACTTCTATATACTTCAGTCACAGTTCAATCGAGGAACTGCCACAACATGAGGTAAAAATGATTGGAAAAGAGCACAGGTAGTTCCAGTTTTCAAGGAGCGTCGTCGAGCAGATTCGCACAACTATAGGCCTATATCTCTGACATCGACCTGTTGTAGAATTTTAGAACATGTTTTTTGCTCGATTATCATGTCATTTCTGGAAACCCAGAATCTACTCTGTAGGAATCAACATGGATTCCGGAAACAGCAATCGTGTGAGACCCAACTTGCTTTATATGTTCATGACACCCAGAAAATATTAGATACAGGCTCACAGGTAGATGTCATTTTCCTTGACATCCGGAAGGTACTGTCACCTGATAAACAAAGTAAGAGCCTACGAAATATCAGACCAGCTGTGTGGCTGGATTGAAGAGTTTTTAGCAAACAGAACACAGCATGTTGTTCTCAATGGAGAGACGTCTACAGACGCTAAAGTAACCTCTGCCATGCCACAGGTGAGAGTTATGGGACCATTGCTTTTCACAATATATATAAATGACCTAGTAGATAGTGTTGGAAGTTCCATGCGGGTTTTTGCGGATGATGCTGTAGTATACAGAGAAGTTGTAGCATTAGGAAATTGCAGTGAAATGCAGGGAGATCTGCAGCAAATAGGCATTTGGTGCAAGGACTGGCAACTGCCCTTTAACATAGACAAATTTAATGTATTGTGAATACATAGAAAGAAAGATCCTTTATTGTATGATTATATTATAGTGGAACAAACACTGGTAGCAGTTATTTCTGTAAAATATCTGGGAGTATGCATACAGAACGATGTGAAGTGAAATGATCATATAAAATTAATTGTTGGTAAGGTGGGTGCCAGGTTGAGATTCATCGGGAGAGCCCTTAGGAAATGTAGTCCATCAACAAAGGCGGTGGCTTACAAACACTCATTCGACCTATACTTGAGTATTGCTCATCAGTGTCGGATCCGTTCCAGGCTGGGCTGACAGAGGACATAGAGAAGATCCAACAAAGAGCAGTGTTTCGTCACAGGGTTATGTGGTAAGTGTGATAGTGTTACAGATATATTTAGCAAACTCAAGTGGCAGACTCTGCAAGAGAGGCACTCTGCATCACAGTGTAGCTTGCTGTCCAGGTTTCGTGAGGGTGCATTTCTGAACGAGATATCAAATTTATTGCTTCCCTCTACTTATACATCCTGAGAAGATCACAAATGTAAAATTAGAGAGATTCGAGTGCACATGGAGGCTTTCCGGCAGTAATTCTTCTCGTGAAACATACACGACTGGAACGGGAAAGGGGGGTAATGACAGTGGCACATAAAGTGCCACCGTTGGGTGGCTTGCGGAGTATAAATGTAGATGTAAATGTAGATGTAGATGTATGTCATGGTAAGTTACCTGAGCTCGTTGGTTACATACACAAATCTGGACGCTTTGCCATCACATTTTGATTTTACAAGTTGACTGACTCACCTCCATTCTGACAACAACCTCACTTCAGCAGAATTCCATGCACACTACATCTGAATATCACATTGGCCCCATTAGCAGAGAGGAGGTGATCCACATCACAATACAAAGAAAGGGAATCTGGCTATCTCTCACTACTTCTGTGGAGACACCGTCAATACCAACATTGTTCAGGATGCATACTCTTGCTTTACAAGTTCATAAATCATCTCAATTATGAACTGAATCAATGCCAGGATTAACTCCTGTCTCAAATACAAATTTTGTATGTACAAAATGTTTCCGATGTCTGGCATGAGGGGAGTGCGGCAGAAGCCAGACATTTTCTGCATGTGAGATAAACACATGTTGTAAAATTTGAAGAGCTTTACTGTTGGTGTTTAATGAGTTAAATCTGATACAAAATTCTTTTCTATCTGAAAAATATTTAACACTGAAATGATATTGACCAATGGATAGCCAGCTGATACATGTAAGTCTTCTACTAGAATCTTGACAGCGCTCTGCTATGAAGTGCTGTACCAAGATAGAATATATTGGCACAGCCCAGTAAAAATTCAGACATCTTCCCTGGCAACTCAGGAAGCAGAGGAAAGCAGGCCAAGCTGCAGTAATAGAGTGGAGTTTCATATTGGGGAGACCGTCGACATTGTAATTATGTGTGGATTATGGAACAGATTGCTGCATACCATATGAGCTGGGCTGTCTGAGAAGCCTATGAAGCAAAATATCTTAGGAGGGAGGTGCTGTCATTCTGTTGACCATACACAATTAAGCAAGAAAGTGTAACTCAGATGAAACAGCAGTATGCTGATGCTACGAAATACAGTAGCGAGAGCGACTGGAAAGTAAAGTTGGGTCATCACTGAGCGTTCAGGAAAGCTGAGCAGACGGACAAAGCAGACACAATGCATAATGAACACATAGCAGCCTCCCATAAGAACTACTCATTTCCAGTACAGTTACTCAGTCTGCAGCAGAGAGGGCTGGAGGAGCAACCTACGTCAGTCTGCTGTCTACTTGTCAAGCTGTCTATGTGTTATTGTGGAACAGCAGGACCTGTTGTGGAGACTGATGGTGTTTAGTGCAAGTTGCATAGTAGTCATGTAGATGTAGATGTAGATTGATGACGTGCTGCAGTAAGTGCTTGTCAGAGGGTCATTTGAACCATGTTCAAATTGTTTCTCTACCGTCACACTCTCCAGCGGCACGTAGGAAAGATGAACGCTTAAGCGAGTTCAGATTCCACAAGGATATATTTGAGTTATTAGAATTGTAATTTCTCCATACTTACATGGGTGTTAACCGAATATTTCCACATTCCTATGTAAATCTCACTTCAATGAAAAAAGTGTTTGTTTTAATGATTGTCATGACAATTAACATATCAGTGATTTTCTCTCTGCCTCACCTCCCCCTCCACCCATTTCACGATATTACAAAATGAAGTGCTCTTCCTTAAACTTTTTCGGTGTACTCAATTAGTCTTATCTGCTAAGGATCCCATAAACCACAAGAATACTCTGGTGTCTACTAAATGTTCTAGCAATAAAAGGCAGTCTTTGGCTTGGCTTCCGAACAACATTATTGTTTCAATTTAAGTTGTTCATAACTCAAAAGCCTACATGTCTAATAGAACAGACTACATTTAGATATACACTCCTGGAAATTGAAATAAGAACACCGTGAATTCATTGTCCCAGGAATGGGAAACTTTATTGACACAATCCTGGGGTCAGATACATCACATGATCACACTGACAGAACCACAGGCACATAGACACAGGCAACAGAGCATCCACAATGTCGGCACTAGTACAGTGTATATCCACCTTTCGCAGACATGCAGGCTGCCATTCTCCCATGGAGACGATCGTAGAGATGCTGGATGTAGTCCTGTGGAACGGCTTGCCATGCCATTTCCACCTGGCGCCTCAGTTGGACCAGCGTTCGTGCTGGACGTGCAGACCGCGTGAGACGACGCTTCATCCAGCCCCAAACATGCTCAATGGGGGACAGATCCGGAGATCTTGCTGGCCAGGGTAGTTGACTTACACCTTCTAGAGCACGTTGGGTGGCACGGGATACATGCGGACGTGCATTGTCCTGTTGGAACAGCAAGTTCCCTTGCCGGTCTAGGAATGGTAGAACGATGGGTTCGATGACGGTTTGGATGTACCGTGCACTATTCAGTGTCCCCTCGACGATCACCAGTGGTGTACGGCCAGTGTAGGAGATCGCTCCCCACACCATGATGCCGGGTGTTGGCCCTGTGTGCCTCGGTCGTATGCAGTCCTGATTGTGGCGCTCACCTGCACGGCGCCAAACACGCATACGACCATCATTGGCACCAAGGCAGAAGCGACTCTCATCGCTGAAGACGACACGTCTCCATTCGTCCCTCCATTCACGCCTGTCGCGACACCACTGGAGGCGGGCTGCACGATGTTGGGGCGTGAGCAGAAGACGGCCTAACGGTGTGCGGGACCGTAGCCCAGCTTCATGGAGACGGTTGCGAATGGTCCTCGCCGATACCCCAGGAGCAACACTGTCCCTAATTTGCTGGGAAGTGGAGGTGCGGTCCCCTACGGCACTGCGTAGGATCCTACGGTCTTGGCGTGCATCCGTGCGTCGCTGCGGTCCGGTCCCAGGTCGACGGGCACGTGCACCTTCCGCCGACCACTGGCGACAACATCGACGTACTGTGGAGACCTCACGCCCCACGTGTTGAGCAATTCGGCGGTACGTCCACCCGGCCTCCAGCATGCCCACTATACGCCCTCGCTCAAAGTCCGTCAACTGCACATACGGTTCACGTCCACGCTGTCGCGGCATGCTACCAGTGTTAAAGACTGCAATGGAGCTCCGTATGCCACGGCAAACTGGCTGACACTGACGGCGGCGGTGCACAAATGCTGCGCAGCTAGCGCCATTCGACGGCCAACACCGCGGTTCCTGGTGTGTCCGCTGTGCCGTGCGTGTGATCATTGCTTGTACAGCCCTCTCGCAGTGTCCGGAGCAAGTATGGTGGGTCTGACACACCGGTGTCAATGTGTTCTTTTTTCCATTTCCAGGAGTGTATGTGGTTACCTGTGTAGTTGAAATTTAACAGATTTCTTTTAGTATTCATGTGAATGACCTCACACTTTTTATTTATTTATTTATTTATTTATTTATTTTGTGGAGGGGGGTGTCACATTGCCACTTTTCACACCAGACAGATATTTAGATTAAATAATTTTGCAATTGATTTTAATACTATGATGCCTTCCTTAGATGACAAATATCAGTATCATCTGCAAACAATTTTAAGAGGACTGCTCCTAAGCCATTTATATAGCTTGCCTCGAGTGAGACAATGCTCAATTACCCGTACGATATGTGCAGCTGGTGGCAAAGCTCTTCCTTCCCATTGCCCCATAAAGTCTTAGGCAGGCTGACTGGCAAAGCTGCTTGGGACCAGTGAGTGTCTACCACATTTTGCAGAGCTCTGCAGTCTTCTAAGAACCAAGCTTCAATAATATGGAATAAGTTTCAATTTCTTCCTGTAACTAGGCAGAATTGG
The DNA here is from genome assembly GCF_021461395.2 of Schistocerca americana. NCBI lineage: Eukaryota > Metazoa > Arthropoda > Insecta > Orthoptera > Acrididae > Schistocerca > Schistocerca americana. Next base: position 43,380,337 of record NC_060119.1, read on the forward strand.
TCAGACTAGGAGATGCACATATCTAATTCAGATGTTTACCACATTTCTTTGTATGAGCTATGACCGTCGAGTCCAACCATTACATTGGTTGTTTAATTCAATACGTACCTCAGCTAAAATGCTCTAACAGTGTTTCCATGTTCACTAACCTCACTGATACATAGAATATAAGTGATCAGTTACTTCTCTAAGAAATCATCGCTCATTTGAAACATGTCCAGTGAGCAGCATCTTACTAACTCGTGTTTGTGAATTTTATGTAGATTCATTTTAAGAAAGGCATGTACGGAGATATTTCTGCAAAGGTTCCAATGATACCATTCAGGACTATGTAGGTCTAATATTTTAGATTTTATCATCTGTTGAGTGATTATGGACAAAAGCAGAACAAATTTCTTTGTGTCCATACGTCAGTACCAGCAGCGTGACCAGTGTACATTTTGAAACCTTTTTATTGTGATTATGGACTGCTTTGTAGATCATCATTCAGTTCTTTCTTGAAAGAGCAGAATGCAAAGTTAATCAGAACTCAATCAGTAAGGAATTCATTTTGTGTTTAGAAAGTTTGGAAGATTCTTCAATAATTATTACAAGCCAGAATAAAGGTGAAAAGTTTTTCAATAACTTATACTCCTGCTATTCCCAATTCTTGTCACATATATGATGTAAGAAGCTGTTATAGTCATGAAAATGTTAAGTTTGTTTTATTATGGGAAGGTCACTTAGTTAAGGGAATAGACTAGCCCTTTTCACAATTATTAAATTAGCAGTTTCCCATTGCGCATGACATTAACTTTGAGATCCACTCGCATGGCATTCATGTTGGATAATGTGATATTGATGCAAGTATCTGTCGTGTGACAATAATTCATTGTTTATTAAGTCTCGGGGCACGAGTGACAGAACAGCATTCAGGCATCTCAAGTGTGCACGCGACAACCGGATGTATCTTGGTGTTGCAGACTCGATTGTTACTGAATGCCAAAAATACACAAGTTAATCAAAATTAGATTCAAGGTTGAAAGCCATGATCCGTCATACCAAATGGGAGCGGTAGGCACCAAAGTGTTCAAACCCGTGCAGTATAAATGAAAGATGAGACATGAATGTAGGTAATATTTCACAGACCAAGCCTGCACGGAATATACCCAGTAACTGAGGCACACTTTCAAAGTGTCGGCTGCATATGACTGACAGGTCTGGTGCCAGTACACAGCCAGAGCTGATGCTGCTGCCACTCGTCTCAGACAGCGTGTACTGGGTGGGTGCTTCCTGCCACTGTCCCAGCCAAAGCCAGCTCCCTGGAGTGTAGAAACGTCAACCATTGCACTTTATCAAAAATAAACAGTTTTATGTCTTAATACTGTTTCACTAATGCCAATGAGTGTCAGATGGAAATCCACTCACCACACCTGGTGTGATGGTTGGACAGCCTCCTGAACCCAGCCAGCCCTCTGCACCCCCCCCCCCCCCCCCCCAATGTAATGTTCGGCCCCCTGGACAGTACATCTGGTAAAAGAAGTCCTCTGGCATCAGAGGTAACTTCTGCCCAACCTCCCAGCCCAGCACTATGCTTTTGTGAGTGATTCTTGGTTTTGGCTATGTTTTCTGTGTTACAAGTACAATTAGCCCGTAGGACGTTCTCATCAGCTTAAAAATGTCTTAATGCTATCAGCATTTAGTTAGGTGTCAATGCTGCAGTTAGTTTGCGTACTGGTTGTGTTGCACAATGACAGTGCCAGTTAGACTGTACCGTGGCCTGACAAGATTCAGATCACTGCTGCACTCTATAGCTGACACTTCTACGAGTACTACACGTAAGGTTTAATGTTAGTAAGTCCCTGCTTGTTTGTTTACTGTGGTGATAGAGCATATTTTCCATATTATCAAATGGTGGTTGCACAAATAATGGAAACGTGAATATCACCGAAGCACCAAGAGGTCAATTTTTTGAATGTGTGAGTAGCATGGCTATATCATTCAGCAACTCTGCAATGGAGCAGTAATATCGCATGTGCAAAGGAGCAGTAATATCACAGGAGCCCGTTGACATTTTGCTAGCCATTAATGAGTGTTGGCAAGCTGAGCCGGTACAGGGAAAAGCCTCACTGAGTATCAGTATCATGCCTATAAATCCTGTTGCAGCTAATTTGGTGCCTCTTATTTTTTGGATAAATTCACTGACAATGTATCAGTATTTATTTGCAATTTGAAAGCTGCCCCTAACTAACCATATGCAATCATGTCTCATCAGGCCAGTTCGCAAAGTTACAGTTGAATGGTAACTCAAAGATACACATAATGTACCTTACAATACAGTTGGTAAAGCCTTTTAGTAATCTGTACAGATGCCTGTTCCTTAATCAATGTCTCAAACAGTTGAGTGCGACACTTTCTAGAGAACAGCTCAATGGTTTGATGCAGAAATGGAATCAATCAGTAGATGCATTTTCAGACATAATTATGAAGGTCAATACACATTCCTAAGCATTAAGGTAAAACGCCGAAACTGATAAGATTTATTCTGGTGGAGGCTGGACCCTAGATGTATTTTTTATGAGCATTTCCAGGCAATATGTTGTGACTACATGATATAGGTTGCGTGGAGTAGGAGACAATGATGTCGTGTCATTGGGATCAACATGGCTCAGTTTCATTGTTGGTGTATGAAATTTTCAGGACCAGATGGAAGTACTGTCATTCGTTGTCCTTCATCTGTATTTTCTGGATATGGGGCAACAAACAGTCCAGCTGCGAACGACCACTGCCAGTGTGACATTGTCACAAGTTTCAAGTATAATGCAGATGGTACCAAATACACCTCAGATGTGTCCACTGAAGTTCAATTTGCACAGTATTTTACCAACAGATACAGAATTGACATCTTGGGTTGTCGGGTGTTCTGCCGGATATCAGCGTCGTACTTGAAGGTTATGAGCTACGTGACCGAAATATTGTGCATCAGGTGCGACCTGAGACTGCTCCTTGAGTGGTCCTGGTCCAGTATATATGCCTATGGTATTCCCCCTCCACCAACGGCTGCAGGCACTTCCTCTGTGGTCCGCGCCCATTCCCTGCGACCTGCTGGAGTGTTGCTGCTCAGACCGCAGAGGGAACGCTTGGTACCCCAGACCGTAGATGAAACCCCCAGGAGCGGGTTTGGTGGGCGCGGACCGCATTGGGAACACCTAGAACCGCAGCAGATGGAATAGGGAGCAGCAACGCTCCAGCAGGTCGCAGGGAATGGGTGCGGACCACAGAGGAAGTGTCTGCAGCCGTTGGTGGAGGGGGAAGGTCCACTTGAAGAGCAGTCTCAGGTTGCACCTGATGAAGGTTACAAGCTACATGACCGAAATATCGTGCAAGTACGACGCTGATATCTGGCAGAACACCCAACAACCCAGGATGTCATTAGATTGCCGGGATAGCCTGAAGAGTTACATCAGATACAGAATTGATAGTCTTGGTGAATGTGGGTAGTGACCTATCAAGTGAGATGATGAATGCTGTGGAGCTGTTGGAATCCACTAAAGAGATGAATACGTTGTATATTTTCTGCATGGTAATATAGCAAGTGTAAGAGAATAGGTCGAGCTTGTATAGTCCCGAGGTGTGTGGATAACTTCAGTTAGATGAGGTCTGTCTGCCAGGGAATTAAACTTGGACATCCTTCAGGATGATGATTTAGGTATGTCAAGTGGAGATAGTCCCATGCAGACTGTCAATCCATCTACATCACTTTGTACAGACAGACAGAACAGTGGTCAAAGCTTCACTGTGATGATTCAGATTTTTTTAAAATGTGGTGGACCGTTACCAGCAACAACAGCTATGCAATGTATGATACCAGTTGGTAGTGATGGACAAATTCATGGGAAACCATACAGAATCCTGAAAGATCTACAGCCAGTAATGTAAGAATTGCTCGAGCAATAGGTTGCTTAATGGATTATTGAATGTAGTGATAATCTGCATGGTACAGCTGTTTTAATTGTTTCCCAAAAAGTCATCAGATGGAACAAGGAAGTATAGCTTTTGATTATACGGGAGACCCTGGCCATCATCTATGGTTTTATGTACTTACATTGTTACAGGCTTGGAAGAAATTATTATGATGTGACAGACCATGCTGCATTGAAGTGAGTTCTAGGACTAAAACACTCTTCAACTAGATAACCACCAGTAAGCAGAAAGGCTGGAGTACTGTGAGCAATGAATAACAGCACTACAGAGTGTCAGCAGGAACTTCTGCTTACACTGACTGCCAAATATAGGGAGCAACCACAGTCTGTGACACACAGAAGTTTATTGTGCAGAATGACTGTGGACTGTGCATGGAAGTACCTGCAGCTTTCTAGGAAAGCACTAATCCTAGCATATGACAATTTTTCGGCAGGTCATGGAGGTTGAATACCAATTGAGCAACGAGTAACCAAAAACGTTTGGCCAAGGACCAGGAGCAGGAGCCAGACTTTGAAATTGGCATGTTGTGTACACAGTATATCCTTTCTAACCAATTATTCAGACATCAACTGCAAAGGTTGTCAGAAGCATCCAAACAATTTGAAATGGTGTGGATGGCTGCTGCCTGACCATTTATGGAATGCCAGGTGCTACTGAAATTTCATGTTGCTGACAATAATCACAGATGAGGCTATCAATTTTATGTCCGATCTGATGAAAAAGTTATCAAATTTGCTAAGCATTCACAACCTTATTACTAGACCTACCCTTCAAATGGAAGAAGGCAGGATTTTCATCTTACAATTGCCAAATTTTACATTTTTTGGTGAACACCAACCAAATGACAGAGGTGCAACTCCCATATGCTGTATCAGCTTATAACTGAAAAGAACACATCAATATTGTGCTTTCACCCTGTCATATAGTGTAGTATACGGCAGGAAGATGCCTTCACCATTTGAGGTAGTAAAGCCTCTATTTGGGAGAAATGGGGACTCAGTGAAGAAGTTTCTAAAAATATTGTGCTATCTATAACAGAGGGTGAAGAAAAGTGATGCTCAAGCATCAGGACCACACAGGACAGTGTGTCAGTAACCTGCCTCAGTATTCAGTTGGACAATGGGTTCTGTAGATGATGATTTGTTCTGTCATCTCTACGGATCTGTTTTCTATGAAGAAAAACCTCTGCTGTTATGCATTGAGCCATGTTATAGGACACTACGTATTGGCCAGTAGTATGACTTACTTAGTAATGGATATATGCACACTTTTGGAAAGGGGGAAAAATTGACACACATTTCTTTCTGCCAGATGGTTTATTCCAGAATATCTAGGATGCGGATCATAATACTATTAGTTCTATACTTCAGTAAGTGAAGAGTAGTAGAATCGCTACAGTATCAGCTGCCTGAAGCAGGAGAATTACTTGCCAGAAAAATGGGAGACCACACTTGCTAGTAATCATTAGAAGTTGAGACTGTTCCTTCTTATATTTAAAAGAAGTCTCAGAATTATCCAACTCTTAAGTATGGGCTGTTACTGGCTCTCAAATTACATGGTAAAGAAAACAACAGATTTGATGTGTACACTATTCTGCTTCCATACTTAAGAACTGTTTACAGTCTTTAGTGTCTCCCAATTCCCTCAAAGTTTGCAAAGTACTTCCAGTATTTAAATTAGAAGACGGTCCTGATCATAAGACGGCCCTGATCATAAGACGACCCTGATCATAAGACGGCCCTGATCATAAGACGGCCCTGATCAGCAGACGGCCCGGATCAGCAGACGGCCCTGATCAGCAGACGGCCCTGATCAGCAGACGGCCCTGATCAGCAGACGGCCCTGATCAGCAGACGGCCCTGATCAGCAGACGGCCCTGATCAGAAGACGGCTCTGCTTAGAAGACAACCCCACCTTTTCAAGGGCATTCTTGAAAAAAAAAAAAAAAAAAAAGATTTTTCAGAGGCGGGCCAAAGTGCGCCAGGTATATCAGGTCTTAAGAATAATATGTTATTTTGTTTTGCCATATAAATTATCTCTAGTCTATAAGAATAATGTATATGTGTAACACAATGTATACATGTAACACAATAGCCATTGTTGGTGGTAGCTTGTGAACCGAACAATAATAATGACCAAAAACTGTGTAGGGAGTGAGAAAAGGCTAAGGGGGAAGCGCGTTTCTATGGTAGATCATGTGGATTCAACAATTGCAGCCAATACACAGTTTGTCCATGAGCATACAAACATAACGGCAACTTTGTGTAGAAAAGTGTTCGCTAGCATTATGAATTAGGCCAAGCCCACACGCATAGATTTTTATTGTAAGTAAAAATATTGTACCATTAAATTCTTTTAGAGGAATGAAGGAGAGCAGAGGAATTTCTTTGTCCTATTAAAAGAATTTGATTGTATGATATATTTCCGTATGATAAAAGTCGATGCAATTGCGCTAAGCCTAAATGTCAATTTGGCAAATGTTGCATGCTACCTAGGTAAACTTCTCAGTCTAGTTGCATCGAATCAAAGAGGAATATTCGAGTCACTCCTTTTGGTACATTTTCTTCAATTGACTATCTATCGAATATCATCGGTAGACATTTGGCGGTGATAACTGATCAAGTGATCACTGATCAGTTATCGACAGGGGGTTCATAATTATTTAATTACTGAAATTGCTATTAAAAAATTGGGGTTGGTGGTAGAAGGGTGAAAATTTAGGGTTGCGTGTATTTTGTAATGCCATACCATAAAAAATAATGAAAAAATTCTGTCCAAAAAATAAAAAATAAAATTTTTGGGGTGGATCATCCTTATCACTTAGGGGTATGAAAAATAAATTATGACCAATTCTCAGATGTACTGAATATACATGTAAAATTTCATCAGGATTGATCGAGCCGTTTCAGAGGAGTATGGCACTGTGACACAAGAATTTTATATATAAGGAGGTGGATATTCTGACTAATCAAAATTACAAACTGTTATAGTATCTGTCTCAGAAGTTAACATAATACCTATTCTAAATGCATGCCATTTGTTTTATTTGTCCTTACATTATCAAATTGTTAACAATGAACAAACGAAGAAAAAAAGGCTTACATTAATATTCAGATGGTTTTCCTTTCTACATTTTTCACATAGCAACCCTGTCATCTGGGAGACCACTAGTTTTTACTCATCATCATCATCATCATCATCATCATCATCACACATCTGTGAAATTTACATCATTGTTGTCACATTTGGCTGTTTCTTCCAAAAATGTTGCCATTTCCGATGTTGTGGTTACCTTGTGATCTCAGAATACAGCTATTTTTATGCATATACTTATAGGATTATGCTTCTACTCTGACGTACGTTACAATATGTCTTGCTTCCAAAGATATTGTCTTCTCACCACTCTGTCATTGGCAGCATTGATTCAGCATCAGAGACACGGTTTCATTCCCGTCATATGTCACAGTGACTGTCGACTACATGACATCACAAAACACTTACATATGCCTCTGTTCCTCATCTAGACTTTTAATTTCTCCTGCAGAAATGAATACTCTTGTTGAGTTCTTGTAAAATTTTACAGTCAACTCAATTCCGACTACAAACTGATTCAGGCAAACTGCAATTTAAACATGTTACATGTTCCTAAAAAGCTGAAACACGTAAGATAGATTCCCATGGTTGGCCAATAAAACAATGTAATTATCTGGCCATGCGCTACTCCCCTGCCTGTACTAATCAAGTTTTCACCTAAGCTGATATCACTGTTCCTCTTCCAATCCTTCTACAGTGTTGCGCTTGATCGACTGTTAAACACTGATTGCAATATCTTCTGGGGCACAAGTCATATGTAACAGCAGCAGTAGCAACAGCTAATACATAATTAAATATCATGATTCAGTTCAATTCTCAAACTTCCTCTCGGCTTCTATCTTCTGACATCTATTGGTACCAGTTCTATGACACGTCTTGCCACTGCAATTTATTCTTGCAAATGCATTTAATATGATTTACTTCATTTGTTCCATCTTTTTTTGTCAGAATGTCAGCATCATGTTCAACAGCTGATTAAAAACTGGCAACATTTTTATACAGTATTCTATTACATGAACAGTGACCGAATTTATCATTTGCAATGCACTTATTAAATCATTGCAGTCTCTCAATCAAAATATTGATCTGGTTTCAGAACCCAGTAACTTTTTGGAAGGATAACATTTCTCCTTTATTTCAACATGGTATCCATACGTATATGAGAACTTTTACTCTGAACCTGTTCACATACAACAACAGTTTGTAAATGATACAATATGGCACAGTTTCCTCCCACGTTCCACAAAATAGCTATAGCTTTATCAGTGAATATAAGGCGACTCTCTATTTTCCAAAAGATGAAATGGGTAAAATCCCTTGTTTTATAATTGTCTGAGATATCTCACTTTCTTACATATATCCAATGTGTTTGCAAGCATTATGAATTAGGCCAAGCCCACACGCATCGATTTTTATTGTAAGTAAAAATATTGTACCATTAAATTCTTTTAGAGGAACGAAGGAGAGCAGAGGAATTTCTTTGTCCTATTAAAAGAATTTGATTGTATGATATATTTCCGTATGATAAAAGTCGATGCAATTGCGCTAAGCCATGTATCCTACATGAAATAAGCAAGGCATTTGTCTACATTGTCGACATCCTGACAACAGAACTAGAATCTTATGGAGTATGCAATCCAGAATTAGCATTAATAGCTTCATATCTTCATAATACAACACAGTTTGTCACAGTTGAAAATAAACACACCCCTTTACATGGTGTTCAACAGGGCACATTACTTGGACCATTCTTCTTCAAATTCATTTTCAGTGATTTTCCTCTCTGTACAAATCATACTCTCATATGCTATGCAGACAACACAACACTGGTAGTGTCACGTCACAAGAACTCAGCCTTGCATAACAGTAAACAGGAAACACTCAAATCTGCCCTTCACTGGTTCTCAGCAAATAAATTACTCTGTGATCAATATCTTTTCCTAACAGTTTTACAGATCTGTTTTCTATGTCCTTGGGCAATCACAAAAGAAGCTGTTTTGTTTTCTCTGGATTACAAACTTAACTGTGAAGAATATGTTAGTCAGGAATGCAATAGATTTCTATGATCTCCTACTTGCTTTGGAAACTTACAGACATGATTAGTATTGACTTCTTGAGACTAATATACTTTGGATTGTTGCCATCACATATTACTCATAGCCTTCTCAATTGATAAGACACCCTCCTACACTGCCAAAATTCTCAGAAGACAGGAAAGATTGTAATGCACAATGTATGAAACAAGTCCCAGAGAGCACTGTCATCCTCTCTTTACCAGGCTCAGACTATTGACTGTTGTAAACATAATCACGTACACATATATCTGTTTACTACACGTAAATATAAAATTCTGCTAGGGTAGAAATTCATACTACAACAATAGAATGAAGGCGGATGATGACGTACCAAGATACAGGTTAACACCACCTTGTGTCTAACACAAGGTGAATATTTTAAAACTCTTCAATTAATAACACAAAGTGTTCGGGGCATGCCATTACAATTTTTTAAGGAAAGACTGCACAATTGGTTATTGGAGGACCCATTTCTCTGTTTGCAAGATTTCATGATCCGAGTAGTGCTGAGATCAGTCTGTAAAATCAACTATATCCACTGTTTATTTTGTTAACTGATGGGCCCTCATAAACAGAATAATGTACAATGGTTATTAATTGTATGCCGACAGTGCAATTAGCTATTATCTTACATGGTAATAATTCTTTAATCACTGCATCAGTATATTTTGTATTTGTTAGCTTGGTACGTTAATTGTGGTCACCAGGTTAGTAATTGTAATGTGGAATGAACACTACATTCACTGCCTTACCATGTACAGTATTTACAAATTCCTTGTATATCAAACCTCTCTTTTTACTGTAAATAGCTCTAGAAAATTTCATTGTGATTTTTGCAAAAAACAAAGCCTATTTCTAGCTGAATGACCATTGGCGATAAATATTCTTGACAGTCAGTCATCTGAGATACCACTTTTGACACAATGACAGTTTCAGAAAATTATAGTTCAAATTGGGGATGAGTATGGCGAAAAACCAAATCACAGTGAACTCTGCTGGCTTAGCTTCAGAAATGTCCTGAAAAGTTTTTTTGACTACAGAATCCCAATAAATCAGTTTTTAAAGATCAAAAGAAGGCATCACCACAAAACAGAATATCCAGAGTGGGCTGCCGAACTCAGTTTGTGTTGGATATTACAGGACATTTGATTCATTTGCACACTAGCCTGCAAGGTGAAAATCAATTAATCTATGAAATGACTGAAAAATATAAATCACTTTCATGAGAAAACTTCCAATGTGGAAAGACAGACAAAGCAGAGAAATGTGCTGCATTTTTCTGATGACAGTTATTCTCCAGGATAAGAATTACAAGGAGTATATTCTCCTAATTAGTACAATGAAGGATGAACCTGGGTGATTTAGGGATATACTAAATCCATTCCAAGCTTTCAAATTATTTTTGTGACCACTTGCTACTTCTGTAGATGACACTTCCTGCAATTTGTAAATGGAAGTAATACATGGACCTACAAAGTAATTGCCTCTGATAGGCAACTCCTTTGCAGAAAGAAGTTTAATACAATACTATCGTAACTCTGCACTACAACAGCTTCCTCGTTGATTTTGGATTTGAGATAAGTTTGAAAAAGAGATTTTCAAATATTAAGAAAATTAATAAATAACTGTTAAGAGCAATCAGTGATTAAAATTTACACAACTGTTTGCATTTGTCTTTATGTATCAGTTTTGTACCAGACTTCAATGTCACTGTAAATTCGCCTTGTGGTACTTAAATTGGATAATGATTTTTTGCAATTGCAAGTATACCTTTACTGAAGTAGAGAAGATCATGCAGGTCCATACATTCGGTGAGAGTATACATTTGAATTCCTGAAAGTACTAACCACAGAGCATACTTCAAACTAGGTGTTGGCTCTGAGTGAGTTACTTGCAAATGAGAATTTCATTCATGACAAAAAATTTTCATCACTCCCAGCAAACTTCATTGGCTACAATCACATATAATGTAGGTGTTTTCTTGTCTGTTGACTAAATATACAAAATATACAAAAATTTTAAGTCTAAAGTAGTATTCTGAAGGTTTCTTGAACAATTCAAGAGCTCTGTCTAAAAATGTTGCATTATGGCAGTCACATCTGACTGAACAATTCTTTACATCTCTAATTACACAAGATTTACAAAACAGTTGTAGTTTGTTAGGACAATTTGTGTGTTTATGAAAAGCATTTTAAACCACCTTTCTATTGTTGCAGGATGGTTTGGTAAATGCCAAAATTTAAGGAGAGAAGGGATAATAGAGGAAAAAGATACAAAAAGTGAATGAAAGAAGTGGTTAGTTATATGATGGAAGAAAATTTATCACAAACCAGAGAAGATACAGGATCTCCCAATGATAACTTTTAAGAGACTTTGAGAGGTGAACAGGCGTGTAAAGAAAGCAATTTGTGTGTGATTGTGAAATGCCACATTTTCCACAACCTCCAGACATGTAATGTAGGGGTCTGCTTGCAACACAGTGGTAGGCTGCTGACCATATCTAACTTTGTACTTTGAAAATTGCCTGTCTAAAGAAGATTAGAAGTATGATAATGATAGTATACTGTAGATCGGGACACACTTTATGGTGCTAATACTCATCATGGAGGAAATTCTTAAATATGTCATTTTGGATTCAGCACACAAACGTGAACTATGAAGCACATCACATGTGGTACATAATTTTTGTCTATACTTTTATGAACGATGACAATATGCACTTATTCTTTACTGGTCTGTAACCAGAAACGACGTGTGCGATGGGTCAGGTGGCGCAATTGCTCACAATCCTTGGGCTACCGCAGACAAAGGATATGTCTGATCACAGTATATGTAATGAGAGAGTTTGTGATGAATGTGGTATGAGCATCCTTCAAAGGGTGAGGACTAAAGTTAAACATGATTGACTAACCACATATATCCCACAGAAAAACAGGAGCACAAGACAACGAGTGCTACCACACACCAGAAGTACTTGCAGCCCTAGATGGATATGTCACATGCATTGCAAGGTCAGGTCAGAGGCCACATGCATGGAAGATGGTGCTCCATACAGTTTGAGCTCCATACAGGGCAGGTAATAGTGAAGTATTTTGTGGAACTATTATATTGTAGGTTGAATCAGAGTTAAAGCACAAGCAGGATGCATACGTGTTTGAGTAATACGAGATTTTTATGCTCACATTTCAATTTTGAATTGAGGTAACTGTTACACAGTGAAAAGGCCATTTTACATGAGCAGGCAACGGTAAACACATACAAGCTTGTGATAAAAGGCTTCTACCACATTATATAAGCAAGCTATTGCGAGGATAATATTTAAGAATTTCAGAGGTTTCTACAAAAACTAGACTATTACAGCTTGAATTTTTTATCAAGATTCTTTGGTTGCTGATACAAGCTAGAGGACTTTCCACAGCCATACAAACCAAATAACTGAAAACTGAAGATGGAGATTCCCAAATGAGTACCATTCAAAGATCAGCAGCCTCAGAACCCACAAATGTGTAATGACAACAATTATGGCAGTAGGTTCAGTAGAAATAGCTATGAGTTGAAAAGGTTGTGGAGGTTGGATCCACAGACGGAGGAAATAATCCTATAGGACACAGTCCCTCACAACAACAAAAGCAATGATGATGACAACAATACAGGTGATAGTTGAGTCAACAGTCAGGGTAGAATAGATAATAGATGATGATGATGATGATGATGATGATGATGATGATGATGCCTGGTTTGTGGGGTGCTCAATTCGGCGCCTGTCAGTGCTTGTACAAAACCTTAACTTTACTCAGTCCAATCTCACCACTTTCATGAATGATGATGAAATGGTGAGGACAATGCAAGCTTACAGTCCCTGGGTGGAGAAAATACCCAACCCAGCTGGGAATTGAACCCAGGACCCCGTGAACAAGAGGCGGCAGCACCACTAGCCACTACAAGGGTTAAAGGGAGCTGTAGTAGTAGCACTCACTTTTTACATCATGAAGATATAAGGGGATGGTATCTGATATAAGTTGTTCCATTTCATGTGCATCTATACCTACATACGTACTCTACAAGCCACAGTATAGTGTGTGGCCAACTGTATCCTGTAACTCAATTAGTCATTTCCATTTCTGTTCCACTCACAAACAGAGTGAGGGGAAAACAATTATCTGAATGCTTCCATTCAAGCCCTAATCTTTCTCTCTCATCTTATCCACATGGTCCTTATGTGAAATGTACGTTGCCAGCAGTCATTCTGTAGTCAGCTTCAAATGCTGGTGCTCTAAATTTTCTCAACAGTGTTCTTAAAAAAGAAGGTCACTTTCCCTCCAGGGATTCCCATTTAACTTCCCAATTTCTGTAATGCTTGCATGTTGTTCAAACCTTTGGGTAAAAGAGCTTGCAGCCTGCCTCTGAATCTTTCTTTAATCCAACCTGGTACTGATCACAGAAAGTCATTCACCCTGCGATTATTTTTGTAGGTGAAGTCTTGCTGTTTTGCATGAAGTGTTACTATGGTTATCAGCAATGTCACATATGATAAGAGTGAAGATGACAAACGTCAGTAATTCTGTCATCACAAAGAATTGCTGTTATGGCAGCAATTGTGGAGAAAGAGAAGTTTTAGTTGTAGGAAGGAGGAAATTCAATGCTAATTAGGTTGGCCCAGACATACTGAGGACATAAACTGTCACATACACAGTTTTAGGAGTAGATTTTTAAAATTAACATCAAGCACTATTGAATTTCAGTGGTGCAAAAGTAGAGCTGAATGTAAATGGCATTTTTGTGTTGTTAAGGGCAGCTGCATCAAACCAGTACTTCGACTGAAGACCACAACAAGAACATTGTTTGAAAACTGTGTTCTGATATAACATATTGGAACAGATTGACTGAGGTTTCTCACTCATTCTAGATCATAAACTGAGCTAGGATCCTTTGATGGGGGTAAAGGTTAGATTGGAATGTCATGTAGTGACCATGATTCACGTTCTAAATTGTCCTCAAGACAACTTTCACACAGATTAAAATTGTGAGCTGGACTGGGGCTCAAATCCAGAAACTTTCCCTTTCATAGTCAGGGCCTCAACCAAATGAGCTACCCAAATACATCTCATGACCTGCCTTCACAGATGGATATCAGTGAGTATCTCATCTCTTACCTTCCAAATTTCACTGAATTTTCCAGCATATGTTTTGGGACTAACACTCCTGGAAACGATCCCTCAGGTTGTAGTTGAGCCGTACCTCCAAAATATGCTTTCTTCCAGCAGTGGTATTGCCAGAATGTATGCAGAAGAACTTCAGTAATGCAGGGAAAATACGAGATGAGGCTCTCGTAGAAGTACAATGGTGAGGGCTGTTCACAAGTCATGCTTGGATAGCTCAGTCAGTAGTGCATTTGCCCTCAAAAACAAAAGATGCCATATTCAAGACTGAGTACGGCATAGGGTTTCCATGTGTCAGGAAATTTCTGGTTTCTAATCATCACAAACCATGCAGCAGAGTGCAAATTCATTTTGAAATGTGTATAAATTTCACCACGTTGAAAGTTCTTCAGATTCAGACAGACTGTAAATGGTTGATTTTTGCAATACCAACCTCATGAGAAAGGGAGGCAGAGAAAGAACTGACACTGAAAGGATGCAACATATTATTGGCAGAGGTAACAAATTCCTTTGTCATGCAGTGCAACACCTTACAAATCCATCCATATTTAAATGTCGACCTGGCATACTCATAGATTTCCCACATTCACCATTCGAGGGCATACCAGTAGGTCGACACACCAATGTTGATGAAATGTACTCATAGTTTCTAATATGAACAACCATCAGTTGTATAATGGAATGACAACAATGAAAATTTCTGCTGGACCAGGACTCTAACCCAGATTTCTCCTTATTAAACAGAGTAGCCTTACCATTAGCCTATCCAACTGCGATTCATGGGCAAACCCAAACTTCCACTTATTGTCAACCATGTGTCTTCAACTCCACACTCTTAAATTCATTTTGTATAGTCTTGTACAGGCAAAATATTTTAATCAAAATTCACAATTTATTTTAAAGTCACTTACCTGGTGTCAGCAGATAGACATGCTCTATGTTGTTCAGAAGTACAATGCACTGTTGCTTTGGACATGCAAGCCTGTCTGAAGGAACATTGCACTGTACTTCTGAACATCAAAAGCACTGAATTACCCCACCCCAGTGTTCACATTACCACAATTCACACAATGTATAAGGAAACACAGGTTATTACAATTACAATACAATTATGGCTAGTAGTTTTCTTCTGACATTCATCAAGGCTGTCAAAGAGGATGCAACAATTTTTGTAGCTGTAACATAAAATATGGGTGTAAAAAATGCCCAGGTTTGTGTTGGTACAAATAACAGATTTGATGTTCTAGAAAAAGCCTCTGCTCTTGGTTATGAAAATGTTGTAAAGTTGTCGCAGAGCCATTTCATAGATGGAGGTATTATGCTATGTAACAGACTGAAGTTAAGATGTTTCTCTACCACATTCTTCATAACTGATCAAATAAGTGGCCTAACAATAACAAACTGCATTACTGAGGTAGAACTATAGAAAGGCAGGATGTATAGATGACATCATGCCTATTTCCATGATGAATAGTTCAGTCCTTCAAGTACATTCTACGCAAAGACACTAAGGGTCACTCTACTGAAGTCATTAATGACATATTTGATGTCCCGAACTACATAATCCCAAAAGATGAAGGTTCACCTCTATGCAACAGATTTGGAATCATTGTTACAATTCAAGAGAATATTGTAAAAAATTACTCTATTGCAGAAACTCTCAGCAACTGAATCACACACACACACACGCACACACACACACACACACACACACACACACACACACACACACACACACACACACACACACACACACACACACACTCTCTCTCTCTCTCTCTCTCTTACCTGCCCACAAACACAAACACAAACATATAAAAAAAGTTATGTGCATGAAGCTTGCTGCCTATGCTAACCGCAATTCAGTACATTTACAATGCCAAGTGACAGAGAACATGGTTGTTGCTAGTTGTAATAAGAAGTGTAGTGACGTTCAAGCTCCATAGCAACAGTGTTCAGCTGGAAGCTGGAGTCAATGTAATGCCCAGAAACATCACAACATACAGAGTAGTGGCTAACAACAGATAATGCATGTGATGTTGGTGGATTGGTGGATTGGTGGATTGACTACAGATACGGAGAAATAGTGTGCTGCCACAATCCCTTAAACACCCGGTTCTTTTTATTCAGGAAAAGTGCTCAATCAGACCATTGGGCAGCCAACTCCTTGTTGCTCATAGCCAGTTTCTACTGTTACATCTACATCTACATCTAAATCTGTACTCTGCAAATCACTGTGAGGTGCATGACAGAGGGTATGTCCCATTCCTTAATTTATTAGCGTTTCTTCCTGAGCCATTCATGTATGGAGTGTGGAAAAAATAATTATTGCATGCACAGAGGCATTCAATCAATTTTTCTAACCTTATTCTCACAATCCCTATGTGTGTGATATGTAAGGTGGTGTTGTATATCCTTGGAGTAATCATTCAAAGCCGGTCCTTGAAACATTGTTAACAGACATTCTCAGGGCAGTTTACATATATCTTCAAGAATCTTCCAGCTCGTTTCCTTCAGTATCTCTGTGAAACTCTACCACAGATTAAAAAAATTGGTAACCATTTGCCCTGCCCTTCTCTGTATATGTTGAATAGTCCCTGTTAGTCCTATATCGTCTGGGTCCACACACTTGAGCAGTATTCTAGGATGGGTTGCATGAGTGATTTGTAAGCCATCTTCTTTGTAAATTGATTGCACTTCTCTAGTATTCTACCAATAAAGTGAAGTCTACCACTTGCTTTACCCACAACTAAACCTACGTATTCCTTCAGTTGCCAGTGACTCATTGATATAATAGTCATAGGACATTCAGTTTTTTTCATTTTGTGAATTGATAGATTTTATTTTTCTGAACATTAAGAGCAAGTACTAAGTCTCTGCACCATTTTGGAATCTTAGAAACATCTGACTCAATATTTATGGAGCTTCTCCCACATAGTACTACATTATAGGTATCAGCATCATCTGCAAAATGTCATTAATATACAACATGAAAAGCAGGAGTCACAACTCACTTTCCTGGGGGCACACCCAACATTACTTCTGCATCTGATGATGACTCTCCATCTGAGATACCATGCTGTATGTTCCCTACCAAAATCTTTAGATATGCTCCATCAAACCTAATTTCTCACTTGGGGTAGTGCCCTCAAAGTTCACACTTTACAGTGCTGCAAGTGTGATTCAGCCATTCACTCTAACCCTGTGGGCAGGAACACCTACTTCTGTTGTGCAGCCAGTTGCAGCCTTTGATTTTTATAATGTATACAATTACCCTCCAGTGTAGTAATAAGTCTGAATGCAAATTGTGTTATTCAGAACCAAGAGTTCCTAGAATTTCCTGGAGCTAGTAGCCTTCACAATCCGAAAACCTGTGACCCTCATATATGCCCTGTGACTGTTGGTACTGATCAAAGCAATAAACCTGCTGTCAATCAACATTTGTCTTTCTGCATTTGCTTCCAATCACTTGGGAAGTGCAGACTGACCCATATCACATGTCTTCCCTCTATCCGAAGTAACAACAACACACTACGGTGGTTGGTGATGACAAAGTGTTGTATTTTCAAAAATGTTTCATTATGTCAATAAAACTTTTCTTTGGTGTTCAAAACCCTTAAAAGTACACTACTGGACATTAAAATTACTACACAAAGAAGAAATGCAGATGATAAATGGGTCTTCATTGGACAAATATATTATACCAGAAATGAAATGTGGTTACATTTTCTTGAAATTTGGGTGCATAGATCCTGAGAAATCAGTACCCATAACAACCACCTCTGGCCGTAATAACAGCCTTGATATGCCTGGGCACTGAGTCAGACAGAGCTTGGATAGCATGTGCAGGTACAGCTGCCCATGCAGCTTCAACACGATATCACAGTTCATCATGAGTAGTACTGGTGTATTGTAACGAGCCAGTTGCTCGGCCACCATTGACCAGACGTTTTCAATTGGTGACAGATCTGGAGAATGTGCTGCCCAGGGCAGCAGTCGAACATTTTCTGTATCCAATAAGGCCCGTACAGGACCCGCAACAGGCGGTCGTGCATTATCCTGCTGAAATGTAGGGTTTTGCAGGGATCGAATGAAGGGTAGAGACACGGGTCATAACATATCTGAAATGTAACGTCCACTGCTCAAAGTGCCATCAATGCGAACAAGAGGTGATCGAGACATGTGACCAGTGGCACCCCATACCATCACGTCGGGTGATACGCCAGTATGGCGATGACAAATACATGCTTCAAACATGCGTTCACCACGATTTCGCCAAACTCGGAAGCGGCCATCATGATGCTGTAAACAGAACCTGGATTCATCTGAAAAAAATGACGTTTTGCCATTCGTGCATCCAGGTTCATCATTGACTACACCATAGCAGGTGCTCCTGTCTGTGATGCAGCGTCAAGGGTAACCGACGATGTTTGCAGCAGCATGGACTATCACCTCGGAGACATTCGCTGTGAACTGTTCGTGAAGATGGTTGTTGTCTTGCAAACATCCCCATCTATTGGCTCAGGGATCGAGATGTGCCTGCATGATCCACTACAGCCATGAGGATAAGATGCCTGTCATCTCGACTGCTAGTGATACAAGGCCGTTGGGATCTGTCACAGTGTTCCATATTACCCTCCTGAACCCACAAATTCCATATTGTGCTAACAGTCATTGGATCTCAACCAACGGAAGCAGCAATGTCGAGATAGGATACAATCTGACCTTTATCAAATCAGAAACATGATGGTATGCATTTCTCCTCCTTACACGCGGCATCACAACACCATTTCACCGGGCAACGCCGGTCAACTGCTGTTTGTGTATGAGAAATTGGTTGGAAAGTTTCCTCATGTCAGCACGTTGTAGGTGTTGCCACTGGTGCCAACCTTGTGTGAATACTCTGAAAAGCTTAACATTTGCATATCACAGTATCTTCTTCCTGTCCTTTAAATTTCACGTCCGTAGCACATCATCTTTGTGGTGTAGCAATTTTAATGGCCAGTAGTGTATATACATCAGTTACATATTAAACTGTAAACTAAATCAAGATAGCTTGTTTTTTGTTCTTGCAGGTGGGAACTGTGTAATTTTTATAACAATTACACCATTTGGTGTATGGAAAAAAGGTTATGTCTTTACACTAGTTCTGCAGACTGGTGAGGTCACCCTATGAACTTATTTGATACCTCAATATTGCCAACGTATCTTCTGTTCATTTATTATTCTGCTCCATCATTTGATCAGCTGACACACACAAATGCTATGGACAACAGATTTCATTACAATTTTAAGCTTGACATTCCAGCCTATTCAGATCATTTGGTCAACGTTGCTTATGAGAATCATTCAATTAAAGCTGCCAGGAATACATCAGCATGGAAATATGGCAATGAAACAACTAAGGGTAAATCTAAATAACATAGTTGAGTCCAGAAACTTCCGTACAATGTGAGTTTATGCGAAGTTACCTGAGCTCTTTATCTGCATACATAGACCTGTAAAGACTGCTGTGTCACTGACTTCATTGGTGGACTGACTGATCTCTATTTTGGTGAAAAAATTACAAGTTCCCCAAAGATTCAATACAGTTCCCCACAGTCGTTTAATGAACAAAGCAAGAGGATATGGACCATCAGACCAATTGTGTGATTGGATTGAAGAGTTCCAAGATAACAGAATGCAGCATGTCATTGTCAATGGAGAGAAGTCTTCCAAAGTAAGAGTGATTTCAGGTGTGCTGCAGGAGAGTGTCGTACGACCATTGCTATTCGCAATATACATAAATGATCTTGTGGATTACATCAGAAGTTCACTGAGGCTTTTTGCGGATGATGCTGTGGTATATCGAGAGGTTGTAACAATGTAAAATTGTACTGAAATGCAGGAGGATTTGCAATGAATTGACGCATGGTGCAGGGAATGGCAATTGAATTTCAATGTAGATGAGTGTAATGTGCTGTGAATACATTGAAAGAAAGATCCCATATCATTTAGCTACAATATAGCAGGTCAGCAACTGGAAGCAGTTAATTCCATAAATTATCTGGGAATACACATTAGGAGTGATTTAAAATGGAATGATCATATAAAGTTGATCATCGGTAAAGCAGATGCCAGACTGTGATCCATTGGAAGAATCCTAAGGAAATGTAATCCGAAAACAAAGGAAGTAGGTTACAGTACACTTGTTCGCCCACTGCTTGAATATTGCTCACCAGTGTGGGATCCATACCAGATAGGGTTGATAGAGAAGATCCAATGGAGAGCAGCGTGCTTCATTAGAGGATCATTTAGTAATCGCGAAGGCATTATGGAGATGATAGATAAGCCCGTACCAAGCTACTGAGCGTCTCTCCTGCAAAGTCTTCCACTGGAGTTTTTGTTGAAGTTTCGAGAATATACCTTCACTGAGGAGTCAAGCAGTATATTGCTCCCTCCTACCTATATCTCGCGAAGAGACCATGAGGATAAAATCAGAGAGATTAGAGCCCACACAGAGGCATACTGACAATCCTTCTTTCCACGAACAATACGACACTGGAATAGAAGGGAGAACCGATAGAGGTACTCAAGGTACCCTCCGCCACACACCGTCAGGTGGCTTGTGGAGTATGGATGTAGATGTAGATGTAGATTTTGAGTTAGGTGAGACAACAGCATTGCTCCAGCAGATCGCCACAACTTTGGATCTCTGCTTATTACATTGGCCACAGTAGTGGAGACAAGATGGTCCACTTCACAATACAAATAGTGGAAATCGGGATCTCACAAGCTATTAAAAAAAAGTCTGTTGTAAGGTTCTGACTGACAAGGGGTGAAATGTAAGGTGGATCCTTCAGCCCACTGTTTCTGGTGAAGGAAAGTGGCCAGATAGGAGGTTGATGCTGATGCTGTTACAAAATGGGTCACAAGACATCCCACGAGAATCAAGAGGTCCATGTGAAGGCCATCTGGGAGGGCAAGGACCGGAAGGGAAGACTTCCAATGCCACCCTTGGAGAGAATAAAGTGAAACCCATAACCATGACAGTGGGACAGTATAACCGAGCAAAGAAACAAAGCATTCCCAACACACCAGTTTGCTCCATTTGATTAAGTAACAAGCTTGCAAAGCTTGACAGCAATCACAGATGGCAATGGCAATGGCCGTACAACACCACGGGACATGTCGGCGGTGAAATGGTTCATATTAGCGTGGGATAGCAAGGCTAGCAGCATGAACATTTGCATCAGACACGTCACGTAGGACGTCATCAATACAACCCGACAAAGAGGGAGAAAGTACTACCTGTGCAGTATATAGATGCCACCTGGCGTATTGGTAAGACCAACGAGGTAACATGTCCATTGGGGAGTGGGAAGGTAGCAAGAGAATCAATGGGAAATTGTCACTATTGCAAAGGTTGTTGTATGGCAACCAGTGTAATGAAGGGAGGAGGGAGCGAGAAGAAAGAGAAAGATCAGTGGCAGGAAATGTACCATGACTGGCACTGAAATGGGTAGGGGAGCCATCATTAAGAAGGCACAAATAGTGGTCTGCATGGAACTGGTCTATGAGAAGACCCCGACTAGATGGAAATGTACTGCTCCACAAGGGCTGATGAGCATTAAAATCCCTGAGAATGGGGATGGAAGGAGGAAGTTGCTGAAGAAGGGCAGTTAAGGCAGCAGGTGTAAGAGTCCTATAAGAAGAGAGATAAAGATTGCAAATTGTGATCCCAGAGACCATTGGAAGCAGTTGCTGTTAGGGTCCACCTGAAGTTTGAAGAGGAATCCATGTGCGAGCAACGTCCATACAAACCAATGTACAAATGCCATAAGCGACCAGCAGGGGGCCAACCCGATTTCGACAGAAATCATGGAACCCATGGAGGCCTGACGAGTGACCATCAGTAAAATGAGATTCCTCTAGAACCACAGAAGCTGCAGAGTAAAATGAAATAAGGGATTTCAACTCTGCAAGGTGATGATAGGGTAATATCCATCACAATTACATTGGATAACCACAGAATAATGGTTCAAATGGAGGTGGCGTGGGGGGGGGGGGGGGGGGGGGGGAAACAGGCTAAAGCCAGTCATGGCACAGGGTCACCATCCATCACCAACAAGGAGGGTGCGAAATCCATGAACATTAGGTCAGAGTCAGGTTGCGAAGGTGGGAATGGAACCTCTGGCGACACCATAGGCTCCTTGTCCCAGGACTTATTTTCTTCTTCTTTTCTGTTTGAGATTGAGGAGGGCTATGCTACGAAAGGAAGCGAGCTGCAGCAAGATCTGGAACAGAAAGAGAGTGAGAGACCTGGGCCCCTACAGATCGTGGCGCTCGTTGGCGTTTTGTGGCAGCAGACCTCTGGCCTTGAAGGTAGCAGGAAGGGGGCTCCGGCGATGGGTGCCCTTGACCGGCAGATGCTGAAGAAGTGGGACGCTTCTCCGGCTAGGGAAAGGGAGCAGCGCCCAGAGGGGTGGGTAGGGGAGCCATGGGGGGGGGGGGGGGAGAAGAGGGATTTGGGACTGGGGTAAGGAAGGGGGAGGAAGGGGTGAAGATGTAACTGAAGCATAGCTAGATGTCATTGACACAGGATGAAGAAGTGTATACTTCTTTCGGGCCTCAGTATAGGTCAGACGATCAAGGAACTTTTAAGAAGGGAAAGAAGATACAGGAGTATAAGCAGGACAATCCGGTGAATGTGGAGAATGATTCATGGGCCACTCCTGTTCGGTCCCACCACATGTTCATTAGTGGCAACCCTGCAACCGTTCCTGTCGCGGTTACACCATTGTGGTAACAAAGTAAATGGTAGTAGTTGTTAGCATGGACGCTATGTTGGTCTGCCTTCTGGAACAACAGCAGCAACTCCTGCAGCAGCAGCTCACATAGCAGCAGCAGCTCCAGTTAGCAACCACATCAACTTTTGTAAGATGTCTATTGGACAATGTCAGTGGGATGGATATCCACAACAGCTTCTGAGTCCTCGGGTGTCCGATGCTTTCCCATGTCTGCCATCGTTCCCACCATTTAATGATGCTAAAGAAGACTGGGAAACATACTTAAATCAGCTGAAACAACATTTCACAGCTTTTCAGGTCATGGGTGACCCTTGCAGTGGTCGTTGCTTTTGTCATGGGTCTCCCCAGACACATTTTTTCTTCTCCGCTTGGCACCATTGTCTGATCCTGTGGCTCTCTCTTTCCAGGAGATATGCCTTTTGCTGACAAACTATTATTCTCAGCACTACCAAGTGGTCACCTCTCAGCTGGATTTCCACCAGTGCCATAAACAGCCTGCTCAATCATATTGTTCCTGGGTCACGGACTTGCAGGATGTCAGCTGTCACTGCAATTTTACATGCACCAATCAGCAGTGTAAGGCTTCATATGCAGATTTCCTCATCCAGGATGTGAGTGTTCAGTTGGCTCCTGATACTAAAGTCCGCACTGTGCTGTTGAAACTCGATAATCCCTCATTGGAAGAGATTCTCTGCATTGCCCACGCATTTTAAATTGCTCAGGCAGCCAACGACCATCTCATGGGATGGCCACAAGTGGCAGCGATTGATGTGTCTCTGCGGGTTCTGCCCTTGTGACATATACATGGCCCAGCCAACAGAGGCTAGCACCATCGGGATTCCTCTTTGCCTGACATCTCTATTGCATCAGAGCCTCCGGTTGCCCCTCGTCACTGGTCACGCAGTCCACTTCCATCTTGCCCACAGTGCTTTACCACACACTCTCAATCTGATTGCCCCCACTGCTGGAAAACGTGCATGCTGTTTGAGAAAGAGAGCCACATCCAATCTGTTTGTTGTAGTTGTTCGACTTGCTCCCGTCCTGCCTCTACTGGGCCTCAGGATACAGCACATGCTCTGCAATCGGTCATCGAGCTGGAGGACCCATCAGCACAGAAGCTATTCCTCACACTCCGCCTTTTACTGTCAGTTTGCTGGTCAACACTGTGGCCACCGTCTCCCTGATTAATACTGCGACATATACCCACCTTGGCTCCCCTGCATTCTCACCTCCCTCTAAGCATTTCGTCACCTATGGCGATGGTTCCAGTCCCTTTCATGGGCAGTTCGTCATCCATGTGACATACACTCATGTTCACTGGCTCCTTACCCTATTTGTTGTCGATCATCCGTTGGTTTAGAATATTTTTGGTCTGGATACATTTCAACTGTTTGGCTTTTCAATTTCTGATGAAGCTAAGGACTGTTCCTTTTCAGGACTTGGACGCTCTGTGCTCAGCTTTTGTGTCATCATTTGCAACGAATTTCGGATGTGCTTCAGATTTTCAGGCACACATCACACTTTGGCTGGATGCACAGCCTCACTTTTTCTGGGCCTGACCCCTTCCAGTGGCCTTATGGCTGGCAGTCTATCAGGAACTTAATTGTCTCCAGAACGCCAGCAGCTGGTTGTACGGAAACCCAATGGGTCCCTTTGGCTGTGTGGGGACTTTGGCACTACTATCAATGCTCAGTCACTAGTAGATACTTGCCCCATGCCCCGACAAGCTTGTGGGGATGAGTACTTTTCTAAGATCGACCTGGCTGAGGCATACCATTAGTTACCCTTGGATCCTGATTCCCAGAACATCATGGTTATCAACACACCTTTCGGATTCTACAAGTACAAGTGCCTTCCATTTGGTGTCGCTTCAGCGTCACCAATTTTCCCAGGTTCCTGGAGCAACTTACACAGCCTATCCCAGCCTGCGTGAATTACCTGGATGACATCTTGGTCACTGGGCATTCCCTCCAGGAACATCTGCACAACCTCAGCACCTTATTTCATGCTCTGCAGTCTGCAGCTTTATGCTGTCGGTTGGACAAGTGTCTTTTTTTCACCTGGAAGTGGAATACTTAGGCCACTGGCTTAGTAAAGATGGCATTCTCCCTTCGGATCGCAGTGTCACAGCCATAGAGGCTCTTCCTCGTCCCAAGGACTTATCTGCACTCCAGGTGGTTTTGGGCAAGGTTACTTATAACTTAAATTTCTTACCCCAAGCTGCCTCTGTTGCTCATCCACTCAATCACTTGCACTGCAAAGGGACGACTTTTGATTGGACTCCTGCCTGTGACCACACATTTCTCTTTTTAAAGATGAAGCTGAAGTCCACCCTTTGCCTTACTTCCTTCTCTCCAGACTGCCCCTTGGTTGTGGCAGCTGATGCATCAGCATACGGCATTGGGACAGTCCACGTACATCAGAATACCAATGGCTCAGAACAGCCCATCGCTTATGCATCTAAGATGTTAAACAACGGAATTACTCCCAGATTGAAAAAGAGGCCCTGGCGATCATGTTTGCCACCCAAAAATTTCATATCTACCTTTTGGGAGAAAGTTCACCCTACATACAGACCATAAACTTTAGTTATGCTTTTCGTGCCATACTCTCACCTTCCAGAGCGGGTGGCTCAATGAGTCCAGAACTGGGCGTTATTTTTATGGAATTACACATACAGCATCCGGTATAAGTCCACCGCCCACCATTCTAACGCAGATGCTTTGTCACATATCCCAGCAGGCCCCAATCCTGCCTTTGACCAACAGGAGGTCCTCCACTTTCACATTGATTCTGACCGCTGGGATGCGCTGGATTCTCTGCCTCCTACGGCTGCTTACATTGCCACGGCTACACACCAAGACCCTATCTTGCGGCAGGTTCCCCACTACATGATCCATGGTTGGCCTTGCTGTACTACTCATTGGATGGGGACTGACTTCAGCCCCTGGCGCCACCTGTCCTACAGCCCTCCATGGTTGATGATGTCCTTCTGTTGGCCATGGAGACTGATGCCCATCGGGTGTTCATCCCTCTGGATTTTCAACATCACGTGCCCACTTTGTTCCATCACGGGTACTGGGGTATCTCCCACATGAAAGTTTTGGCTCGCCAGCACATGTATTGGCCAACCATCGATGGCGATATTGACCACCTGGTCTGCAGGTGCACTGTGTGTGCACGCATCAACAGGCAAGGAATCCTCCCCCCCCCCAGTCATTCACACCCTGGCCTGTGCCTCGCTGGCCCTGGGATCACATCCAACTTGATTTTCCAGGCCCGGTTTTGATGTCCATGTGGTTACCTATCGTTGGTGCTTACTTCAAATACTCATATGTCATCCGAATGGCATCCACCAACACAGAGGACACACTCACAGCCCTGGCTCAGTTTCTTGCCATTGAGGGCCTGCCTCACACATTGGTCTCCAATAATGGCTGCCAATTCACGGCATTTTCCTACCAAGAATTCTGTCAGGCCAACAGTATTAAACATATCCATAGCCCACCTTTCCACCCTTCCTCCAATGGCACAGCAGAGAGGCTTGTCAGTCCATACATTTAAACAACACATGAAAAAGGCAGTTGAAACAATGCAAACCATATCAGCCCTCACCCTGTTCTTGAGCACATATCACACCACCCAGTTGACATAGTCCGGCGGAGCTTCTCCATTGGGTGACAGCCATGGACCCTGCTCTATTTGCTGATACCTTCACCCTCCCACCCTCACTACCAGCCCTCCCAGCATTATGCCTCTTGCGCGGCCATGTGGGCTCGCCTGTACGGGAACAAGGTGGGCTGGACGCCCACCACGGCCACTGTGGCCCATGGGCTGCATGTGACATTAGTGAAGTTATCGAAAGAGTTGGAGTGCCGCTATCATAACCAGCTCTGCCCTTGTACCCCTGCGGGACTCCTGCTACTGTATCCTCCTACACTACCTCCTTCGGGTACAGACACGGTCCTCAAGTTGCAACCGGTTGCTGTCTCTCTCCGAGCCTGCCGCCAGGCCTCCCCACCCCCTGGTGGATTGGAGGCTCCATACGATGCCATGGCCTCTGTGTTGGCCATCATGGACACCTTGGACGTCCCTTCCTCCCCGACAATGGCATTTGACAAGCCTGGGTCTTCTCCCATCTGCCGACCACTGTGGCAAGTCCAGAGCATTTTCACGTCAATGCACAAATTTTAGGGAGGAGGGTTTGGGTCCGGAGCATCGCGGGTTTCGAATCCATGCCAGACCACATGGAACTCAATGACCATTAGAGGTCTCTGGAGCACTCATGCCATAAGCCATGGCAGCACACTCTCCTGGCCCTGAGTCCAGCGTGAGGGCTCCACTATAGAGCATGTTGTCCCAGTGACCAATAGTGGCATACCCTGTCCTGTATTTAGGTGGCAGCCTCTCACTCAGTGAGGCAGTCTGGTATTCGCATTGAATCAGTTTATATCTCACTTACAGTCATCGTGTTTACATTGCATGTGCTTCTTCCCATTTACGAGTGGGTGTTGTATTGATTTCATGAGGTTCTCTCTTGTGACCCCATTGCTTAATAATTTGTTGCTGTACTTGGGGTCTTGTTTGGTTGTCTGTCGTCGTGCTTTTCCTTCCATTCCAGTTCATCTACCTTGTTTGTTTGCAGGCCTCTCTCATTTGGTCCCACTGCATTTTCATTAGCAGCAACCCCATGACAGTTCCTGTCATGGTTACCACACGAGACCAATGTGGTAATCTTTGCGCCACCTTGCTTGGTGTGTGGTGTGACAGGTTACAGTGTAAGGAAGGGCATTATGTGCTACCAAGCCAGGAGTGCGAAATGTTTCAATGGTGACTGGTGAACCAACTCTTGCTATTTCAAATTACTTCCATAATTCTGCAGCAGGTAGTCATTTAGCAGTTGCCAGAACACTTTCAAAGATTAGGGACCACTTCGCCTGGCCCACCTTGTATCAGGTAATTCAGAGGTTAGTGATAGAATGTCACAGCAGCAAGGTAGCCAAGTCTAATCTTAATTTTCAGAATGGGAGGTTGCAGTCTGGAAAGGAAAATAACGCGGTGGGCAATCTGTCCATTGATTACATTTGTCCGTTATCTAGGACACAAGATGGTGACCTCTATATCCTGGTTGTCATGGATGCTCTTTCCAGTTGTGTATGGCTTGTACTAAGTACTGGCATCACAGCCAGTCTAAATATTTGGCATTTACCTCAAATATTTTCCATTACTGGCCTTCTGAGATAATTTGTTAGTGATAATGCCCAGTGTTTGTTTTGCACCAGTTTAGGAGGTTTTGCTTTGTGAATGACACAAATCATTCCACCACAATACCCTAGTGTCTGCAACCCTCCTTTGCAGAGTCTTAATCTGAGTTTGAAGTTGATTCTTATTGCATTTCATCAGCATTCTCACTGAAGACAGGACACCTTGCTTAAATTGTTAAACCTGGCTTTTAACTCTGTTCACTGCGAGGCAAGTAAGGCCACTACAGCCTCTTCCATGTCAAGCTATCCCATGAATTACCGGCATGTAGGAACATAGAACTCTCACTCCAGAGAGGTGCACCATTATAATGAAGGGGGTCGCTCCACTGAGGTTAAGCCAGGTGAAAAGGGGTTCATCCATAATTTTGGAGTTTTTTGGGGGCAGGGGGAGGGGCAGGGCAAAAAGGTAATCTCCAAATAAGCTATCCCCACATTATGAGGGCCCCTGTCAAGTTTTTATGGTTCTTAATGCAGTCAGTCTCTTGGTCCAGAACATGCAGACTGGAAAAATCTCAAGTCCACATATCTCAGGTTAGGAAGGGGACTAGTTTCTTTCTTGTTGTGAGAGAAAATGGAGAAGGTACCTGCTTTTCTGTGGAGGAGGAAAGGCTGTGTGGTGCACCGGTGATACATCAATTCACACATTTGTGGTATCTTCTATAATGCCTTAGGGCTGATGGTAGCTGTGTCTGCTGGCCATTTTCATATAGATGGGAGGTATGGCTCCGAGCTGTGGGCCGCTATGAATGGACACCAGTTAATAGCAGATGTCTCCTCCCTACCACGACATCTGGCCTGGCTCCAGCACAAGTTGGCATCGTGTTACAACGAGAACCACAATTGTGTTCTTGCGGGGCCATATCACTGCATCTAAGCTGTGGATGTGCAGTGGGGAGTGCCTGAGTCTTCCCTGGGAAGCAGCTAGTGCATTCTGCTGGATGATACTTTGTTACCTCGGATGTTGCTAATGGCCGGTTCTATCATTAAATGACAGTTATCATGTGTGACATATTTCTGATACATTGTCTCACATTTTAAGCCCTTTGGAACTAGAGAGCCAGGTGTGGGATGTGGTCACATTATAGATTCTAAACACAATTTTAAAAATCATTCTATTCAATTTCTTATTGCTTTTTTTTGTTCTAGGTGAGAATAGGAAAATTTGCTCAAACTAAAATAGGGTCATAAGCTTACAAACTGACTACTACACAACTTGAGATCAATTTTTCCCCTGAGAGTAACTGGCACACCGCATTTCAAATAATTGTGCCCAGTAAATGACCATTATTGTGCATGATTTTGGGTGTCTGTTTCACATCATATAATAAGTAGGTCTAATTGCCCCTAGGCTGAATCGGAATGGGGAGAAATTGAACTTACACATTTTCAAAATGGGCATCTACAAAACTCTGTGTCCATGAGCTATAGAATGAAAGTGATCTCATGAATGCCTGGGTTTACAAATCGTGAACCCTAAATGTGCAGGTTGATCAATTTCTAGCTACATCACCATCCTTATAAAGACCCCGTATCAGACCACGAGCATGAAAGATTCATATCACAACACCCAATAGCTTTCAACAGTAATTTCATCCCTCCAAGCTTGATACAGCAGCTAAAATGGGACACCCCAACACAGAAAATTGGAATTTGGTTAATCAGAAGCTGCAAGACGTGCTGGCAGAACAACTGAAGTTAACGACAAACCCAGAATGAGTTCTCAAACCAATTACTGATAAATCTGATGGACTGTTCACTACATTGCCACAACCCCATGAGCTACTAAGGATGATGCAGGAGAAATGTACATTTATTATCTACTGATAATGGTAATGAGGAATTTCTTGCACTACGGAAATGTTACTTTCAGCAACACTACAAACTTTGCATAGAAGCTGATGTATCCTTAATGGCAGGTAGACTTCCTCATTTTAGTGACTATTATGCATCAGGGAAAGAAGAATTTGAAGGTCTGTACATGAAGGATTGAAAGCTAAACATGGAGAAATATTGAAAATAAAGAAAAACTGGAAATCGCAAAACTTCATGCTGTGCGTTTGTCATCTGAGCACCCCATCTCAGATGAAGTTGAAAAACATTTGGATCTCACTGCCAACACATGTCAAATAATATCAGATACAGCCCATTGTAGAAAGTGGTTTTACAACCATTGTCGTCTTTGTTGGGAGTGAGCTGTAATGCGAAGGCCAGTACTGGGATGCACTCTCGCTGCACGAGGTTGTTGTTTACCTTTATAAACACCATTAGTGCCCAACTACAGAGCTGGAGTTGTGGAGTTGTTTCCTAGAGGAAGATGGTAAATGAAAGGATTATTTTAATCCAACTACTATAGATTGTTTCAGTTCAGCATAAATATTATTACTGTCCAATGACCTGGTCAGTCATTTTCAGAAGTATGTAACTGCTTCCAGGAGCAATACATCTGAGTTCCATTACTTCATGTAATTATCGACTTAATATAAATAGATATAATGCTGTCATGATCTGCACATTATGAGGCATTATCTTATGTCTGAAGTTTAACAACAAAATCAAGTAAGTATTACAGTTAACAACTTAGTGTCCTTAGGCAGCATAACTGACAACATGCAAGTATCTTTACTACTCATATATTCATCCAGTATTTCAGACTGAGAACACCTAGTGACTCTCTCACTTTTGTACATGAAGTTTGTTTGGAAAGTTTATGAAATATTTGAAATTAAGTTTGAAATGCAATATTTAAAACAGTAACTAATTTATAAAGTAATCAGATGACTGAAGCTGTTTTACATATGAGAGTTCGAGTCTTTAAGCATCAGGGGTTTACTGGTACATTTAAAATAATGAGAATGTTCAGGCACAGCATTTCCTCACATAAATTAGAGATATGTGGAACCTCCAATTCAGTAACATGACTGTATTCAAAATATTGATGTGATAACAGTGCATGCATAATATTAATTTGCAATGAACCTTTTTAGACATCACATAACATCAATGCCAAATGCATTGAGGTTGACAGACATCATTTTGGGCATTTATTACATTAATGTGGTATTTACAGGTAATCACGCTGTTACAGCATGCGTTCTCAGAAGTGATAAGTTCACAAAGGTACATGTACCACATTGGAACAACCAAAATAAAATGTGCAAACGTATCTACATTCTGTATTTTAATTTAAAAAAACCTACTTGTTACCAACCATCTAAGCAACATGGCGACAAGTGTAGTGATGCATAGTGAACGAGTGAATAAAAGTTACTGTTCTGTCGTAAAAAAGGAATCCTGTGAAAACTGTAAAAGTGAAATCGAAAAACTAAACGAATGCATTTCAAGTTTACAAAAAATTGTAGATGTTCTAAGACGTGAGATTTTGCATATAACTAATGAAAACTGTGAGCTGAAGAAGTTGCGCCATCTTCTAAATGATAAAACAATTAAGCCACAAAACGGGAACCTGGTGAGTTATGAGAAGCGGAAAGGAAGCGATAGACAGGCATAAAAGGCAGCAAATGAAATTATAATTGCAGATAGAACCAGGCATAGTGTTCTGTCGAATAGTAGTGATGCCTGCAATAAGGATAAGCAAAACGCTAGTGAAGTGATGCAAGACAGTGAAACAACGTCTGAGTGGATAAAAGTGTCGCTCAAAGGTAATCCGTTGTCCACTAGAAGAATAACAAACTCCGTAAAATCTGTCACATTTTGCGATACAAACAAATATGATGTTTTGCAACAAAGTGAAAATACAAATAAACAAAAACCGACACGTGTGACAAAGAAGAAAGAATCAAAAGTCGACGTCTTTGGGGATAGTCACGCCAAAGGAATTTCTCAAGAACTGCAAGTAAATAGTAAATCAACGACGGTCACAGGCATGGTTAAACCAGGTACTGGTTTCAAAGAAGTGACGAAAAACATCGTAAAATATAACTATGACAAGCAGGACAGTGTTGTAATTTGCGCTGGAGCTAAAGACATTTACGAAAACAATGCTATGAAAATGTATAAGCAGCTCCTGAGTGTTTTGCTAGTACTGTCAAATACAAACATTTTACTGGTGAACTTTCCCCACAGGTAGGATTTACCTGAATGGTCATGTGTGAATAAGGAAATTCACAGAATTAATGCGAAACTTAAAAGTAGTTGTAGGCTATTCAGCAATGTGAAATTAATTGACTCAAGACTGTTTTACGAAACATGGGCTTCACCTAAACAGAAATGGGAAGGCCAGGTTAGGAACCTTAATAAGGGAAACAATTAAATGTAATTACAAAGCGACAGTCACTGAACTGGGACGGTATAAATCTCCAACAGCAGAAACACCAGCACAAACAGCAGCAGCACGCAAATGGACCATCCAAAAAACAGTAGCAACAGAGGAACCTACTACTGGACCAACATTAGCAGCAGCAGAACTAGCAATAGAAGCAATAGTTAAAGCATCAAAAACCAACCAATCAGAATCATTAGCAGTCACAGCAACATCAGAAGCAGTAGTTCCAACATCAATAACCAAGCAACCAGAATCACTGACATTCACTGCAACAGCACACAGCAGCAGCAGTGGAAATAGGAGCAGTCATCACACCAGAAGAAGGCAGCCACCATTGAGAAGCCAGGATTTTTGCTGGGGCAAAACAGTGAACAACAGCACATAACAGGGAAACAGGGGAATGTTTGCAAGCGGAGGAATCTACAACAAGGTATGAAATCTTGTAACAGTGTAAGAGAAAATGCATCAACAGAGTGAAAAGTCACAGGTCAGTTGGATTGTTCAAATCAGCTAAGAATTATGAGTCTGAACATTCAGTGTCTTAAAAACAAGTACCTTGAAATTGAGGTAGCAGCAAATAGTGACCATATTGATTGTTTGTGTGTTATGGAACATTGGTGCAGGGACAGTGAACTAAACAGCATAAACTTAAGCCAATATAAACTTGCCAGTCAGTACTGTAGGCAAAATGCCAAAGGTGGTGGTGTATTCATTTATCTAAATCCCAAGCTTAAATTTAAGTTAAGATACGAGGCTAAACCATTAATCATAGAAAAGGATTTTGAGGCAGTAGCCATTCAGTTATATAGTTTAAAGAAGAAAATAATTGTTGCAGCAATACACAGGTCACCATCTGGAGATACTGAAGTCTTTCTTAAGAATTTGGAAGAAATGCTCAACATTTTCTCAAATGAGAACTCTACCACAATTCTTTGTGGTGACTTTAATATTAATCTATTGGTCCAGAGTCCAGTAAAAAACAAGTTTTTAGACATACTAAAAAGCTTCAACATGTTCCCCCACATATCATCTCCCACTAGAACAACAGATTCCAGTGAAAGCCTAATAGATAACATCATCTCAAATGTGGACACACATGAAGTTGCAGTTACAAATGTAATTATAGAATTATCAGATCATAATGCACTAACCTTTAATCTCACTGCAATTCCCAAGGAGGAGGAAAATAAAAAGGAGAACAAACAATTTTTCTCTACTGAAAATTGTAATCAGTTCAAAATTAATTTAAAAAATGCAGTTTGGTCAGAGGTCCTGGCACAAACAAACACAAATGATGCTTACAATATATTTGCTTCCACTTTTATGACATACTTTGAAATGTGTTTCCCAAAAAAGCTTTTGAGTTATAGATCATCTGGATCCAAAGGGACCTGGATTACACCCGGAATTAAAATGTCAAGTGAAACCATGAAATTACTAAGTTTAAAGTTAAAACCATGTCATGATCAGCAGTTTGTTGAGTATGTGAGGACATACAAAAAGACTTACTGCAAAATAATAGCAAAAGCAAAATTATTAAGTAATGATACATTAATAAGGCATGCTAGTAACAAGTCCAGAATGATGTGGAAAATGGTAAAAAAAGGAATTGGGGGTCAAACTAAAGAACAGGAAATCAATCTTAAAAATAATGAAAATATTCCCATAGAAAAAGATGCCATGGCAAACTATGTAAACAATTATTTTGTAAATATTCCCCTTACTTTAAGTAGTAAATTTAAGCAACAACCAACAGTGATGACTCCAATGGTAAATATCAGCATGATGGCAATACCAAAGGATGAACATGAAGTTGTAAAAGTCATTAAATGCTTGAAATCCAAAATGTCCTCTGGGTTGGATGATGTACCTGTATCAATAATTAAGAAAATTGCTCCACATGTTGTCAAACCTATAGTGCACATAGCAAACTTGTCCCTCAGTGAAGGGATATTTCCAGACAAACTTAAAATCTCCAAAGTGATACCTCTATACAAAAATGGTGACAGACATAAAATAGAAAATTACCGACCTATATCTCTCCTCCCAGCCTTCTCCAAAATACTTGAGGAACTAATGAAAATCAGGGTTTCAAAATATCTAGAAAAAAATAAACTAATAAATACCAGTCAACATGGCTTTCGAGCAGGGCACAGTACAGAAACAGCCATATTGGACTACACAACTGAAATAGTAAGAAATTTGGAGTCAAATAAACAGGTTGTTGGAATTAATCTAGATTTATCTAAAGCCTTCGATACTGTGAACCATGTAATATTACTAGAGAAACTTGAAGCAATAGGCATCAGGGGTACTGTTAAAAAATGGTTTGAATCTTATCTGCAAAACAGGTCACAAGTTATTGAGTTGAGGTCATCCAACAATCGTCACAATTTTAAACTCATATCTGAACCAAAACAAACTGAAATAGGTGTTCCACAGGGCAGCATTCTGGGCCCTTTGTTATTTCTAATTTATATCAATGATATACAGGCTCCAGACAGCTCAGCCAAAATTCTACTATTTGCAGATGACACGAGTAGCATAATTAGTGATATAAAAGAATCATTGTGTACTACAGCGGAGAAAACGCTCTCATACATACAGTCATGCTTTCATTCAAATAAGCTGACATGAAATACAAAGAAAACAAACTTTATACAGCACGGAAGCAAGTGTCAAGGGGAAAATATGTGCCTTATGCTGGATAGCAAACAAATAGAAAAAGTGTGCACCACAAAGTTTCTGGGAATGCGAATTGACCAAGATTTAAACTGGAATGAACACAGTGTATATCTTACTCAGAAACTTAGCTCAGCATGTTTTGCCTTAAGAATAATATCCAAGGTATGCAGCAAAGAATGTGTTAGAGCAGTGTATTTCAGTTATTTCCAATCAGTTGCAAGCTATGGCATAAGTTGTTGGGGAAAAACCAGGTCAAGACTAAATGACATTTTTATTATGCAAAAAAGAGCTCTTCGTATCATGACACACAGCCCACCACAAACCCACTGTAGACCCTTATTCAGACAACTAAAGATACTTACAATACCATCAATATATATTTTTAAATGCCTGGAAATGATATGTAAAAATAACTGCGATCTCCAAACCAACTCAAGCTACCATGATCACAACACAAGGCATTGTAGACTTCCACATTCCCTATGTAGCAAAAACTAGAAGTCAGAAACATGTTAGCCACTTAGGAATAAAGCTTTTAAATGCACTTCCATTTTAAATTAAAGAATTCAAAGGCAAAAATAATTTCAAGCATGAAGTAAAAAAATATTTGATGGAAAAATGTTACTACAGTGGAAATGAATACCTGTCTCAGACTGTGGATTGAAACCCGTAGCTTACTTATTTTTTAAAAATTCAGACTAATTAAATAATGTTTTCAACTTTGTAATTATGATACTTAGGAAAAATCTGTTAAATATCTGTAATACGTTTTGTGTATATCCGTAACATGTTTTGTGTATAAGGCATAGTTCATTATCTAAAATTGTTTATCATGAGCATGTACTTTTGTTTTTTGGGTAATAAGTTCTTGTACAATACTTATGTACTATGTGTATATAATTTGTTTGCTGTTTGTATATGTTTGTCAATTTATTATGTATATGTGTTGTTATGTGTTACGTGTAATCAAATGACAAATCCTATATCACATGTATGATCTACTGGATGCTAAATAAATAAATAAATAAATATTCTAAAAACAAAGATGACGTGACTTACCAAACAAAAGCACTGGCAGGTCGATAAACACGCAGACATACAAACAAAATTCTAGCTTTCGCAACCAACGGTTGCTTCGTCAGGAAAGAGGGAAGGAGAGGGAAAGACGAAAGGATGTGGGTTTTAAGGGAGAGGGTAAGGAGTCATTCCAATCCCGGGAGCGGAAAGACTTTCTGCTCCCGGGACTGGAACAACCCCCCACCCTCCCCCCCCCCCCAAACCCACATCCCCCCATGCCTCCCCCTCCCCCCCCTCCCCGCCGACGAAGCAACCGTTGGCCGCGAAAGCCAGAATCCTGCATGTATGCCCGTGTTTGCATATCCATTAACGTACCAGCGCCCCCGCCCGGCAAGTCACATCATCTTTGCTTTCAGATATATTTTTCCCACGTGGAATGTTTCCATCTATTTTTTATATATACAAACACAATCATACACACAAAACTCCAGCCCTCACAACCAATGGCTGCCCCACCAGGAAAGAGGGAAGGAGAGGGAAAGACGAAAGGATGTGGGCCATAAGGGAGAGGACAAGGAGTCACTCCAATCCCGGGAGCGGAAAGACTTACCTTAGAGGAAAAAAGGACGGGTATACACTCGCACACACACACATATCCATCCACACATATACAGACACAAGCAAACATATTTAAAGACAAAGAGTTTGGTCAGAGATGTCAGTCGAGGCGGAAGTGCAGAGGCAAAGATGTTGTTGAATGACAGGTGAGGTATGAGTGGCAGCAACTTGAAATTAGCGGAGATTGAGGCCTGGTGGGTAACGGGAAGAGAGGATATATTGAAGAGCAAGTTCCCATCTCCAGAGTTCAGATAGGTTGGTGTTGGTGGGAAGTATCCAGATAACGCGGACGGTGTAACACTGTGCCAAGATGTGCTGGCCGTGCACCAAGGCATGTTTAGCCACAGGGTGATCCTCATTACCAACAAACACTGTCTGCCTGTGTCCATTCATGTGAATAGACAGTTTGTTGCTGGTCATTCCCACATAGAATGCATCACAGTGTAGGCAGGTCAGTTGGTAAATCACGTGGGTGCTTTCACACGTGGCTCTGCCCTTGATCGTGTACACCTTCCGAGTTACAGGACTGGAATAGGTGGTGGTGGGAGGGTGCATGGGACAGGTTTTACAACGGGGCAGTTACAAGGATAGGAGCCAGAGGGTAGGGAAGGTGGTTTGGGGATATCTGTTTTTGCCAGTAGTTTCACTTTTTATTCACCTTCTCCTTTTTACCGTAATCTGCTATACAATTTTATCCCGCCCATATATACTCAATAATACGTAACCCACTTCCAAATCATAACCAAAAAAACCTTTTTGCCACTTTCAACACTACCGCTGCTATAAAATCCTCCGTTTCTAGTTCACAAACAGTTCCTTTCACCTATTAAAAAACCATTTCGGCTAGTTCTAATAACTTTCGCTTTATTTCCATTTCCGTTTTTCCCACATCACTGATAACTTTTAGCCGCTTCCCACAGCTTTTAACGTCATTATTTCTTCGTCAGACAATTGTTAGCCTCTTTTTCAAAATCTGCCACCACAAAACCACTCCTTTTAATACATTTACACGCAGTTTTTTCGAAATTTTCCCGAATTTTCCGTCCTTTAACGTGTTTTGGCGGTAACACAACCACCTATCCTTTGTGCACATCGTTGTCTACCAACCCAAGTCCAACATAGCCCAGCTGTAACCAACACCTTTTCGCCTTTTTTTCACACCAGATCTCCAGTAACTTTCCAGTTCACCTTTATCTCTCCCCATATATTTTTATTTTCATTTTCATTTCAGCCTCATGTTACACTTTCCACCTTCTAATACTATGTCACCCTCACAACACCCCCACAATGACCCCATTAACTTTTATTTACATTCCCTCCGCAAACATGCCATCGCCCTAGCCAGATTATGCTCCCATATTCTATTTTCTCAGGCTTGTCTGACATTTGGCATTACCCCCAAAGGCCTCACACTGAAAGTTCCCATCTCTGGCTGCAACCCTTCTTTCCATAAGTCCCTATACCAGTTCCAAACTGAACAATCCATTGCCCTCACCCACCTAATCCTTCACCTACACGTCAACTCAGCCAATGAACACACCCGTCCACTCCTATTCTTAATAAAAGTCCTTAATCTTTCCTCTCCCACATCCAGACCAGCTGTTCAGAGCATCCTCCTACAGGCCAACCGCAAATTAGATCAGCATGCCACCCTCCACCTCAAAAAACTATCCAATCTCCTGGTTTCCCACCTCCGGAAAGGCAACTCACTCACCCTTCACAACCTTTCCAGCAAACCTCAACCTCCTCTCATTGCACACAAACCCAGTCTCTCCCATCTACTCAATCTCCCACTTCCTGGTCCACTCCTTCCACAACCTCAAAATTCCAATCAGTACAATCTGGAACCACAACACCCTAATTCAGTAGTTAACCTTTCCTCCAAACCTCTCTCCCAATCCGAAACCTCTGTCCTATCCAAACGCCTCACCTTCAGCCCTACTCCCAGATTCAACCAAACAGCCCTCGTCAAAGATTTACTGTCCTACACTCGTACTCTCTGCTGGATATATCACTTTGCCACTAAGAAAAATGATCCTAATCCTACTCATAATGATCCAACTCCCCAAGACACTAACCAAATTGAACCCTGCCTGGAACAGTTCCATCCTCCATCGCAGTGGGACCCACCTCTTTTTCCTCAAAATCACCCTCTCCAAACCTTCCAGGAATTTCTGACTTCCAGCCTTGCATCTCAATCCTTCTTAAAAAACCTTAATCCTACTCCCAACAATACCACTGCTGAAGCCCAGGCTATCTGTGATCTGAAGGCTGACCGATCCATCATCATTCTTCCGGCAGACAAGGGTTCCACGACCGTGGTACTTTATCGTCGGGAGTATGTGGCTGAGGGACTGCGTCAGCTTTCAGACAACACCACATACAAAGTTCGCCAAGGTAATCCCATTCCCGATGTCCAGGCAGAGCTTCAAGGAATCCTCAGAACCTTAGGCCCCCTGCAAAACCTTTCACCTGACTCCATCAACCTCCTGACCCCAATGACACCCCGCAACCCTACCTTCTACCTTCTTCCCAAAATTCACAAATGCAATCATCCCAGCCGCCCCATTGTAGCTGGTTACCAAGCCCCCAGAGAACGTATCTCTGCCTACGTAGATCAACACCTTCAACCCATTACATGCAGTCTCCCATCCTTCATCAAAGACACCAACCACTTTCTCGAACACCTGGAATTCTTACCCAATCTGTTACCCCCAGAAACCATCCTTGTAACCATTGATGCCACTTCCTTTTACACAAATATTCCGCATGTCCAGGGCCTCGCTGCTATGGAGCATTTCCTTTCACGCCGATCACCTGCCACCCTACCTAAAACCTCTTTCCTCACAACCTTAGCCAGCTTCATCCTGACCCACAACTTCTTTACTTTTGAAGGCCAGACATACCAACAATTAAAGGGAACAGGCATGGGTACCAGGATGGCCCCCTCGTACAACAACCTATTCATGGGTCGCATAGAGGAAGCCTTCTTGGTTACCCAGGCCTGCCAACCCAAAGTTTGGTACAGATTTATTGATGACATCTTCATTATCTGGACTCACAGTGAAGAAGAACTCCAGAATTTCCTCTCCAACCTCAACTCCTTTGGTTCCATCAGATTCATCTGGTCCTACTCCAAATCCCACGCCACTTTCCTTGACGTTGAGCTCCATCTGTCCAATGGCCAGCTTCATATGTTCGTCCACATCAAACCCAAGAACAAGCAACAGTACCTCCATTATGACAGCTGCCACCCAATCCACATCAAACGGTCCCTTCCCTACAGCCTAGGCCTTCATGGCAAACGAATCTGCTCCAGTCCGGAATCCCTGAACCATTACACCAACAACCTGACAACAGCTTTCGCATCCCGCAACTACCCTCCCAACCTGGTACAGAAGCAAATAACCAGAGCCACTTCCTCATCCCCTCAAACCCAGAACCTCCCACAGAAGAACCACGAAAGTGCCCCACTTGTGACAGGATACTTTCCAGGACTGGACCAGACTCTGAATGTGGCTCTCCAGCAGGGATACGACTTCCTCAAATCCTGCCCTGAAACGAGATCCATCCCACATGTAATCCTCCCCACTCCACCAAGAGTGTCTTTCCGCTGTCCACCTAACCTTCGTAACATGTTAGTTCATCCCTATGAAATCCCCAAACCACCTTTCCTACCCTCTGGCACCTATCCTTGTAACCGCCCCGTTGTAAAACCTGTCCCATGCATCCTCACACCACCACCTATTCCAATCCTGTAACCCGGAATGTGTACACGATCATGACCAGCAACAAACTGTCCATTCGCATGAATGGACACAGGCAGACAGTGTTTGTTGGTAATGAGGATCACCCTGTGGCTAAACATGCCTTGGTGTACGGCCAGCACATCTTGGCACAGTGTTACACCGTCCGCGTTATCTGGATACTTCCCACCAACACCGACCTATCTGAACTCTGGAGATGGGAACTTGCTCTTTTAATATATCCTCTCTTCCCGTTACCCACCAGGCCCCAAACTCCGCTAATTTCAAGTTGCTTCCACTCATACCTCACCTGTCATTCAACAACATCTTTGTCTCTGCACTTCTGCCTCGACTGACATCTCTGCCCAAACTCTTTGTCCTTAAATATGTCTGCTTGTGTCTGTATATGTGTGGATGGATATGTGTGTGTGTGTGCGAGTGTATACCCGTCCTTTTTCCCCCTAAGGTAAGTCTTTCCGCTCCCAGGATTGGAGTGACTCCTTGCCCTCTCCCTTAGGGCCCACATCCTTTCGTCTTTCCCTCTCCTTCCCTCTTTCCTGATGAGGGAACAGTTTGTTGTGAAAGCTTGAATTTTGTGTGTATGTTTGCGTTTGTTTGTGTGTCTATCAACCTGCCAGCACTTTCGTTTGGTAAGTCACATCATCTTTGTAAACATTCCACGTGGGAAAAATATATCTGAAAACAAAGATGATGTGACTTGCCGGGCGGGGGCACTGGCACGTCGATGGATGCGCAGGATTCTGGCTTTCGCGGCCAATGTTTGCTTCGTCGGGGGGGGAGGGGGATGGACGGGGGATGTGGGTTTTGTGGGGGAGGAGGGGGGGTCGTTCCAGTTCTGGGAGCGGAAAGACTTTCCGCTCCCAGGATTGGAATGACTCCTTACCCTCTGCCTTAAAACCCACATCCTTTCGTCTTTCCCTCTCCTTCCCTCTTTCCTGACGATGCAACTGTTGGTTGCGAAAATTAGAATTTTGTGTGTATGTTTGTGTTTGTTTGTGTTTCTATCGACCTGCCAGCGCTTTCGTTTGGTAAGTTACATCATCTTTGTTTTTAGAATATTTTTCCCACGTGGAATGTTTCCCTCTATTATAAATAAATAAATAAATCAACATGCAGTAATATAAACACATTGGGCAGAGAGCAGAAAATAAAATTTGTGTATGACTAAGGATTTTATCCTGATGTCTTACTTAATGTGTTTCAGAGCTACAACTCCATTCTCAAGGACTGTATGGATACAATGGGCGTTTCATTTGCTTCAGTTTTTCAGCCTAACGACATATATTTCCTGATAAAATGTACCCTCAAGTGGGGTAATTATAGTAGACGTTTCTCTCCTCTTTCTAGAATTCTTATCTAAGAATGGCATGTTCATAATCATGGATGGAAGCAATGAAGTATACTTAAACAAGGGTAAATTTGCCACACAGTGTCTAAAAACAACACTAATGAACCTCAAAGTGCCGAATATTGTAGTGAGAAGCATGCGTCATAGACATGATCTGCAGGACAACTCAGTCATAAATTTTGAGCTTACAGCATCAGCACAGCCAGGATCATCACTTGAACAAGAAGAGGCAGCGCCAGAATCATCTTCAGCAAAAACAGCAAGAAAATGTGAGGATCCAACAGAAGAAATAGTGGCCATTGCATCAATTGGTAGGATAACTGTAACACCTCATCACGAAAAGGATTTTTTAGACCAAGGCAAGAGAAACATAAAGACAACATGGTAAGCAGTGCTCAGTGCTTCTCAGTCTTCCACCAAAACATGCAATGCATAAGAAAAAAAGTGCTACAATTAGAGGTGGAACTGCAGGCTATTGACAGCTCACTTG
This sequence comes from Schistocerca americana, assembly GCF_021461395.2. Classification (NCBI taxonomy): domain Eukaryota; kingdom Metazoa; phylum Arthropoda; class Insecta; order Orthoptera; family Acrididae; genus Schistocerca; species Schistocerca americana. The sequence continues at coordinate 43,422,887 of NC_060119.1, forward strand.
TTTGCATAACAGAACATTGGTGTAATGATTCAGAATTAACATATGTAACACTATATTCATACAGTCTAGCCTGTAATTACAGTAGAAACACTATGAAATGTGGTGGATCATGGAAATATGTGGAGGAGGGGATTATGTATAAAATTAGAAATGGCATTATGGCATTATGCAAGGATAAGCACGTAGAAATATCAGCTTTAGAGATAACAAACTTACATGTATTCCAAAGACTAACTGTACTATGTAGTTATCATGCTCCCAGTGGTGACGTGGACACATTCACTACAAAGTTAACCCAAGCATTAGATATGGTGTCCAGCCCCAAAGGCAAAATCATCATTTGAGAAGGTCTAAACATTAACATGATGAACTCAGATATGTCATGCAATAGTTTTCATAACATTATCTACACCTATGGCATATCACCATTAATTAACACTGTCACTAGGATAACCAGACATTCAGCATCAAGTATTGACCATATGCTAACGGATGGAGAAAAAGATTGGTGTGACATTGGAATGGTCTGAGATGCCAAGGTCATCTATTACAGTCAGTTATTAAACTTAGGTATAGAATTAGGTAATAACACTAAAATACACAAGTACAGTAGGGTTTTCTCTAAGTCAAAAAGAGCTCTACTTGCCTCACTAATTAACAGTGAAACATGGGAGGAAACGTACGGAGAAACTATGATAAATGGGAAGTTTCGAAAGTTTCTGTCAATATTTAAATGCAGATTTGAAGAAGTGTTTCCTAAAGTTCTATGAATCAGTAAATCATGCAACAGTAACAGCTGGGTAACCAATGGGATAAGGAAATCCTCTGAAACCTTAATGCACCTTAGCTCAATGAAAAACTAATGTAACGATTCAGCATTTCATAACTATTGTCATACATACAGAAAGATATATAGAAAAGTATTGTTAGTGACTAAAAGGTACCAAAATGACAAATTTATAGAAAAAACTAACAACAAAATCAAAGCTGGATGGAAAATCACTGAACAGGAAACTAATACGAAAAAATTAAAGCCAGTAAATATACAGTTTCAACACAGTGATAATTAGTTTTTTTGGATCATTTGTTTTGATAAATCTGCTATGTTGCTACAATACTGATTGGCAGCCAGACTACAAACAAAGTTCAACAGAACAAACCATTTACACAGGCACAGACTCCAAGAGGCCTGAGGTGGACTAAGTCCCTCAAAATATCGTTTTAAGAAATTTATTAGTTATATTATGCTTTGTAAAACCACAAAATTATATTGGAATTTTTTATTTTCCTTGTTTGCAATAGTTACCTTTTAAAATACTTTCAGTAATGAGTTAAAACAAGTAATTATTATGGTAGTAAGCAGGTTAACTGAAAACGAAGGGTGTGACTCATGATAGTGTTACGGTGCTGCAGGCACACTTAGTATTTGACACTGTGTGAAACTTTGGGTAATGACTGGTGCTGGTAGGCCAGCACTGAGGCTGTGTTGACATCAAAAGGACTGGAGCAGAAGTGCCTGGAACCCTCCGCCTTGCGTCGCCTTAACGCTTTGAGACATTGTGACACCATGGCTATATAAAGCCCATCCTGCTGTCACAGTCATTCAGTGTGGGTAGTTTCATTCAGTGCATGCTGCAGACATGTTTAGTATTCTGACTTTAGTGTCTAGTGGACTATTTTGTACAACTAAATTTTATTCATTTACTTTAGTGTCTTAGTGTATTGTGAATTAAGTTTGCACTTGGAAGTTGATGATACTGCAAGTCAACCTCCAACAATTATTGTGTCACTTCCTGGCAGATTAAAACTGTGTGCCAGACTGAGACTCAAACTTGGGACCTTTGCCTTTTGTGGGCAAGCGCTCTGCCAACAGAGCTACCCAAGCACGACTCATGCCCCATCCTCACAGCTTTACTTCCACCAGTACCTCGTCTCCTACCTTCCAAACTTTACAGAAGCTCACCTGCACTGTTGGTAGAGCACTTTCCCACAAAAGGCAAAGGTCCCAAGTTCGAGTATTGGTCTGCCACACAGTTTTAATCTGCCAGGAAGTTTCACAACAGCACACACTCTGCTGCAGAGTGAAAATCTCATTCTGGAATTATTGTGTCATCAATTGCTTCATTGTCTTCAGGTTTTTTTTTTTTTTTTTTTTTTTTTTTTTTTGTGGTTTTCGGGCGCACAACTTCAATGGTCATTAGCGCCCTGACTACTCTAAGAATGCACCGCGAGGCACAAGTTGACAACAACAACTAAAAGGGAAAACACAATAAAAGACAGACTGACAGGCATAGGATTAAAAAACATCATCAAATGTCCTTAGCGAGGTGTGTCAAATTGATAAAACAAAGAACACGAGCAGCTGCTCGTGGGTCATCCGCTAAAATGGCATCGAAAGTATTAGGCAGGTTAAGATCGAGGCGCAGTGTGTTAAAATCAGGACAGGACATTAAAATGTGTCTAACCGTCAGCAAGTGCCCACATGGGCAGAACGGCGCCGGCGCAGCCGTCAGCAGATGGCGATGGCTGAACCGGCAATGTCCAATTCTTAACCTTGCTAAAACGACCTCCTCCCGCCGAGAAGGGCGTGAGGAGGACGTCCAAGCCACGGGAAGAGGTTTTAAGGCCCGAAGCTTGTTGTCAGTAAGTGCAGCCCAATCGGCATGCCACAGCGACACAACGCGCCGACAAATGACCCTGCTAAAATCGGACGAAGGGACACAACAAGAAGCTGTCCGAGGCTGGAGGACCGCAGCCTTGGCCGCGGCATCTGCAGCTTCGTTCCCAGGGATACCGACATGGCCAGGAACCCACATAAAGCTAACCGGCGTACCGACGTCCACCAGCTGCTGAAGAGGGCGTTGGATCCGGTGTACGAAAGGGTGAACCGGGTACGGATCACTGAGGCTCTGGATGGCGCTCAGGGAATCTGAGCAGATGACATAAGCAGAATGTCGGTGGCGGCAGATGTAAAGAACAGCCTGGTAGAGGGCAAAGAGCTCAGCTGTGAAGACCGAACAATGGCCATGGAGCCGGTATTGGAAACTTTGTGCCCCGACAATAAAGGAACACCCGACCCCGTCATTGGTCTTAGAGCCATCTGTATAAATGAAAGTCATGTTGTTGAACTTCGAACGAAGTTCCAAAAAACGGGAGTGGTAGACCGAACCGGGGGTGACCTCTTTTGGGAGCGAGCTGAGGTCGAGGTGAACGCGGACCTGAGCCTGGAGCCAAGGTGGCGTGCGGCTCTCGCCCACTCGAAAGGTTGCAGGGAGTGAAAAATGAAGGTGTTGAAGGAGGCGACGAAAGCGAACTCCAGGGGGTAGCAAGGCAGAGACATACAACCCGTATTGAAGGTCAAGAGAGTCGTCAAAAAAGGAACGATAAGACGGATGGTCGGGCATTGACAGTAGCCGACAGGCATACCGACAAAGCAGTATATCGCGCCGGTAGGTGAGTGGCAATTCGCCAGCGTCAGCATGAAGACTCTCTACGGGACTGGTATAAAATGCTCCGATCGCAAGTCGTAAACCCCGATGTTGTATGGAGTTGAGGCGGCGTAAGATGGATGGCCGTGCAGAGGAGTATACGAAGCTCCCATAATCCAGCTTGGAGCGGACGATCGACCGATATAGACGAAGTAGGACGGTTCGATCCGCTCCCCACGACATACCACTGAGAACACGGAGGACATTTAAAGAACGGGTACAACGGGCGGCCAAATATGACACATGTGGAGACCAGCTAAGTTTCCTGTCAAAGGTAAGGCCTAAAAATTTGATTGTCTCCACGAGTGGGAGAGCAACGGGACCGAGTCGTAAGGACGGTGGGAGAAACTCTTTGTAGCGCCAGAAGTTAATACAGACCGTCTTCTCGGCAGAAAAACGGAAGCCATTGGCGACACTCCAGGAGTAAAGACGGTCAAGAGAACGCTGAAGACAGCGCTCCAGGACACGTGCACACTGCGCGCTGCAATAGATGGTAAAATCGTCCACGAAAAGGGAGCCTGATACATCAGCTGGGAGGCAATCCATTATTGGATTGATCACGATGGCGAAGAGAGCGACGCTCAAAACTGAGCCCTGTGGCACCCCATTCTCCTGGCGAAAGGTGTCTGACAGGACAGAACCCACACGTACCCGAAACTGTCGATCCATTAAAAAGGAATGAATAAAAAGAGGGAGGCGACCGCGAAAGCCCCATGTATGCATGGTGCGGAGAATGCCCGCCCTCCAACAGGTGTCGTAAGCCTTCTCCAAATCAAAGAACACAGCCGCGGTCGGGCGCTTCCGCAAGAAGTTATTCATAATGAAGGTCGACAAGGTAACCAGATGGTCAACAGCAGAGCGGCGCCTTCGAAATCCACATTGTACATTGGTAAGTAGGCGTCGAGACTCGAGCAGCCAAACCAATCGAGAGTTAACCATTCGCTCCATCACTTTACAGACACAGCTGGTAAGCGAGATGGGTCGATAACTGGAAGGCAAGTGCTTGTCCTTCCCCGGCTTAGGAATCGGGACAACAATAGACTCGCGCCAGCATGCGGGAACATGTCCCTCAATCCAGATGCGATTGTATGTACGAAGAAGAAAACCTTTACCCGCAGGAGAAAGGTTCTTCAGCATCTGAATATGAATAGAATCAGGCCCTGGAGCGGAGGACCGTGATCGGCCAAGTGCGGTTTCGAGTTCCCGCATGGTGAATGGGGCATTATAACTTTCCCAATTCGAGGAGCGGAAGTCAGGTGGCCTAGCCTCCTCTGCCTGTTTGCGGGGGAGGAAGGCAGGGTGGTAATGAGCGGAGCTCGAAACCTCGGCGAAAAAGCGGCCGAAGGCATTGGAGACAGCCTCAGGGGCCACAAGGACTTCATTCGCGACCTTCAAGCCAGAAACTGGGGAGTGGACCTTAGTGCCAGATAGCCGGCGCAGGCTACCCCAGACAACAGAAGAAGGGGTAGAACTGTTGAAGGTGCTTGTGAAAGCAGCCCAGCTGGCTTTCTTGCTTTCTTTAATAATACGACGACACTGAGCACGTAATCGTTTATAATTAATACAATTCGCCACTGTAGGGTGGCGCTTAAAGGTGCGTAAAGCACGTCGACGAGCACGTAAAGCATCTCTACATGCTGCGGTCCACCAGGGGACCGGTACGCGACGTGGAGAAGAAGTAGGGTGAGGGATGGAATATTCAGCAGCAGCGAGAATGACTTCCGTGAGGTGTGCGACCTGACGATCGCAGCTTGTGAAGGTTTGATCCTGAAAGGGAGCCCTGGAAGAGAAGAGATCCCAGTCTGCCTTGGAGATGGTCCAACGAGAGGAGCACGGAGAGGGAGTATGCTGCAGGAGATGGATAACACACGGGAAGTGGTCGCTCGAATATGTATCAGAAAGTGCATACCACTCAAGCCGGCGTGCAAGTTGGGGAGTACATATAGAGAGGTCTAAATGGGAATAGGTGTGAGATGTGTCCGAAAGAAAAGTAGGGGCGCCAGTATTGAGGCAGACAAGATCAAGCTGGTTGAAAAGGTCTGCTAACAAGGAGCCCCTCGGGCAGGATGCTGGAGAGCCCCAAAGGGGATGGTGGGCATTGAAGTCTCCAGTTAACAAAAATGGTGAAGGTAGCTGAGCAATAAGTTGCATCACGTCTGCCCTGGTAACGGCAGATGACGATGGAGTGTAAACGGTACAAAAGGAAAACGTAAAAGTGGGGAGAGTAATGCGGATGGCAACTGCCTGCAGGCCGGTGTGCAACGTGATGGGATCGTAGTAAATATCATCCCGGACCAGCAACATAACCCCTCCATGAGCTGGGATACCTACCACAGGGGGTAGGTCAAAACGCACAGAGGTGTAGTGTGCCAAGGCAATTTGATCGCATGGGCGTAGCTTCGTTTCCTGGAGGGCTACGACAAGCGGACGGTGCAAGCGGAGCAGCAACTTCAAGTCCTCTCGGTTGGAGTGAATGCTGCGAATATTCCAGTGAATAAGTGCCATCGTAAGAAAAGAAAGATGAGAGAAGTGGTCACCTCGAAGGCCGCTTAGGGCCTGGCTTCGAGCGAGCACTGCCGCCGCTATCAGTAGGCGGACAGTCATCGTCCATTGGGTCTATAGGGTCATCGGCCATCTCGGGAGGATGGCCGGGAGGGGGAGCTTCCTCCGCCAGTGAACGGCCAGATGTACGGCGACCAGCGGTGCGGCCAGGCGAAACGGATGACGGCCTGGGGCGGCAGCCGCTGGGTGGCGCAAGAGAAGAAATGCGCCGTGGCGGGGAAGGAGAACTGTGCTTCCTATGCGCCTTTTTGGAAGGACGTGTAGTGGAAGTACCGGTCGAAGGCTGTGAGGTCGAGGTACGGAGGAAGTCTGCACGGGATGGTTCCTTCTTGAAGGCCCGTGCATCTGACTTCGGTGTCTTCGTTTTAGCAGAAGCTGAAGAAGGTGCTCGTGTCTGTGGGGTGATGGGAGGAAGAGGAGACGTCGACCGCGCGATCTTAGCACTGGCCGAACGGACGACCGTGGTGCTGAAGGTCAGATCGCATGTCTGGGTTGCTACCTCCCGGGTAGTCCGAGGAGAGGCGAGGACAGTACTGTATTTCCCCGCTGGGAGCAGCGTGGGCTTCCTACTAGCCAATAGCTTGCGAGCAGCCGAGGTGGACACTTTCTCTTTGACCCGAATTTCCTGGATACAGCGTTCTTCCTTATAGACAGGACAGTCGCGGGAGGATGCTGCATGGTCACCCTGACAGTTCACACAACGAGGAGACGGAGGTGGACAGTCACCCTCATGGGCATCCCTGCCACAGGTGACACATTTAGCCGCATTGGAACAAGACTGTCGAGTGTGATTGAAACGCTGACACTGGTAGCAGCGCGTAGGTGTCGGGATATAGGGGCGAACAGAAATAACCTCGTAGCCCGCCTTGATGCGCGCGTAGGTGTCGGGATATAGGGGCGAACAGAAATAACCTCGTAGCCCGCCTTGATGCGCGATGGCAGCTTAACACTATCGAAGGTCAAGAAAATTGTCCGGGTCGGTACAAGGTCATTGTTGACCTTTTTCATGACCCTATGGACAGCCGTCACGCCCTGCTCAGCGAGGAATGATTGAAGCTCCTCGTCAGTCAATCCGTCGAGGGAGTCAGTATAGACCACACCACGAGACGAATTCAAAGTTCGGTGGGCCTCCACCCGGACAGGGAACGTGTACAAGAGGGTGGCCCGAAGCAGTTTTTGTGCCTGAAAGGCATTCTCAGTTTCCAGTAATAAGGTGCCGTTACGCAACCTGGTACAGGATTTGACAGATCCGGCTATGGCATCTACGCCCTTCTGAATAACGAAAGGGTTCACAGAGGAAAAATCCTTTCCGTCCTCAGTTCGAGAAACTACGAGGAACTGTGGGGCAGGCGGTAGTACTTTTGTCACTGTTGGCTGGTCACGTTTCCGTTTTTGGGTCGAAGTCGAAAGAGATGGAGTAGAATCCATTGCGGAGGAATCCCCCATGATTGCCAGCGTCTCCGATGGCGCGCTCCTTCCTTGTGGGGACCCTCTCAGAGGGCACTCCCGCCTTAGGTGAATGTTTACACCTCAGGTCACACCTCCCGAGAAACAGACGGAGGGACCAATCGGCATGGTCAGAAGGTATCAGCTCAGGCAATCACCCCTCCCCGGGCCTGGCCTTTACCAGGGGGTACGCGCGTGCCTTACATGTCTACCCAGGGCGGGGACTTACGCGTTACCCCGTCACCGGCTACGCGTGCGAACGCGTGGGTCGGCCTTCAGACACGCACAGGGAGGAAGGAAGAAGAGGAAAAAGAAGAGAGAGAGGGAGAAAGAGGACAGACTGTCTCAAACGCCGAGGCGGAGACCAGAGAAGGCAAGGAGAAGAAGGCAATGAGAAAGCAAGGGGAAGAAGGCAATAGGAAGGCAAGGAGAAGAAGGCAATGAGAAGGCAAGGAGAAAAAGGCAATGAGAAGGCAAGGAGAAAAAGCAATGAGAAGGCAAGGAGAAGGCAAGGGAAAGAGTAAGGAAGACAGTGAGGTGGAGAAGAGCAAAGAAAGGAACCAACAAAAGGAAGGAAGAACGAGAAGTGAAAAAACCAAAAGGACCACGATGATAGGTCGTGGAACCGTCCGTCTCCGGACGCAGGCGCGAACTACCCCCGTGAGGGGGATGGACTCCTTTTAGTCGCCTCTTACGACAGGCAGGAATACCGCGGGCCTATTCTAATCCCCGGACCCGCAGGGGGGATTGTCTTCAGGTGAGAACCATTCACAGCCAAACCCTGGTCAATCTGGTAAGGGAAGATCATTTCAGAAGTCTTTGTTGATCAAATACACATGGCTAGAATATGAAGAATCAACCAAAATTTTTTTTTGCGAAACCTGGAAAGAGACAGATGCTAAAAATCTATTACAATTCTTCAAATAAATAAGATGCATTTACTTCTGTAGGGTTTCTAACTGGAAAAAGGCTTTTGAAAAATTCTGTTTTCATGAAAATATGTCTACACATAAAGAAGGTGTTCAGTTAGTGATAGAATTTAGTTTCAGAAGTGTGGAGTCCCAATTGAATGAACAGTTAGACAGTGATATGAAGAAAGGCTGTTTAGCTCTTGAGACAATTTTTACTACTGTTCAATTTCTATGGCAACAAGGACTAGCAATTAGAGGGCACAAAGATGTAAACTCAATTTTTTTTCCAATTGCTGGAACTCCAGAAGAATGACATACATGAGTTTAAAGATTGGTTAGGGCATTTGGGGTATAAGTGGACGCCCCATGGTATTCAAAATGAGATCATTGCTCTACTAGGAAAGTCTGTGTTGAGAAAGGTATTGGCTTCAATCAAGAAGACTGAAAATTTTCCTATCATGGTTGACGAAACAAGTGATTACTCGATTCATGAACAAGTGTCATTTTGTATTTGTACTGTTGATGATTCCTTAATCATCAATGAAGATTTTATTGGCTAATACCAGACCCCGAGTACTGAATCACAAACTCTAGTATTTTAAAAGATGTTTTTGCTTGTCTTGCTATGATGGTGCCTCGAATATGAGAGGTAAGTTCAAGAGACTAAAAAGGTTAGTTTTGGATATACAACCAAAAGTACATTATGTGCACTGCACTGCTCATAGTTTAGACTTGACAGTTGTAGACAGTGTCTGACATCGAAAGTCTATAAGGGACATTACGGCCTTAGCCAAGGACTTAATAAACACCATAAGGGAATCCCACAAAAGCGTACACTGTGAGACTGCCAAAGACCAAGCTGGTCTATGACCCCTTTGCTCGACTTCACAGACTATGTGAGTTTGTAGTACCTTGAGAATATTTAAAAACTTTGAAGAACTTCTAGAGTTTTTTGAAACATTTTCTGCAGAGGACAAAACAGAGGCAGGTTATGAATGTGCAGGCTACCTTGAGTCAATGTTACAATTCAAGACATTTCTTTTTAAGTCTTTATTGCCATGCAATGAAACCTATAGAGGTTGTCAATGAAAAAATTCAATGTCCTCATATAAGTGTTGCTGATCTGAAAATATATATGAGGGCTTGATTAGTATATTGAATGAAGGTGTGATATTTTTGAACACTTTTGGAAATTGTGTTTAAAAGAAAAACCTCACAAGTTGATGATCCTTCACTTCCTTGGAATGTAAGTATACCAGAGAAGTATGAAAACAATGAAGCCAGTTCACCACACACTTTCAAAACCCAAAATGAATACTAAAAAGCTATTTACATTGAAGTTTGTGAAACAGTGCAATCTTGCATTATTGAGTGGTTTGTTTCAAATGGACTCACACAGGTCATTACAGTTGAACAAGAGTGCTTGCTTTTAGTAAACAGAGGTGAAACAAATTTGGAAAAAATCAACTGAGACTTTCAAAAATGACCTAGAGATGGAGAGACCACACTTACACTTGAATATGTTATCTAATATTGCTAATAAAAAACAACTGGTCTTAAAAAACATGCATGATATGAGAAAGTACATTGCACAAAAGCCTGCAGTTGGAGAAATTTTATGTGAAGTATTAAATTTTATGTGAAGCATTAAACTTCTCCAAGTAGTTCCAGTCATGGCAGCAACAGCAGAATGGTCATTTAGCACCCTTAGATGCTTGAAGCCATATCTCCAATCATCAATGAGACAATAGCAACTGAACAACTTCCACATCTTGCCAGTGTTGAAGATGATGCTGGGAAGATGGTTAAATTAGCTTACATTGCAAACTCTGAGAATTGTAAAAACCTGGTAGGGAAATACGTGGAGGCCATCCCGCATATGATTAACAAACCAGAGGTGCAGTCAGTTGTCTATTATTTTACTCAAGTCTCTCGCACCTGTACTCTATATTCTAGTGACAAATTCTCTACGGAATCTACCATGAAGGATCTGTCCCCACAGATTGGGAACCCTGCATTAACTCAATGGAATGGCAGCACTTGTGTGACACTGATGAGTGTACGATGCTAATATAATTAGAGGCTTGTGTTAGGAATCCTTACATGAGCAAAGCATCCACTTTCAGGATAAAAAGCCAATACTGGCTAAAGCTGGCAAAATTCCTCAGAATGCAGTGAAAGAACTATGCGCGAACAGTTTAGCCTGTTCAAAGACAGTAATCCTCAAATTATGGCCTAATCAATATAGTTTTAATTTAAAAATCACCTAGTAAATGATGACAAGAAGTAAAACACAGCAGTTATCAGAAGAAAATAATCTGTTTTTGAAGATATAATGCAACTGAATACATAAAAAGTCTACTCGGCGACCTTTGGCAGGAGTACAATCATATAGAGGGTATTATAGTTTGTAAGTTTTGGGAGCCAGTGGCTCCTCTCCTGTCAGAAGAGTTGAAGGGGAAGGAAGAGGGGTGACAGAGATGGCCTGATGAATTTAAGTAAAAGTAGTAAATTTGGAAAAGTCAACTAAAACAAGGGGCCATGGCAGCATGAAGTCTTCCAAATTTTTCCATCTCTACTCCTTTTTTCTAAGCCTCACCAGTTCTTTTCCTTGACCTCTCTTCCTTCCCCTTCAACATTTCTGCCACAAGGAAGGTCCACTGGCTCCATGAGCTTGTAAACTTTAAGACCTTCTATATATTAGACTCTCTATGTATCCAATTACATTATGAATTATCAGAAGAGTAAGTCAACTGAGGACATAAAGACAAGATAGACACTCGACACAGTGAAGGTGGGACATTCGATGCGCTCTGAGCATCGGTCAACCACAAAATACCTCGACCCAACTGAATTATGGCTCCTCCTCTCAAATGTCATCAACCTTCTGTCATTACCTTCTTATGACACAATACAATTACAGCCTTAATTAATCATGTTTCCCCTCTGTTTCAGTCATCTGAATTCATCACCATTCCCTTTTACTTATTTATGTAGATAGTCCCTGTGAGTTAGTATGGATAGGTTATATTTGACAACTTGAACAAATTAATGACTAGCTCATTTTACCAACCACCTGAAAGAGTTGCTGAACAGCTCAAAGACATGCTCAGTCATTTCAAATTGGTACCCCAGTCATAGAATTACAGATGGTGATGACTTCAATCAACCCTCCATATGTTGGCCAAAATAAACATCACAAGTAGATTGTAAGCATAAGATGTCATCTCAGATCGTACCAAAAGCTCTCTCAGATAAGTGTTTCAACAATAATTATTAGTTCAGAGTCCCACTTTAAGCATAAATTGTTGCGAAAGTGTAATAGACCAATTACCAACAAATAATCCTGAGCAAATAGGGAGTATTATGACTGATACACGGGTTAGTGTCCAGACACTTATTGTAGTGAATCTAGACATCATAAGATCCAAGCACACAAAAATAAATACTATATACACTATATAAACACTATATACATATATAAAAGCAGATAAAAATTGTAGTTGACACCTTTGTAAGAGACAGCCCCAAATTCTTCTAATCTGACTATGTAGTCCTAGACAAGATGTCGTGGATTTGAATAAATAGAATCAATGGCAGTTGAGAGCTGTATACCAAATAAAATAATAAGAGAACCTGTGTAGTACACAAAACAGGTCAGAACACTATCACAGAAGCTATGAAGAAATGCATGCCAAGTGTAAAATAACATAAAATCCCAAAACTGGCAAAAAAGGTCTTACAAAAACTGGAAATTTAGTGTGAACTTCTGTGAGAGAGGGTTTTAACTGCTACAACAATGAAACTGTCCTTAAATCTGGCAGAATTGAAAGTGATTCTGGTTGTATGAAAAGTACAACAGTGCCAACAGGCAATCAATACCTTCACTGTGCGATAACAATGGTGATGTTAACGATGAAGTGCCATTAAAGCTGAGTTATAATGCATAGTTTTCTTTGCTGAAAGAATTTCGCAAACCAAGTAAATATTCCAGTATTCAAAACAAGAACGACTGCCACCATTACCAACTTAGTTGTAGGTATCCTCCGTGTTGAGAAGCAGCTTACACCACTTAATAAAAGCAAGGCCTCCAGTCGAGATTGTATACCTCTCAGGTTCATTTCAGAGTATGCTGATACAATAACTGCATAATTAGCAATCATACACAACCATTTGCTCTTCGAAAGATCCACAACTGAAGACTAAAGCTGCAAAATTTGCACCAATACAAAGAAAAGAAACAGGAGTAATTTGCTTAATTACAGACCTATGTCAATAATGCAGTTTTGAAGCAGGATTTTTTAACACAAACTGTGTGTGTTAATCATGAATTACCTCCAGGAAAACAATCAGTTGACACACAGTCAGCATGGATTTGGAAGATATTTTTCTCGTGGAGCACCGCAATACAACTATCACTTTAGTTCCACATAGTAATGAGTGCTATCGACAGGGGGATCTCAAACATATGCCATATTTTTAGATTTTCAGAAGGCTTTCAACACTATTCCTCAGACGTGACTTCTAATAAAATTGCATCACGTCTTAGTTGTGCACTGGATTCATGATTTCCTGTCAGAAAGGTCATAGACCATAATAATCTATTGAGAGCCATCGAGTAAAATGGAACTAATATCTGGTGATCTCCACCGGAGTGTTATAGGCCCTCTGCTGTTCCTGATATACACAAACGATTTAGGAAACAATCTGAGCAGTCCTCTAAGCTTGTTAGCATATGATGCTGTCATTTACCTATGTGTAAAGTTGTCAGAAGATCAATATGAATTGTGAACTGATTTAGACAAGATATTTGTTTGGTGCAAAGAGTGGCGTTAGTCTCTCAATAAGGGGAAATGAGATCATCCACATGAGTATGAGGGGATACCCGCTAAATTTTGGTTTCACAATACATCAATATAAAGGCTGTTAATTAAGCTTAATACCTAGCAATTACAATTACAGATGAATTGCATAGGAATGATCATATAGACTATGCTGTGAGGAAACCAAAAACAACTATTGCAATTTATTGGCAGAACACTTTGAGAGTGCCAAAGGTCTAAAAGAGAGACTGCATATAATCAAGCTCGTCCACCATCTTCTGAAGTATTGCTGTGCTTCGTGAGATCTGCGTAAGATATTATTGACAGTGGACGGTGGAGAAGTGTCATGGATATAATACACGAATTGGGGTGTCAATCATTAAAACCAAGCTCTTTTTCATTGCAGTGAGATCTTCTGATGAAACTTCAATCACCAGCTTTCTCCTAGAGTGAGAAAATATTTTGTTGCCACCCACCTACATAGGGAGAAATGATCATCACCATCACCACCACCAAATAAATTAGAGCTCACACGGTGTGACTGAAGTGTTCATTGTTCCCAGGTGCTGTCCGTGAGTGAAACAGAAAACATAGCTTGAAGGTGGGTCGACGAATCCTCTGCCATGCACTTTATTCTGAACTGCAGATCAGTCATGTGGATGTAGACTGTGTCAAGCATCACAGTACTGTGTATGAACATTAATGGCTTGTTTCTCCTACTCATCCACATTCACCTACATTTTTTTACATGTAGAACAAGCTGCTATTCATCACACTAAATAGAAAGTCAGTCAAAGTCAACATGTATCCTCCTAGAGTCCCTAAACAATGATACTTTTCTGTGTATTACAGTGTTATCAACAGATGGTACTCTAGGTAAAGTGACCAAAAGGCAAAGCAGCTGAACATAATGCATGTAAGTATAAAAGAATATAAAGGTATCTTATTTGGTCACGGTTCTATAGTTCTACTAAAAGTTGAAAACAGTGAGAAGCTGCGACGGGCTGTTAACTGCTCCACAAATCAAATCAGCAGTCTGGAAGACCACATCCACCAATAAGACTGTGGCTTATGTGGGTTGTTCTATTGTTGTATACAAACATTCACTGCAACTGAGTTTTCCTTAAGGGTGATAAAGTGGTGAGTAGTCCTGTTACAAAAGTCAGTGGTGTTTGGCTGTGAGAGGCTATGAAACAGCTTCCCACTGGTCTACTTATTACATTTAATCCACCACTGAAAATCTTGTTCCTAGAGACTGGATCCTTGGTCACAGATCTCAGCAATTCACATGTGTGGCAGTAAACAAAACAATTACGTGCAGTGTCTCTGCTGCAGAGAGATGCTCTGTATGCTGCTGTAAAAATTTTCAACCTCCTTCCCACTGAGCTAAAAACCTTATGTAGTTTTTTTACTTAATTCAGTTTTGAATAGTTATTTGCTATTCCATAATTGTCCCTTTAATCACTATGTTGTACAATATCTTTATAAACTACTTATCCAACTTAAGATATACCTAACAACTTGCATAACTGAAAAAAGGTTAATGAAAATATTTCAGTTGTCAATGCAGATTCACGTGCGCACATGTCAACCTTAAAGGACCCTACACATGATCCCTGGGTGGTACTACAAAACCAACACAACTGGCTTATCTCCTAACTACATGAGAAGTACATGCCAGTCAGGGAAGGAATGACTCATCATCACATCAAAAACTCTTTACCAGGGCCAAACATCTACAGAAGTGAGACCAAATACTAAAACATGTCAACTGAACACTGAAGGAATTAGTCAAACCTAATGCCAAATTCTAGGAAAGATACTGTTTAAGCATGTTATCAACATGGTTGTCCAACAACAAAGTCATACAAATAATGGACATCAGCTATGTGTAAGAGGAAAGTGGTTAGCGAGCATCAAGGTGCAGTAGCGCGTGTGGCAAGAAAGGTCAGTAGAGGTTGTGGGCAAGTGGCAGTGCGTACTGGAGAAGACGAAATCCACCTGCAATCCACAGACTGTGACAAAGGGTCAAAAGGAATAAATAAAGTGCTTCTACAGCACAAGATTAATGCAGCATTAAACAAAATAGAGACTAACATTGACAATAAACCTCAAATAACTTTAGTAAATGGAACTTTCAGGACAATCAAAAATGGGCACAGGATGTTTGCCTTGGTTGGGTTCCAACAGTTCAAACATTTCAAAAATTTATTTCACAAACATTAAACCAAAGAGGGGAAAGTAGACACGTGCGTTAGCCGCATGTAATGTTAAACAAATACCTGGGTCATTTGTGTAACCAAAATTTATTCCAAATGTGAAGAATTTTAACCACATTCTTAAACAAATTTTGGTTGTGTGAAAAAAGCAAGATTAAAAATAAAAATTTCCAACATATGCCAGAGACAGAGTGCAAAACCAATGGCCAGAAATTACATAAGCCGAAGTCACAATATGTGAAGTTATTATTCAGTAAACTAAATGAAGTTATTGAAGCAGGCTGCTCTGAAACTGAAATTGTCAGAAATGGGTCAGAAGTCACTGTGAACACTACCTAATCCAAACCTGTCACTGAAGTGAAAGAGGATTTATAGAGGGAGGAAAAATAGAATCATATATACATTTTAGTGTCTTTCGTGTGAGGAAGATGGGAGCTATTACAGAAAATCTGCATCCTTGCATTTTCAATATTTCCTGTTAATCATTTGCATATTTCCATTGCTGTAAACAATTAAAGTAAACCCACTAAAGGCCAGGCGCTGTTAAAGTTCAGAGTTCAGGAGAGTATGTATGAGCAGAGTGTATTCATCTTTGGATCACTTAATATCAGTTTGGTTCTCAGAATTCACTTATTCTGAATAGGTTTGTAAATGCATTCTCTCACACTTATGTTCCTTCCACTAGTGAGACAGAAATGAAGAGGAGAGAGTTTCAGGATTCGTCGAGGGAGACAATTTGGGTGCTCCATTCATAAATATGAGCTTGGGTACTGCATCTTTAACTAAGTCTGAGGAGGATGCTGGGCTCTAGGAGAATAATGATGATTAAAATGCTCTGACTAGCACTCAAAGTATGAGTCAAACATTAGTGGACATGCTTGAACCTAAACAGAAGGAACAGGTAAAAATATAAGGGTGCTATGTCAATCTCTTTTAAGAACACCTGGTCTGATCAGATGATGTGCTTGTAAAACTCAAGTTAAGAATCATGAGCCATTCCATAGTAAATTGTACCCAGTACCCTCCCCCTAGAAAGCCATAGTTAATAAAGCAATTAAGGGTATGTAGAAGAATCAGAGTTTTTAACACTCAGATAGTGAATGTTCTAATGCAATCCACACTGCAACAAAAAGGGGCGGCAGTGTGCTTTTACTAACTGATACTCATGGAGAAATGATGCAGTTTACTGTACAATGTGACCAACTGGAAGATGAAGGTATAGCAGGAAGAACACAGGCTTTCTGTGGAATGGAAGGTGTTACCAGTTTAAAAGAATGGCCTTCAGTCTGTCAGTATCATCAGTGGTCTTTATGACAGCACTCACAGGAGTTCTAAGAGAAGAATTATTGACACGCTTATCACCTACATAATGTTATTCTAATTAGTACTACCTTTAGGGAGAACATTTAGACATTTTATTCCATGTTATTTAAGCATTTAGTGGAGCTGGAGTCACATTAAGGATGGATAAATAAGAATTTACCAAATCACGAAACAATTTCCTTGGGCATGTAATTTTTTTGCACAGAATCAAACCTGATCTTATGAAAATTGAACCAGTGAGAAATTTTCCTGCATAAAAATGATTATGTAGACAACTGAAAATCTCTCGGTTTGTGCAATTTCTATCACAGTATTCATCCTCGATTTTTTCATCTTCACAAGTATATCTACACTGGAAATGGCATAAGGAATATCAAGAAGCATTTGAGTTAATTAAAAACCACCTGCATGAGGCACTGGTACTTCATCATCATGATTGAAGCAAAAATTTCTACATTGGTACTGATTCCATTTATTCCTACTGGTAGCTTAGTAAGTTTAATCCACCACGGAAAATGAATATGAGTATAGCACTCTCTCTAAATAGCCACATTAAAAGTATTTAGAAACATTCTAGAGAAACACTCAAGCACTTTGCCTTCTTTTCAATTGTAATGGTACTGAATCGCAGTAATAGAGGGGGACAATGAAAGAATGGAAGTGTGCAACTAGTCGTAGCAGTACTCAGGCAGCAGTAGCCGACCATGACTGATGCAGGAACAGATAAGTAACCGCATTTGCCATTTATGAGTTCCTAAACAGGAGCGAATTTTATTATAACATCTGTGTGCTTTAGTAGTTTAGTTTCTTGAGTTTCTGCATGTAAATTTAACATCTAATAGCCACAGTTTTCGCATTTTTGTTTGCATCAGATAGTAAACCAATTTTGTGACATATTACAAGTTCCCAATCATAGTCAAATTATTTAGTTTCACCTGAGTGCTTCGGTAATTAGGTTTTTGAATATCTGCGTGTTACTTGACACAGTTCGTGCATTTTCGGCAGGTTTTACAGTAGAATTGCAGAGCATGTGCTGACAGTTCTTTTATCTGCATGGTTTAGTTTTACATGATCTTTAGTATGGACAGGGACTGCGATTGTTGTGTGCAGATGCGAGCCAAGTTGGTGACACTTCGCTCTCAGCTTCAGGCTATGAGGGCTTCCGTTACACAGCTTGAGGCTGCAGTGGATGGGCACCACTGTTGTGGGCCGGCTGTGGGGATCCAATGGACATCCAGCACGTCAGAGTCCTCCGATCCATCCTCACCGGTGGCCAACTCTGTTACTGCTCGCATTGAGGCTGACCCCTTACCTGTGGTCGAGTGGAAGGTCACCCCGGGGCGAAGCACGTGGTGAAAGACTTCCCAGGCAGCTGCACATTAGGCCTCCCTGGTTTGTCTGACAAACAGGTTCCAGGTGCTGTCTGTGGCTGACACTGTCACTGAGCCAGATGCTGTCACCTGTCCTGTTTCAGAGGAAACCACTCAGCCTGCAAGATCTGGGCAATTGCGGAGGGTGGTGCAGCGGCGCAGTTCTTTCCGTCCCTTTATGACGGACCTGCACCTACCTGTGAACATTGTCTCAGCAGATCATCAGTATGAAAGCCGAGTGAAACCTATTGTACTTCGACGTGAACCAGGCTGCAATTAAAGTCACTAATCTACATTTCGGGAGAAACATGAAATGAAAGGTTGGAAAATTTGTCCTCAATTAATACATTCTGAAACTTAGGTGAACAAGTGTCACTGCCAAGCCCATCCTAGTCTTAACACAGTCACTCATAATCCCTTTCACTCACGTTAGCAAGTTTATGGTGTTGCATTTCCTGGTAACGTAATAGCTACAAAAATACTGATTGTTTTTGATTGAGAATGCTCGCCAAATATTAAGTCTGTCAGTACCAAATGCAGTCACAGTTTTTAGCCACTGACCTGCCCAATACGCCACACGGAATATATGTCTTTTCTCGTCGCAAAATTCACTTAAAAATTCCGAAATTTCTACACACACATCGGAATAATTATGCCGTCACTTTCCAACACTTTTGATGTATGAAACACTGCTAGATCTGGCAACTTATCGTTTCCATCGGAACTACTTCTACCCACGTCCGATCTATTTCATGGCTAGGCTTCGACACTTCTCTAGAATACTCAAAGTCTGCTCTACCAGCAGAGAAAAGCGCGTGAAGAATATTGCTTTGCCATTGGTCAGTTTACTCAACAGGCAATAGCAGAACAACATTCTCCCACGCCAGTCCGCGCTTTTTATCCATAACCAATCACAAAATAGTAAACCTCACGACTGCACTTTTTACCGATGTAATTGTCTAATTGGCTGAGGTTTTGTTTACGCATAAAGATATTTACTGTTGTTATTTATTCCTGAATTAACTTTCTCTTTACCATAAATTTACTTTACAAATCAATTCTACAAAAATCCCCTTTGTCCATATCCATAATTCTTCAAAATGTTCCCACACTAAATCCTACTACATAACTCAAACAATTATCTTCATATTAACCTTAAACCACACTCACACATCATTCATACTGCTAAAACACATTTATAACATTTTGCATACACAAAAAGACATAATAACACTTTATGAAAATACTAGAACAGTTAATGAGAAACATTCTATTACTTTAGTGCACTGTAGTGGGCAAAATCCAAACTAAAATCATAGTCCCCCTATCCAATATTGTCCTCTATTGGCTGATACATAAACTATGTGCTCGTCCAGTCTCGCGTCACCATCTGTCACTCTCCAGCTCTGAGACACATCTCCCACTTAACCGCCTCCAAGGCAGGATCGTTATATAGCGCTACGCCTCAATGGGATTATTGGTAGTTGGGAGCTCCAACGTTAGGCGCGTTATGGGGCCCCTTAGGGAATTGTCTGACAAGAAGGGTAAGAAATCCAATGTGTACTCCATGCGCATACTGGGTGGAATCACTGCAGATGTGGACAGGGTCCTCCCAGATGCCATGAAGAGCAGAGGGTGCAGCCAACTGTAGGTGGTTCCTCAAGTTGGTACCAATGATGTGTGTTGCTTTGGATCAAAAGAGATTCTCTCTGGTTTCGAGCGGCTAACAGAAGTGATAAAGGCTGCCATTCTTGCTTGCAATATGAAAGCACAGCTGACCATTTGCAGCATAGTCGACAGGACCAATTGCAGACCTCTGGTACAGAGCCGAGTGAAGTATCTGAATCAGAGGCTCAGATGGTTCTGCGACCGTGTAGGCTGCAGATTCCTCGACTTGCGCAAAAGGGTGGTTGGGTTTCAGGTTCCGCTAAATAGGTCACCTACCCACTATATGCAGGAGGTGGATACATGGGTAGCAGGGGCTGTGTGGCATGGACTGGGCAGTTTTTTAGATTAGAGGGTCTCAGGTAAACACAAGAAGGGCTTCAGTCACAAAGGGTGCAGGCTGAACACAGGAAAAACGTAGATACAGGAACCATTGGTATAACAGTTGTAAATTGTCATAGCTGTGTTGGAAAAGTACCAGAGCTCCAAGCGCTAATAGAAAGCACTGATGCTTAAATCGTTATTGGCACTGAAAGCTGGCTAGAGCCGGATATAAGCTCAGCCGAAATTGTTGTGGAGAACCTAATGGTGTTCTGAAAGGATAGGCTAAACACGGTTGGTGGAGGCGTGTTTGTTGCTGTCAGAAGTATTTTAACTTGTCACGAAATTGAAGTAGATACTTCCTGTGAGTTAGTATGGGCAGAGGTCATTGTTGGCAACTGGAATAAAATAATAATTGTATCCTTTTACCGACCTCCCAATTCAGGTGGTACAGTTTCTGAAAGGTTCAAAGATAACTTGAGTTTGATTTCAAACACGTACCCGAATCATACTATAATAGTTGGTGGTGACTTTAATTTACCCTCGATATGTTGGCAAAAATACATGTTTAATTCTGGAGGTATGCATAAAATATCATCTGAAATTGTGCTAAATGCATTCTCTGAAAATGATCTCGAGCAATTACTTCATGAGCCCACGTGAATAGGAAATGGTTGTGAAAACACACTTGACCTCTTAGCAGCAAATAATCCTGAGTGAATAACAAGCATCAAAGCCAATTCAGGGATTAGTGAACACAGGGCTGTCATAACAAGACTGAATATTGTAATCCCCAAATCACCGTTCCTGTGAAACACAACTAGTTCTTTATTCACATGAAGTGCTGAGTGCTATTGACAAGGGATTTCAAATCGATTCCATATTTCTGGATTTCCAGAAGGCTTTTGACACTGTACCACACAAGCAGCTCATAGTTAAATAGCGTGCTTATGGAATATCATCTCAGTTATGTGACTGGATCTGTGATTTCCTGGCAGAGAGGTCACTGTTCATTGTAATTGACGGAAAGTCAGCTAGTAAAACAGAAGTGATTTCTGGTGTTCCCCAAGGTAGTGTTATAGGCCCTTTGCTGTTCCTTATCTATATAAACAATTTGGGAGACAATCTGAGCAGCCGTCTTCAGTTGTTTGCAGATGACACTGTCGTTTATCGACTAATAAAGTCATCAGAAGATCAAAACAAACTGCAAAATTATTTAGAAAAATGTATCTGAATGGTGTGGAAAGTGGCAGTTGACCCTGAATAACGAAAAGTGTGGGGTCATCCATACGAGTGCTAAAAGGAACTCATTAAACTTCAGTTACACGATAAATCAGTCTAATCTAAAAGCCGTAAATTCAACTAAATACCTAGGTATTACAATTACAAACAATTTAAATTGGAAGGAACACACAGAAAATGATGTGGGGGAAGGCTAACCAAAGACTGCGTTTTATTGGCAGGACACTTAGAAAATGTAACAGACCTACTAACGAGACTGCCTACACTACACTTGTCCATCCACTTTTAGAATACTGTCGCACGGTGTGGGATGATTATCAGATAGCACTGACTGATTACATCGAAAAAGTTCAAAGAAAGGCAGCACATTTAGTATTATCGTGAAATATGGGAGAGAGAGTCACAGAAATGATACGAGATTTGGGATGGACATCAGTAAAAGAAAGGCATTTTTCATTGCAACAGAATCTTCTCACAAAATTCCAATCATCAACTTTCTCCTCCGAATGACTTACATACGGAGGAATGATCACCAAGATAAAATAAGGGAAATCAGAGCTTGTACGGAAAGATATAGGAGAATGAAGAGCCATCCACAACTGGGAACTGCTTCTATCATTAGCCATAAATTAATTGATTGAGTTAATTATTTATGATCACCCAACAACCATGTACACAAACAAGATCTACACTAATCAATGTTCATGTACCCAAAATTCTAATACATTAAGTAAGAAATGAGCATAGAGTGGACATGCATGGATACATGCATCTGATGGAGAAAAATCTGTAGCCAATTGCTAGTGTAATAAAAACAGAAAAGAGCCCCAATGAAGATGCACCGATATTAATAACTCAAGGCTTATTACATTAAAAAAGTCACTTTACAATCAGACAGTATTGCGAAACTAACTTTGTAGGCACAGAAGTTACTTACATAACAACGAATGACATCATAACTTATTAAACTAACGCTTTTCCAGTAACTGACCTTCAAGTTAACTTTTATGCTGGGGTACTGGAGATTCAGTTGTATATTCAGGAACCCGATACCAGTTGCAAGTTGCCTAATTAATGCCTTCCAGGAACTAAAAAAATATTTTGCGTAATTATTGATGGACTTGAACACAACAAGACATTTTTAACATAAGACTATACATTTTAGTGAGTAGATATTGGCAAGTAGTACAATGGGAAACAGTGTGCTTGCCAAGGCAGTGTAACTGATCATGTGTGCAAATACCCAAACTTTATTTGTTGAGTATTTCAAGATGAATGCACTTGTAGACCTCTGATGAACTTCAAGCATGTAAGGAAGAAAAAGTTCAGCAAATGTTTGCAATTATGCTTTAAGTGGAACATTTAGCTCATTAACTTATTTGCAAACCAGTCAGAAGTTTAACTCTTGTGTACAACAGGGCATCAGAGTCTAAACCATTAACAATTTACTGGTACCTTTACAATATTTGGATGGTTAGGTACTAAATTTTCACATATGTATGACAGGAAAACGGAAATATCACTATAATTGGTGTGCATACCACTGTCACCATGGTGTTGATATTGTGAATACAAAGAAATTATTGCAGCAACTTGTTAACAACAAAAAAGTTTGTTGTAATAGAATAACAGTGACATATATACTTTCTTGCTAACAGCACATGCATTCTGAACATATTTATGAACAAGTTATTGTGCTATTACCTATTGTGTTTCACTCACATTGTTCATCACTGCAATACTGAATTTATAATGGAAACTTGGAAGTCGATAACTGACAACTCCATACTGGGGTAACATTCCTACAAAATATCTAAACTGAGAATTGTATGGACATCACAGATTAATGATGTATTTGTGTTATTGCATATTTATATCCATTAGGTAAGACTAAAGCAAACCTTCCTAAGCGCAAGCAATTTTTTTTTCACTGCCAGATAATGAACTACTTGCAAAACAAAGTTTCAAGAATTTACAAAACCCTTACAAAAACTATCTTTACTACATTTGCATCAAAATAAGGTTTAATGCAAACAACAAGCATAAAAAAATTGAACAATTGGCATCATGACAAGCAATGAACTCACACACAAAATTTATGTAAAATTTCTATCTGTGTAGTAATATTTATAACACTTGTATAAAGTGGAATGATGTCCATAATAGATATAAAGAAAATTGACTATTGAGCATCAGTAAGTCTACACTCAACATATGCCATCCATCTGCCCACTAAACATCCAGAGTGTTTCACAATTCCTATTACAGAGAGGTTCTAGAGCAAACTTTATCCACCAGGTTTCATTAATGAACCGATGTCTGGAAATGTACAAAGTCCCTCCTACAACCCTTACACACCTGTAATAGGAATTCTGACATGCCCTGGGTACAGCAAACGAAAAAAACCTGTGGCAATTTTACAACTGATTGCGTAGTTTACATTAAATGTGTGTAACACCAATGAAAATATCCCAAGAGCACATGACTACATAACTAATTGACCAAAATAGTGACTTCATCATTTCTTTTATCCATGTAATTCTGAAGTCATGGTAGTATCTGGGAAACTGTTTACTGAGAGGGTACTCTTTTGTGATGAGGTACAGCAGTACCTCATACTTTCAACAATGCTCAACCTCAAAGTCCTGTCCTCATTTTCATTTCAGTCTTCTCCAAACATCTGGCACCTCAAAATTACTTTTGTGTCCTTCAGGAATGTCCAGCCTTTTGCACAACTTCACAGAAATTTAATAATGCTCCCCACAGCATGGTCATCACTCTGTTCTGATACAAGCATTGCTAAAGGTTTCTCCAAACACATTGCGGAGATACAAAATAGTATCACAACTACTTCTTCTTGTTCTTGTTCTTGTTCTTGTTCTTGTTCTTCAATACCTGAGCAGGTCCTCCCCCATCAGAGAGAAGATTAAATAAGGAAAATGAAAGACACCCTCTGGCCTTGCAACCTAATACCATCGGGGTCGAAAAGATCAAGAGTTGGTCAAGAGAGACCGACAGAAAAGAAAACAGAATACGTCTGACACAAGTAAGTGGAAGCAATGTCGCACTTTTCTAGAAAGAAGATAGTGAGACACATGATTGTTCTGTTTATGGCAAGTGGTACTTGGCCATATTTAAAATCAAACTCATGTCAAATTTAATATGTGAGATTTACATGATTCTGCTGAGCTAAGTTGTTGACACAATACCACATGCTCTAACATCACAAGTACATTCTTTGGTCATAACACAATTAACAATGGGTAAATATACAAAAGTGCAACATTAAATGATTCAAAAATGTAACAGCACTTTATGCACTGATATATGCTGTCAGATATTCCTTCCATGTAACTGGTACCTTTCTGATATTACATTTTTTTAAACTGTAATTTTTACAACATAGAAACATTAATGAAATATAATGTCTAACAAACCTCTGTAGCCACTACAGAGAGCTAGCATTAAATACGAAGTGTTAAAAGAAATTTCTTGACATCTATTACACCTTAAATAACTATGCAGATTGTTTGAGCTAATCGTAATACACAAAATAGTACATTCTATATTACTAAATTGGAACATTCGATTGTCTAAACTGCTGACCTAATTATATGAGGGGCGTTCAGTAAATAATGCAACAATTTTTCTGATGCAGATTGGTTTTATTCAGGATTCCTTTACACCATATTATTTCCTATGACCTCTGATACAAAACCTGAGTTTTCAGCACAATGTCTGTTCAATTTGATGGCCTTACGCCACCTTACTGGGAGGGCTTGTATGCCTGTGACACCATTTTACCGCCCCCATCATCCACACACTGCTTTCTGCAGAGAGCGTCCTTCTATGGACAGTTCTTCCTTGTCCACCCAACAGTGTGGACATCACACCTTTCGTCTCTTTGTATGTGTGCTCCTCTCAGGTGTGCTCACTTGGTGAGGTCTTGCAAGGTCATGGAGAAGGAAGAGTTCATTTCCATTTTTGTGGTGATGTACATGCTGAAGTCATTTCTTCAACTTCCTGATGGTAGCGCAAAACACTACACTATGACGGAGGTAATCAGAATAATAAGTTCAAAATTCCAGAAGACCACCACCATGAGTTTACTGGTTGAGGAAGCAGCTTTGATCTTTTTCTTCAGAGGAGGTGATGTGGTGCCACTCTGTGGATTGCCGTTTTGTTTCTCAGTTCGAAGTGTTTCACCATCTGACAATGTTCAACAAAAGTTATCACTATGACCCTTGTAACATGCAGACAGTTTGGCACAGGTGGTCATTCATTGGTCTTTACAGTCTCCAGTACGGTGGAACAGAGCAGGGCAGATCTTTGAATACCCTAACTGCTAACTGGTGGACGAATTTGTCTGCACTAACAACAGAGACGTCCAGCTGAGCAGCGAGGTGGTCCATCTTTTGTGATTCCCGGATCACAATCAGAGTGTTCGCATGTTCCAACATTACAGAGTCACAACTGTGTGCAAATTGCATGCCTCTTTTTTCCACTAACAGAGCTCTGTAGATATTCTGCAAATGCCTATGAATATCTGCAATGGTCTTGTTTTGCACTTTTTTAAGGCACAAATAGTGCTGCCACTTATTGGAACTTTGTGGACTATTCCTACTTCAGCCCCTGTAGCTTCATCATATCCGAAGATGTTTCATGCACAATTTTTTGAACTGACATTGGCCGAGAATGGAAATATGTTGCATTACTTATTGAATGCCCCTCCTACTTTGTGTTACAAATGCAGACTGTCATTATGTAGAAAAGCGTCGTATAGAAATATCAAAGTTAAGAGATACTATAATTTTAGGAAAATATGGTGCTATTGTGGTAATGGTATAAATGTGCACAGGTAACAATTTAACCAAGGCAAAATGTGGTAATACCCTGTACACACAGGTTACCTAACACAAAGTAAATATAACTTGCCATAAATTCCTCTGTCTGTTTCTAAATTATTTATTATAGAAAACTTTACTTTAGCATAAAATTTAAAAAGTAATGACAACCACATATTTACAATGTTATTAACAAATCCACATCTGTAGCTATTCCTTCTTGACCAGCAGTTATTGTAGCTACATTTACCACGTCTGATTATATGCAAGTCCACAGCCTCCAAATATGATAATCATTTTGTAAAAGAAAATATTGTCCATGAACTGCTTCTTCAAGTTGTAATGCATGTAACAGTGTAACAGACTACTAACATTCAGATTGTTAGGTCAATGGCACAATACATTTCAGCAAACACATGTATCCGTTTCTTATCTGTGAAGTACAGTTAGAAGAGTAACATATAACTGAAATTTCTAATAATACTTTTTAATCATTTAGGATATTTATTATTGTTACATCTGCATAAGAGAATTTCAGGCCTGAGTGATGAGCCACATTATTATAAAAATATGCCCAAATTATGATGCATAACAAATATCTTCCACATAAATCATACTCAGTATGTTTAAAGACTCAAACTACAACGTATAAAACAACTTCATACCTCTGAATGCTTTGGAAATGCACAACTATGTTCTGACATTAAGCATTTAGGAGAGGTTTGAAATTATGTTTGAAGTTTTTTTGGAAATCACATAGTGCTCTCATTATGAAACATTGGATATATATAGTGTGTATAATTTGTGCAACTTGAGCTACACTGCTGCAAGACATATACGTACCATTTATGACTGTAATATTCGTCCTACAGGGTTAAACTTTTGTTGCGAGATGTAAGTACTAAATTACGACAGGAATTTAAATTAACCCCACATTTGTATGAAATGCTGAAAATCAAAGAAGGCACTTATATAGGCTACATGCAACTGGTACTGTGCATCATGAACCTGATTAGTCATTTAGTAATACAGCCAGAACAGTGTTTGGGTAGAGAAACACCTTCTGTCCTTCTGAGTCCTTCAGTGTCTCTGATTTATGCTAAGATCTGCTTGCAATAGTGAATGGTGAATAGTGGAAATGTACCATGTTTACAGATGACAACATCATTGTAACAGAATATCTGTCAAACATAATCACCAATGACATTTCACCAAAATTCTGTAGCAGGTTTATTAACTCCCCTCCTGCCAACCTAAATGTGGTGTCACCGCCAGACACCACACTTACTAGGTGGTAGCCTTTAAATCTAACGCGGTATGTTAGTATATGTTGGACCCGCGTGTCGCATCTATCAGTGATTGCAGACTGAGCGCCGCCACACGGCATGTCTAGTCTAGAGAGACTCCCTAGCACTCGCCCCAGTTGTACAGCCAACTTTGCTAGTGTTGGTTCATTGTCTACATATACTCTCATTTGCACAGGTGACAGTTTAGCATAGCCTTCAGCTACATCATTTGCTACGACCTAGCAAGGCACCCTATTCAGTTACTATAAGTATTATCTTCAAGAATGTATTCTGAGTGATAATATTGTGAATGATGTACCATCAAGAGTGACGTTCATCATTAATGGATTAAAGTTAAGTATCAAACTAATTACATCCGCTTTCTGAATTCTCATTCCTTGTCAGGTTCCAGACCTCATGTCAGTATAGTTCTTCCCTCTTCACACCAGCCTGGGTGAGCTAAAATGCGTGCATTTCAGCCTCCACTCGTAACACGGTGTTGGCTCTTCTGCTAACACAAAATTGGTGACTAGGAGTAAAAACAGTGTTCTTAACATATGTCATTGCGACTGCCCTGATTTGATTGTGTAATGGCTTCGCCACAATCTCCAGATGTACTGTACAAATTTTATCGCTTACAGACACAGCAGATGCAGGCATTACTGGATGCCCTTGGACAGCTCGTCCAGGGTCAACGTGCAATACAAAATGATGCGGCAGCCGCCGCTTCACCGCTAACGCAGCCACAACATGCAGTTGCACCAACCTTCAGACCTTTTGATGCTGCACTTGAAAGCTGGACAGAGCAGTCATGTCAATTTGGATTCCATCTCACCACCTGCAGAATTCAAGTTAACAAGCAGAAGCCTTTTCTTTTGTCGTCCGGCGGTGTGCAAACCTACCGTGTGATAGTCAAATTATTTCCTCGATGCGACGTAGCAACTCTGTCCTACGAAGAAATTCTGTCTGCATTAGATGCATATTTCAAACAATCAGTCAATGTAGTTGCGAAGAGGTATACCTTCTTTTGTACAAGATGTATGGCAGGTCAGACTAATCGGGAGTGGGTTGCAAACTTGCAAGGCCTTACTAGGGATTGTGCTTTTGAGTGTCAATGTGGACTCCCATATTCAGATACTACGGTACGTGACGCAATTGCACAGAAAGTTTCTGATGTTCATATAAGGGATCAGGTTTTGAAACTAGTCAATCCCTCTCTTCAACAAGTGACGGACATATTGTATCGGCAGGACACATTTGTCTTTGCTCAAGAATCATTTGAAACTTCGCCAGCCACGTGTCAGGTTAACCGGCCCACCGGGCGAGCTGCACGGAGCAGTAAACAGCCCTCGCACCCAGCCGCCAAGCTCGCAGCCACGTGTGCCGCGCAGGCAAGCAAATGCAGTGCTCAAATCATGCCCACGGTGCACTACTAAACATTTGCATGAGAATTGCCTGTCACGCCAAGCTGTTTGCTTTTACTGTAATAAAAAAGGACATGTTCAAAGTGTTTGCCAGAAAAAGCTCGGATCGGAAACTCAAAACCATTCCAGGCCCTTTGCTTCACACCAGAATCGGAATCGAACCAGGGATACTCAGGCTCACGAAACTTCGCCCATGGAAATTCATGTCGTTCATTCCACTCCACCCAGTGCCACTCCCTCTCTAACAGTGACTTTGTTCATCTCACAAATAGTGTGCATAGACATCGACGGAACTTCCGTCAAGTCGCAAGTGATTCTGTATCAGTGTCAGTTCACGTTGCACGAGACAGTCGCTCTTGTCGTCAGCAGAACAATAAACTTTTTGTAGACTTGGACATTAACGGCAAAGTGATCCCATTCCAGCTCAATACTGGAGCTGCAGTTTCACTGATCAATCAAGACATTTACAAACTGCTGGGCACACCTCCGTTGCATGCCGCAAATGTTAAGTTAACTAACTATTCAGGTCAAGAGATCCTTGTGTTAGGACACTGCAGCCTTCTTGCAACATACAAAGGACAAACAAAACTTGTGTCATTTTACGTCCTTTGTTCTTCTTCAGCAGTGAACTAGTTTGGCTTCGATTTATTTCAGTTGTTTAACTTGTCTATAATAAATCAGGTCCTATCAGTGAACCAGACTGTGCCTTCAGACAGTGTTTCTCGTCAATGTGAAGAATTTGCAGACATTTTTGCACCGAAATTTTTCAGAGCGCGCAATGTTCCCCACGCATTGCGTGATGAGGTTGCAAAACCATTACACGATTTGGAATCAGAAGGTGTAATTGAACGTGTGGAGGCTTCTCTCTGTGCATCACCCTTAGTAATTTTGCCAAAACCTTCAGGTAAATTGAGACATTGTGTGGATTTCGAGGCAACAGTGAATCCCCAACTAGTGATTGCAACTTTTCCTTTACCCCGCCCAGAAGATCTTTTTGACAAACTGTGCGCGGGAAAATATTTTTCGAAGTTGGACCTAGCAGATACGTACTTGAAAATACCGGTAGATGAAGAATCCCAGCGTGTTTTGGTGGTTAACACGATTCTTGGCTTGTATCAATTCAAACGACTGCCATTTGGGTGTGCATCCACCCCTGCATTGTTTCAGCAATATCTACTAACTGTTTGTGCATCGATCCCTACTGGAGCAAACTATCTGGACGATATTGTTATCTCCAGAAAGATGGAAGAACAACATTTAGCCACTCTCAGAACATTATTTCAGGTCTTGCGACATAATGGTCTTCGCTTACGGAAGGACAAATGTGTGTTTTTTGCTTGTGACTTGCCATACCTAGCCCATGTACTCAGCGCCCAAGCCATACATCCCAGTCCCATGCACCTCCGTTCCATAGAAGACTTGCCTTCGCCACAGAATTTGAAGCAGCTAAAGAGTGTGCTGGGAAAAATCAATTATTACCACAGATATGTGCCGCATGCCTCTTCCATTTACGCTCAACTTCATCGCTTACGTCGTAAAGGTGTTAAGGTGTTTGGTTCGTCTGGAGGATGGAATGCGAACGCGCCTTTCACCGGTTGAAATCGGCGTTGCTTTCCAATACTTGCCTTACGCCATTCTATCCCCAGAAGCCCCTTTTGTTGATAGGGGATGCATTGGATTTCGGGATCGGTGCTATGCTTGCGCACAAAAATGGCTCGCACGATCGCCCTATTGTCTTTGCATCCAGATTGCTCTTGTCTGTGCAAAGAAATTATTCACAGATCGAGAAAGAAGCATTGATTCTCGTATTTGGTGTTACAAAGTTTCATGATTTCTTGTATCACTTTACCATAAGTACAGACCACAAACCTTTGACATCGCTTTTTCATCCGAACAAGCCTATACCTCCATATACAGCGCAGAAATTCATTCGCTGGTCTAGTTTCCTCTCGCAGTACCGCTACAATATCTTGTATCGGTCCACTGCTATGGAGAGAAGCGCCTATGCGTTGTACCGTTTGCCTGTTGCTGAGGACAGGGCATTCGATTCCTCTGAACTTGCTTGCATGTTCATTGATTCAGAAACCGAATGCGTGGTTGAATCGTTTCTGATTGATTTTCGCCATGTAGCTACAGCCACAACTGCCGACCCTGTCCTTGCTACCGTTCTGCGTTTTGTTGCTATGCAATGGCCCTTGTCAAAGTCACGGATCGGAGACCCGTGGTTCGCCGATTGTTTGCTCACAAGGAGAGACTTTTTGTTCCACGTGGTGTTTTGCTGTTGCATTCTGATAATGATCAGTCCAGGGTCGTAGTACCATGTTCGTTACAGTCCTCTTTCTTAAAGCTTCTCCACCAAGGACATTGGGGTATAGTGAGAACAAAACAACTTGCTCGTCAGCACTGTACCTGTTTTGGAATCGATTCCGCGATTACGACTATATGCTCTTCTTGCATGGTGTGTGCTGAACAACAATCAGCACCACTGTGGAAGCTCTTTGCATGACCAAAGGCCACTTTCCCTTGCTAACGCTTACACATTTATTTTGCTGGTACATTCTGGAATGCTCAATGGTTCGTTGTGATAGATTCATTCAGTAATTTTCCTTTTGTTGTCCGGATGTCTTCTACAATATCATCTGCCACCATCCAAGCATTATCTGCTATCTTTAGCATTGCAGGTCTTCCACAGAATTGTTTCCTACAATGGCCCACAATTCATGTCCGCAGAATTTCAGTCATTCTGCAAGGCCATTGGTATTCAACATCTGACGTCCGCGCCGTTTTCGCCATAGTCAAACGGTGCTGCTGAACGATTGGTCAGGACTTTCAAGTCACAGATGTTGAAGTTGAAAGAATCGCATTCTCGGGAGAACGCATTATTGCTCTCTTTGTCCTTGTATCGCTCTCAGCCCCGAGATGGTCGCTGGCCAGCTAAGTTGCTCCACAGTCGCCATCATCGAACCTTGATGTCTTTGCTACATCTGCCGCATCAGCCCCTCCTCTCTCTCTATGGGCGCATACACCGCATGTTGGCGTGCACCCTGGAGTAGGTTTTCAGGCGTTCTTTAGCTCCCCGTGGTCCGAGTGGCAGGGAGCGGTTGGAACAGCCTCGCCTGTTGTTAGGCCCCCCACCTCGTCGCATACGTCAACATGGGGTCCTCCCCTCAATGGGCGAAGGCCTTATACCACAACCATCCGCTGATTTGTGGGGGAGGAATGTGGTGTCACCGCCAGACACCACACTTGCTAGGTGTCAGCCTTGAAATTGGCCGCGGTCCGTTAGTATACGTCGGACCCGCGTGTCGCCACTATCAGTGATTGCAGACCGAGCGTCGCCACATGGCATGTCTAGTCTAGAATGACTCCCTAGCACTCGCCCCAGTTGTACAGCCGACTTTGCTAGCATTGGTTCACTGTCTACATATACTCTAATTTTCACAGACGACAGTTTAGCATAGCCTTCAGCTACGTCATTTGCTACGACCTAGCAAGGCACCCTATTCAGTTACTATAAGTATTATCTTCAAGAATGTATTCTGAGCAGATAATATTGTGAATCATGTACTGTCAAGAGCGACATTCAGCATTAATGGATTAAAGTTAAGTATTAAACTAATTATGTCCGCTTTCTGAATTCTCATTCCTTGTAATGTTCCAGAGCTCATGTCAGTATAGTTCTTCCCTCTTCATGCCAGCCTGCATGAGCTAAAATGCATGCATTTCAGCCTCCACTTGTAACACGGTGTTGGCTCTTCTGCTAACACAAGACTAAACACGATAAATTTTATGCATTTTACATGAAGTCATGAAAAGCCAGACAAACACTCAGTGACAAAGAATAACCAGCACATAATCAGGTGATACCATCAAAATCTTAGGCATTGACATCAGCTGCAAATCATGCATGGAATGTCACATTTATGAGACTGAGGAGAGAGTGAGCTCAGCAGCTTTTGCTCTCTCATTCTGGATGATGGAGGGGTCAGACAGGTAACTTATTCCGCTTCTGTGCACTCCATAGTGTCACACAAAAATATGTCCTGGAGGAGCTCTTCCTTAATCAAACTATCATCTCCCTACTGAGCAGTGAAAATATTCATATACAGAATGAGTCCATGAACCTCCCATTGCAAATAATTTAACCATCTGAGATAACTGACTACTGTTTCTCAACACTTTTCTTCTCTAATGTATCATGTTCCTGGAGACTGGGTCCTTAGTGACAGAACTCAGAAATTCACAGGTGTGGCACTAAATAAAAGAATTACGTACACTGTCTCTGCTACAGAGAGATGCTATGTATGCTGCTGTAAAAATTTTCGACCTTTTTCCCACTGAGCTCAAAATCTTATGGAATACTAAATATCTTTTAAAAACTAAATGTCATAACTTTCGATTAAATCAATATGTTGTACCATATATTTATAAACTGGGTTATCCAACATAAGATATATTTTTATTAACCTTTTGTCAGTTATAAAACTTGTTAGGTATTTCAGGGGTCTATGCAGCTTCACAAGCACACATGTCAACCTCAAAGGACCCTACATGTGATCCCTGAGTGGTACTACAAAAGAAACACAACTGGCTAATCTCCCAACTCCATGAGAAGTACATAACAGTCAGGGAAGGAATGACTCATCATCACATCAAGAGCTCTTTAACAGAGCTAAACATCTACAGAAGTGGGACCAAGTAATAAAACATATCAACTGAACATTGAAGCATTAGTCACAGCAAAGGCCAAATTCTAGGAAAGATACTGTTTAAGCATGTTATCAACATGGTTGCCCAAAAATGAAGTCATACAAATAATGGAGATCAGCTACGTGCAAGAGGAAAGTGGTTAGGAAGTTTTATTGTCGTTACGAAGTACCATCGTACCTAATGAAGGGAAATGTACCCATACATCTTCAAATCTAATATCCTTTACAGCATCAAAGTGCAAGAGCACATGACGATAAAGGTCAGTAAATGTTGTGGGTGAGCGTTATTGTGTACTGGAGAGGGTGAAATCCACCGGCAATTCACTCACT
The DNA here is from genome assembly GCF_021461395.2 of Schistocerca americana. Lineage (NCBI taxonomy): Eukaryota > Metazoa > Arthropoda > Insecta > Orthoptera > Acrididae > Schistocerca > Schistocerca americana. The sequence goes on from NC_060119.1 coordinate 43,456,850, forward strand.
GTGATAAAGCATCAAATGGAATAAATAGAGAGTTTTACTGTATTAGATTAACGCAGCATTAACTGAAATAGAGACTAACATTGATAATGCACCTCAAATAATTGTAGATAATGGAACTTTCACGACAATCAAATTAGGGCACAGGATGTGTGCCTTGGTTGTTTTCAAACATTTCAAACATTTATTTTAAAGACATTAAACCAAACAGGGCAACATAGACACATGCATTAGACACAAGAAATGATAAGCACATATCTGGGTCATTTGTGTAACCTAAAATTACTCCAAAGGTGAAGAATTTTAAACCACATTCTTAAACAAATTTAGGTTTTGTGCAAAACAATGGGATTAAAAATCAAAAATTCCAGAGACAGAGTGCAAAAACAATGGCCAGAATTTCCACAAGCCCAAGTTATAACATGAGTAGTTGTGACTCAGTAAACTAAATGAAGTTTTGGAAACGGGCTGCTCCGAAACTGAAGTTGTCATAAATGGGTCAGAAGTCACAATGAACACTACCAAGTGCAAACCTGTCACTGAAGTGAAAGAAGACTTGTTGAGGGAGGAAAAATAGATTCATAAATACATTTTAATGCCTTTCATGGAAGTCCAAATATGCTGGATTATGGACACAATACCTATTTCGGTGAGGAGGACAGGAGCTATTACAGAAATCTACCTCCATGCATTTTCAATATTTCCTGTTAATAATCTGCATATTGCCATTGCTTTAAAAAATCGAAGTAACCACACTAATGATAAAGAGGCCTGGAGGAAACTCATTTTTGAAATGGGATCAAAGCACTGGAACATCATTGGACCAAGAGCAATAAGCTACAAGGAGAGTACATTGAAAACTAAAAAAAAAGTTTCAGTGATGTAAGTACTGTTTTCTATTCCATTCTGAGAACTTTTCACACCACCCTTGTATGATAAAATACATCTCAATTTGTGAAGTATAATTCATTTTAATCTGGGAGAATGACTATGGGATCACAGTAATTGTGTAAGTTCCTGAGGAAACAGATCTCGAGACTCTTAAGGAAGATGGAATTGACCACTAGACCTCAAGAGAGGTGGGCCCAGCAGCATAAAAGGAGGTGGGTAATAAGTGTTACAAGGAGAGAAGCAGCAACAGTAGAATGCATTGATCGGTGAGCTCTGTGACATTGAGCATGGACTATTCACTCGATGTGACACAAGCAGCAAATACGTTGGGCACATTTCGACCTTTCTAAAGCTGTCAGTGTCAGCTGTCTGTGGTGTGGCATTGAAGTGTAATTATGAAGGAACGATCACAGCTATACAAAGACTAGACAGACCAGAACAAAATATAAATTAAATATTTCCAGAGCTGTTCTCCTTCCAAAGCAAAACTGACTGTAATATTTGTGTCTACACAGAAAACATACAGAAGGATTTTTGTACACATCCCAGAAGTTGAGGTGTCTCAGACTATGTAAACATGCACTGTTTAGAATTAAGTTTCCAGAATGAGCATATGGTAGTACAAAAGGACTTTTGTACATGACCCAGAAGCTGAAGTGTCTAAGGTTACACAAGCACGGGCTGTTTAGAATTAAGTTTTCAGTGATAAGCACATCACATCATTGGGGAGGGCACTCAGCTTAGGTAGTTTGTGTAGCAATGTTGACCATTGTGCTGTGGTAGTGTAATGGTTAGCATTTCTGCCTAGTAAGCAATAAGATCCAGGTTCGAGTCGTGGCCACAGCACAAATTTTAATTCATTTCATCTGCTTCTATCATTATAGTAGATAATAAAAAGAGGGAAACATTTAATTATAAAGAAATATCAATTCAGTACTAATTATGAACATTTGGAGGAACAAATAATAGTACTCTTAAAGACTCTATTGGATGGATTTTAAAACATGTTAGCAAAGCCAGCCCTCAATTAATTGCAAAGTACTTAAAAGCCTTGTCAAAATCGTTGTTTGCACAACTATATTTGATAATTTCATGATTTAAACAATTAATTTGGCATAGCTCTTGTAGTAGACAAAACTGTTAAAAAGAACCAATTTTTCGATATATTCATTTAATTTAATGAGTTATGTTTCAGTTGTAATTTCTGTAAATTTAACGTCAAACAATGTGCATTTTCAGTACCTATTATTGTGACGATATAGAAGGGGCCAATTTTTCGGCCTGAGACAGTCAGTCCACAGCCGAGTTTCAGACGAGAAACCTGTGTCAGTTAGAACAACAACAACGCATCCGTGAAATAAGTGTAAGACAATTATGTTGTGTGTTAAAACAATGACAGTGTCTGCTCCATACATACCTCTCTACTCTTCAAGAACTGTGAGCTTTGTGGGTAAGTTTTTACTGCTCATAGAAGTTCAAGAGTAAACTATTGTAGCAGTATGTGGAGGTTTTCCTGCAAATTATTAATGAGGCTTATGAAGTTAAAACAATAGTGCTCTGGCCATATATAACTGTTTTTTTGTTTTTGGTTTTAGGGCGCAAAACTGCTATGGTCATTAGCGCCCGGTCCGTGACTTAGGAAACAGTAAAAAACGAAAATGGAAACCAGCAGCAATGGGAATGAAACTCAAAAACTTGGAGAAATTGAAAGAAGAAGGAAAGCTTAAAAGTCCACTACAGAAAGGGGTTGGTTGTCCCCCAAAAAAGAGCTTCAAATGACTGAAATCATATCACTGGCACTAATAAACTAGAGAACGCAATCGGCCGTGTGCGTGTCATCTGCTAAAATGGACGATATATCAGGCGACAGCTGTAGACGGGCGCGTAACGGAGTAAAATAGGGGCACTCAATTAAAAGGCGTCTTACCGTCCACAGCTGAGAGCAGTGGGGACAGAGTGGGGGAGGATCGCCGCTTAAAAGATGTCGATGGCTAAAAAGACAGTGCCCTATCCGAAGTCTAGTTAAAATTACCTCCTCCCGACGATGGGTTCGGAAGGAAGAGGTCCAAGCACAGGGAAGAGCTTTCACGTCCCGCAATTTATTATGGCGAAGTGTCGACCTATGTGCATACCATAAAAGAACAACACAACGACATAAAACGCTCTGTAGATCAGCGAAGGGAAGCGATCAAATAGCTGGCTAAAGAAGAGAGACTGCAGCCTTGGCCGCTATATCGGCCGCCTCATTTCCACAGATACCAACGTGTCCTGGGAGGCAGAGGAACGCCACCGAGACGCCCCCCAGGTGGAGCAAGCGCAGATAGTCCTGAATCCGGTGGACCAGAGGGTGGACAGGGTAAAGAGCTTGGAAACTGAGTAGAGAACTGAGAGAATCTGAACAGATAACATACTGTATCCGCTGATGGCGGCGAATGTATTGGACAGCAAGGAGAACAGAGTAAAGCTCCACAGTATACACCGAACACTGGTCGGGAAGCCGAAATTGATTTGGTGTGTCCCCAACAATATAGGCACTCTCTACACCTAACGATGTTTTTGAGCCAACAGTGTAAATAAATGTGGCTCCTTCATTTGTGCACATAGAGCAGCAAATGCCCGACGATAAACAAGTGAAGGGGTACTATCCTTGGGAAATTGACAAAGGTCACGGAGCAGGCAGATCCAGGGACAGAGCCAAGGCGGTGCTGTAACCCAAGTTGTCAAGAAGGTTTTAGGAAAGCGGAAGGAAAAAGAATAGAGCAGTTGACGGAAGCGGACTCCCGGTGGTAGTAGGGAGGAAGGGCGGCCTGTATACCCTACATCCAAGGAGGCGTCGAAAAAAATGTCTTGTGCTGGATTAGCAGGCATGGAAGACAGATGGCTAGCATACCGACTCAGAAGGACTGCTCGCCGATTGGACAACGGAGGCTTAGCAGTCTCAGCATGAAGGATTTCCACAGAGCTGGTGTAAAAAGTGCCAGACACTAAACGTAATCCACGGTGGTGGATAGAGTCGAGACGACGAAGTTATAGACGGCCGAGCAGAGGAGTAGACTATGCTTCCATAGTCCAATTTCGAGCGCACTAAGGCGCGATAGAGGCGGAGAAGGACCACTCGGTCCGCTCCCCAGGAGGTACCATTCAGGACACGGAGGGTGTTGAGGGATCACAGACTGCGAGCCGAAAGATAGGAAACGTGGGAGGACCAGCACAGTTTTCTGTCAAACATAAGACCTAAGAATTTAGCGACGTCCGAAAACGGAAGGTTGACAGCTCCTAGATGTAAGGAGGGTGGAAGAAACTCCTTATGTCGCCAAAAATTAACACAAACGGTCTTACTGGGAGAAAAATGGAAGCCGGTTTCGATGCTCCAAGAGTGGAGGCGATCGAGACATCCTTGAAGACGTCGTTAAAGAAGGCTGGTCCGTTGAGAGCTGTAGTAGATCGCAAAATCGTACACAAAGAGGGAGCCCGAGACATCAGGAAGGAGACAATCCATAACTGGATTTATGGCAATGGCAAACAGTACAACACTCAGCACGGAGCCCTAGGGTACCCCGTTTTCTTGGGAGAAAGTACGGGAGAGAGTAGTGTTCACCCGCACTCTAAATGTGCGCTCTGCCATAAATTCGCGAAGAAATAGTGGCAGCCGACCTCGAAAGCCCCAAGAGAACAGTTTGCGGAGGATGCTTGTCCTCCAATAGGTAGCGTATGCTCTCTCCAGATCAAAAAATATTGCTACAGTTTGGCGTTTCCGGAGAAAATTGTGCATGATATAAGTGGAGAGAGCAACAAGATGGTCGACTGCAGAACGATGCTTTCGGAAACCGCATTGGGCAGGTGTTAAAAGACTGCGGGACTCCAGCCACCAAGCTAAACAGCAATTCACCATACGCTCCAAAACCTTACATACACTACTCGTGAGAGAAATGGGGCGATAGCTGGAGGGGAGATGTTTGTCCTTTCCAGGTTTCGGAACAGGAACGACGATAGCTTCCCGCCATCGACTAGGAAAAGTACTGTTGGCCCAAATTCGATTATAAAGGCGAAGGAGGTAACGCAGACTATGGGTTGATAAATGCAGCAACATTTGGATGTGGATACCATCCGGTCCTGGGGCGGAGGAGCGAGAAGAAGAGAGCGCATGTTGGAGTTACCGCATGGAGAAAACAGTATTATAGCTTTCGCGATTTTGAGAGGAGAAAGCAAGAAGTTCCACTTCCGCTGCACGTTTCTTCGGGAGGAACGCTGGTGGGTAATTTGAAGAGCTCGAAATCTCAGCAAAGTGTTGACCCAATAAGTTAGAAATTGCGACGGGGTCCACTAATGTATCATGCGCGACAGTGAGCCCAGAGACCGGGGAGAAACTAGGCGTGCCAGATAACCGTCGAATCCGACTCCAAACTTCCGAGGAGGGAGTGAAGTTCTTAAATGAGCTAGTAAAGAATTTCCAGCTTGCCTTCTTCCTATCGCGGATGACGCTACGGCATCGCGCAGGGAACTGCTTATAGCGGATACAGTTGGCCAAAGTAGGATGGCAGCGGAAAACGCGAAGAGCACGTCGCCGCTCACGTATTGCGTCACGGCATGTCTCGTTCCACCAAGGAACTGGGGGGCGCTGGGGTAATGCGGAGGTGCGTGGTATTGAACGTTCCGAAGCTGTAAGAATAACGCCTGTAATATGTGTGACCTCATCGTCGACGCTATGAAAGTGACGGTCATCGAATGTCGCTGGAAACAAAAAAAGTATCCTGTCGGCTTGGGCAAACTTCCAGCGTCGCAGGCGCATATATGGCAGTTGAGGCTGCAGTCTAAGGACACATGGAAAGTGGTCACTCGAGTGTGTATCATCAATGGCGAACCATTCGAAGCGCTGAGCTAACGGAACAGTACCGACCGAAAGGTCCAAATGAGAGAAATTTGTCGTGGAGGCAGACAAAAATGTAGGGACCCCAGTGTTGAGGCAAACTAGATCCGCTTGGTGGAAGACGTCTAGCAATAGTGCGCCACGTGGACAAGGATGTGGAGATCCCTAAAGCGGGTGATGGGCATTGAAGTCCCCAACCAGCAAGTAGGGGGGTGGAAGCTGACCAAGAAGAAGAAGGAGATCGGCTCGTGCCATTGGTGTGGACGATGGAATGTATACAGTACAAAGAGAAAAGATATATCCAGAAAGGAAAAGACGGACAGCAACAGCTTGGAAGGAAGTGTTTAAGGGGACTGTGTGATAATGGAGAGTATCATGGAGAAGAATCATGAGTCCTCCATGTGCTGGAGTGCCTTCAACAGAGGGTATATCAAATCGGACAGACTGTAAATGGGGGAGAACAAAGCGGTCATGGGGATGCAGCTTTGTTTCCTGAAGACAGAAGATGACCGAAGAGTAGGATCGTAAGAGGGTCGACAATTCATCCCGATTTTCTCGAAGGCCGCGGATATTCCAGTGGATAATGGACATAGGGTGAACAGAAAATGGAGGAATGTGTCCGAGGTTGCCGTCAACTCAGCGACTGCTCAGAGCTTCTGACCGACAGCATGGAATGGCAGTCAGCTGAGGTCGAAGATCCTGATCCATAGGTTGTTCAGGAGCAGCTCCTACCACCAGTGATTGGCCGGTTGATCGGCCACCAGCAGTGCATCTTGGCGACACAGAAGACGGCCGAGGGCGATTACCGTCAGGTGGTGCTGTAGATGAGTCACACCTTGGCGGAGAAGGAGATGAACTGGGTTTCTTGCTAGCCTTCTTTGAAATACGATGTTTAGGTGAAGGAGGAACCGATAGTTGTGAAGTTGGGGTATGTAAAACGTCTTCACGAGTATGCTCTTTTTTCGAAGTCTTGGTGTCTGACTTTTGGGTTCGAGATTAAGCAGAACCCGATGAAGGGTGAGCCATAGAGTGGGCAGGCGAAAGTGGGGAGGTCGAACGGGCGATCTTCGCACTGGCCGATCTGACGACCGTGGCACTAAAGGTAAGATCACAAGTCTGCGTGGCCGCCTCCTTTGTTGGCCAAGGAGAGTCAAGGACAGTGCTGTATTTTCCTGTCTGAGGCACAATGGGCTGTCGACTGGCGAATAATTTTCGAGCAGCAAAGGTCGACACCTTTTCCTTCACTCTGATTTCCTGAAAGAGCTTTTCGTCTTTAAAAATGGGCAATCTCGAGAGGAAGCAGCGTGGTCACCCATACAGCTGATGCGACGTTGGTATGGAGGTGGACAAGCACCCTCATGGGCATCCTCGCCACACGTAACACATTTGGCCGGATTGGAACAGGACTGGCTGGTGTGATTGAACCGCTGACACCGATAGCAACGTGTAGTGTTTGGGATGTAAGGGTGAATGGAAATTATCTCATAGCCTGCTTTGATTTTCGATGGGAGTTTAACTTTGCCAAATATCAAGAAGACAGTACGGGTTGGAATGATGTTCGTGTCAACCCTTTTCATGACTCTATGAACTGCCATAATGCCCTGGTCAGACAGGTAGTGTTGAATTTCCTCGTCGGACAATCCGTCGAGGGATCGAGTATAAGTGACCCCACGTGATGAATTTAAGGTACGGTGCGGTTCCACCCAGACACGGAAGGTGTGTAGCAGCGAAGTACGCAGAAATTTTTGTGCCTGGAGGGCACTGACTGTTTCTAACAACAAGGTGCCATTTCATAATCTGGAACAAGACTTTACAGGACCTGCAATTGCGTCAACACCTTTCTGAATAATGAAAGGGTTGGCCGTGGAGAAGTCGCGACCTTCGTCAGACCGAGAAACAACAAGGAACTGTGGCAACGATGGAAGGACGGACTGTGGCTGAGACTCATTGAACTTACGCTTGTGAGCTGACATAGTAGAAGATGATGAAACCATTGCAAAAGTATCCCCCATGATTACCAGCGTCTCCGATGGCGCGCTCCTTCCTTGTGAGGGCCCTCTCTGAGGGCACTCCTGCCTTAGGTGATTGTTCACACCTCAAGTCACACCTCCCGACAAACTGGTGGAGGGACCAATCGGCACTTCCTGAAGGTATCAGCTCGGGTAATCACCCCTCCCTGGGCCTGGCCGTTACCAGGGGTACGTACGTGTCCTACCTGTCTACCCGGGGCGGGGAATTACGCGTCACCCCGTCACCGGCTACGCATAGAAATGCGTGGGTCGGCCTTCAGACACGCACAGGGAGGGAAAAAGAGAAAGGGAAAGGAAAGAAGAGAGGTCTCAAATGCCACAGCAGAGAAAAGGGCAAAGAGAAGAGGTAAGGAAAAGAGAAGGACAGAGGAAGGACAAAGACTTGCAAGCAGAGAAAGCAAAGAATTTGTTACAGTTTTGAGCGTCCGTCTCCGGACGTGGCACAAACCATACTCCCAGAGGGGGAGAAAGGGAAGGAAAGAGCAAGAGGTGAGGGGGGGGGGGGGGGAAAGATGGGGGATGAGGAAGGATGTGGAAAGGGAAGGTATGCAGCCCGCAAATGAAGGAAGACCACATTAGCTCGGGGTCCCGTGCTCGCTACGCACGTATCCACAAAAGAGTTGTGGACTCCCTGGGGGGATATATATCGGTGTACTATTTGGTGGTTGTGAAGAGTGAAAGTAAACTATTTTGAAAGACAACTGTGTACCTGTCAGCTACTTTAGTTAAAGTAGATATTACTGTACCTCCACGGATCATTTTTCAGCCAGTACCACAATGCAGTACGTCGACACTGATGACAACAAACTAAGAAATAAAGAAGGCAAACTGTCACAATTGGTGGGCAGGGTGGAGGTCTTATATTCTATGATGATAACTGGTCCTGCCTCAGTGTCAATGCTGGCTGTGCACTGGTTTGGAGGAGGCCAGGTGAGGACCTGCAGCCAACCTGTTTGCATGCTTGACACAGTGCAGCTATGCCTGGGGTTATGGTCTGGGGTGCAATTTTGTACATGCTTAAAATTATGTAATTTTTTTTTCTTTTTAAAATGCATATGTACCCTGATTATTGATTTCTATGGAAGTGTTACCTGGGACTAGCTGTAATGTTACCTCTTGAACACTTCACAACAATGAGGAGTGCTACCTCTGTTTAGCTTAGTGAAACTTCGTCTAAAGAGTTTCTGAAGTATCAGAGGAGATCACTCAAAGGAAGTAAAGTCTGCAACCTGTCCCCATGTTACAGGGTGTGAATTTTGTCTCATGAGCTGACTACAATCAAATATATTTGTATAGAGAATGCCAATATTTGTAAAACATCAGTATGAGAAGAAATGTTAAATTTGTCAATCTCAAAAGTAGCAATTATTTTGAATATAATCATTTTTGACCAATATCATTTAATACATAATTAAACACAAAGTGCTTCTCAATGTACAGATCAATAAATTTTATCTGTCACTCACTGTAATCTTTCATCATCAACTACAATTTTGAAATGTCATGCCACACTCAGCACGTCTGACAAAGACAGTGAAGCCAAGACAGGCTAAGCATTGGCCCACACATCAAGAAAATGCATGCGAGCTTGACAAATCTCTTCAAATTTTATGTTTCTCTTTCATGACTGTCATCCAGAACCCATTAACATGGTCATGATTTCTGGCAAATTCTTCGACTATTTTCTTTACTGATCAGATCTCTAGAAATATTTAAAACTCTCAAACAATGGCATTGTGATTAGGGAAAGTCAAACACTTTCATCTTTGGAAACTAGCTCAATGGTCATTGTTTCTTTTTGAGAACCAATCCTTTATACTCTTTCACTGCTCCTTTTCCACCTTACTATGTATGCTAAATGAATATTTGGCCAATGTCCAGATAAAACATCAAATATGCAAATATACTACTTCCACATGAAAAATTAATTTGTCATCTAATGTAGACTGTCTGTATACTTAGCTGAATTCCTTCTCACATAGCATCATGTTAGTCAAGTGACACAATGGGCCTGTGACTGCCAGCCAGGTACAAAGCAGCTAGAAGAGTTTGATCAGAAGTACGGATGCCACAACCTGTTTATGATGCTGTGCAGACCTCCCCCGTTGTCAATCACTTTTGAGGGAAGCTTGTGACAGAAGCCAATACAGTGTATTTGCCTTCAGTTCAGTAACAGAATGTAGTATACATTTGTGTGGACAACACAACATGAAATAACTAGAAGTAAACTAAGTCTGTTAAGTGAAGATTTGGAAAAAATCACAACTTCTGACATAAGAGCTAAGAAACTGCAAATTAAATTAAAAGCTTTCTATCAGCAATTGTCACAACTAAATAAATATGCTGAGAGATCATCATAACCTCCGAAGTGAAAAGAAAGACATTTTTTCTAAAACCTTGATGACATTCCATGTGTCATTGCTTTGAAGATATTTACAATGGAAGAAGACAGTTTTTCCTCAGTCAACAATTGAGAAGGATCCCCAGGTTCATAGAAGGGACCAGTTATCAGTTACTTGACAAAGAGAACTTCTGAGGAAGAAGGGGCAGCCATTAATACATGAGATTGGGACAAGTATGAAATTCCACAATTCAGTGAATTATGTGTCAGTGTACTTCTAATACAGGTTCTAAACACAAATGTATTTGAAATTTGAAAGAAAGAAAAATTCAGTACTATTCCAATGCTGATAATTTTATGCATATTTTGGATGCTTAACTTGCTATGGAAAAGGTTTGGAAGAAGTTGTCTGTGTTATTCACGCTGAATGAATCTAGCTAAATCATTGGTTTCTGTCACAACAGCACAAAATTTCATGACATTTAGAGGCATGCGTGTTTTGAATGAAAATATTTTGTTAAGAGACCCTTATTTACGCTGCAGGCTATACCCTAGTATTATTAGTTTTTGAATTAACTACACACTTGCTTCTCAAAGAAAGACCTCATGCAGCACGTTTTTATATTCTGAGGATATCTATACTGCAAGATTGAGGAGGAAAAGCCACTTGTCTATTGAGAAAGTTTATGTTCTGTGATGAAGTTCAATTACAACTACAAGAACATACTGCAGTTCATTCTATGTCTACCTTCTGTACCACTACATATATCTAAGCATGATCATGTGCCACTCCACAGGCCGAAGCACCATATTTGACTTTTAGAACTGTTTTGTGTTTGTTTTCTTATATTAGGTCATGATACTGGTATTACAAGTGTGGCTTTGTAGAAACTATGATCTCATTTCTGGTTCCTGCACCTTGCTCTGTCACCTTAATTTTCTGCACTAAAATGAGAGTATGTCTTAAGGGATTCGATTTGTATACAAGAAAACGTGGTCAGCTGTAGGTTGTGATGTAAAAATAGCACTGCCTCCATTTGTCACTCTTTGCTACTGTCAGCGTCCCTACCATGCCTCAGCAGCCCAGAAGTTCTGGAGGGTCCAACTTTTCTCCCCTATATCCACATTTTTAACATTTTTGTCCAAAATCCGCTCTTCCCTCCAAGTCTGGGAGGTTTCAGATGCCGCCCCCCCCCCCCCCAAACATCAATAGTCAATAATTAATTGTTTTCATTATTAAATTGTGATTTTTGTTTTATTCAGTAGCAATTGAATTTGTAAGTTGTCATTTTGGAGAGCGTTTATTTACTTTCTCAGATCACAATGCCCATTTTACTTACCTTTACTTTAAAAATACGAGTTGCCCACAACACAACTCTTACAAATACTTACAGGTAACACTTTGTAGATACATGATAGGTTCAGTCATCAGTGAAGCAGGTGGTAGATTTCACTTTACTGGTAGGGTGTGGGGTAAATGCAATCATTCTTTGGAAATTGTGTACAAAAATCATGTGACCCATCCTAGAATACTGCTTAACTGTGTGAGACACACATCAAATAGGTCTAATAGGCAATATTAAACATAAACAGAGGGGCAGCCCAAATGGTCAAAGGTTTGTTTGAGCAATGGGAGAGTGTCACTGATATGTTAAGAAACTGAACTGTCAGACTCTTGAAGATAAAGATAAACTATCCCAAGGAAGTCTACCGAGAAATTTTGAAGAATGGACTTTAAATGTTGACTCTAGGAATATACACCCACCCCCAACATATCGCTTATGTAGGGATAGGTTTAGAATAATTACAGCACACACAGATGCATCCAAAAAATCTTTCTTCCCATGCTCCATACATAAATGGAATGTGAAGAAACCTTAGTAATTTGTACAGTGGGGATCTATCCTCTTACACGTGATTCATGGTAGTTTTCAGTGTATAGATCTAATGTAGACATATATAAAACATTCTTAACACAAGGCAGCTTGCTTTCTTTGGTACAGATTTTTTTAGCTTAAATCTGCATGATTTAATGATTTGCTTCTAAGAGAAATTTTACTCTTTCTTTTTTTAATTGTAAGGAAGTTGACATAAAGTTTTAAATTTTATGTTTCTTTCTAAAATAAAATACAGTATTTAAGGAGGCTCTTACTTTTCATGTCGGGTTGTTTCTTTGCACTACCCCTAGATTGGCTTCTTTCCAGACACAAATGAGTGGTTTTGGGTCAATGTGTAAAGAGTACAATAACCCTAATTTGTATTCATTTTCTGTCACAAGAAATACTGTTTAGAGGTTAACCAAATACTTGATTACTTTAAGCTTATTAAATTTAATGAGGCAGTCTGCTATTAATGATTAATACAACCTATAGACCTACTCGTTAGTGAGTATTGAGTCAAATATGATGAGTAAATTATTTTCTTTCAAAAATATTCAAGTAAAATTTTTTTCCTTGAGGATTAACAGCCACTAAATACTTCCTAAAAGAAAATGGTCCATTGTAAGCTGTAATTTAAATAGTTGTGTAAATGAAACAGTTGTTATCACTAAGTGATATCATGATTATCATGATATTAGCAAAAAAGACATAGTCCTAATGGAGGGAACATATTAAACCTGTGGTCAGAGTTGAAAGTAAACTGGTCATTTGATTCTGAATGCAAGTCTTCAAAGAAAAGCTCAAAGTTACTGAAATTCCATAAGAATGATTTTACTGCCCTTAACATAGCCTCAAGGCTGCAGATCAATCTCACGTAGTGACTATAAGTGGAATCTGAAATGATTGCAGAATTGGTCACTGGCAGCACACTGATGATCCTTCCAAGTGGCAAAGTCTGAATCACAGACAGTGGTGGATGCTCCTGATCGAGTAATTTTGGATTGAATGGTTAATGAAAGGAAAACTCATTTCTGTGTTCCATCTTTCTTCCTCTGTTTGGAGTGGCTGGGCTAGGGATATCTGGAGCACTGACCTGTAAAAATATTTCTTAAAAATGCTGGTCCCCTTCCCCAAGTTTCTCCTCAGGTGGTTAACCAGTAATATGCATTCTACCATTTTGTGCTGAAAAAGGCAGCTCACTATCTCTTGGCCAAACAAATGGGTGATCATCAGGACAGTCTAGGTTCTATCTCAAATCTTCAGTTGATTTATGTTAACCAGTCTGTGTGTGTCTTGTGTTGCTTGAACATTTAGTCTCTGTGTAGTCAACATTCAGCAATAGCTCATGCTTTCAAATGCTTCCCACCCTGCAAGTCCACACTCAATTTAAAAGATGGCATCTATAGCATCCAGTGCATTCAAAGAAAGCACAGTTTCCTGCATTTAGTGCAAAACAGTGGTTTCCTGTGTGTCGCTCAGAGCACAAACCCTGTGCTTTTCACTTCTGGTCTGTGTAACAGTCGTTTCCCTGTGCCTTTTGCCACAATAAATTGTATATTTGTCCCTGTTGGCATTTGGCACCCAAGTGTGGCACTAACAAAAGAGTTGACAGTGGTGGACTGTGTGTCACTGACACATGAAAAAAAAAACAAAGGTTTGATCTGGTTTTTAAAAAGTAGAAAGCTGACTATTTTAAATGCAGGTTCAGGTATCATTGAAGGTGGATGTTAGCCAGTCATTAGATAATGGAAATCACTAAATATTATTTTCTGTCATAGCCAACATACTTGGCAGGCTCAAAAACTGTGGCCATTAAATCAGCCAACAAGTTTCACTTTTGGAATGGTCACATTGACTTTTTGCCTCTGAAAATGAGAGTGATGCGAGTGAAGAAGAAGATGAGGGCCATCACAGGGATGTCAAAGCGATCAAGGGATGACAGAGTCCACTGCAGTAGTAGCTTAGTGGGAGACCTGTGTTGATCACTTCAATGATACTGCAACGTGCAGTTCAATGGAAGTAAACTGGTGCAAGATGCGTTAAGGTGGAGAGAGAAAAAGTGAAGGGCAGTGGACACATATAAGGTGCATTCAAAAACAAATGAGATAGAGGGTGTAAAATGAAAACTGCTGGAAGGATAGTAGTGCCACCGCCCACAGAAGGTGTGGCAGACATTATTAGAGCACTGCACTTCCCAACTCTCCATTTGAATTGCATGGGTGTAAACCCAGTGTCAGCACATGTGTCTTGACTGTCCACTGCACTGTAGAAACTAAAATGGAAGCTTCAAAAGAAAAGCATAGACATATAGTCCATTTTCTGATAGCAGAATGAGTGAGGGGGAATGTAAATTTGTCAAAGAATGGGAGAAGTGTACAGACAGCACTGCACATCCTTCACAGTTCTGCCTCTCTATCTGAACTCTGTAACATCGGCTTCCACAAGAACTTGCCAGTCTTCAGCAATGAGGGTATCCTACTGCCGGACACAGCAGCAGTGATGAATTCCAGACTTTGCATCATAAGCTGAGGGCTCCCAGTCTCCCCACACTGCTCGTGCTACACCTCCACTATCCTGCAGATTTCTGTTCACACACGAACTGTCCTCTGACAAATTTCCACACCCTACACTCCTGGCATCAGGAAAAGCACTACACAACATTTTCTTTTCAGCTCAAGCGAGTGTGATGGACCGTAAACAAATGCATGTGCTTTCTTTTATTCCAGTTACATATGTTTTGCTGATTTTCTGTTTTTAAACAAAACACATTGTGGAAAAAGTAACTGATAGAAAAAAATATTAGGTCTGATACAGAATGAGGCCCCCCCCCCCCAAAAAAAAAACTATGTGAACATATATAAACAAGAGTCCCACACAGTGGTTTCTGTCTGTAACTGAAGGCTAACTACAGGTATTTATTGTACAGCCTTCAACACATATTTGACAAATCAAGAAACCATTTCACAAGGGCATGAGAGATAGGTGTATGACCTCTGCAGCAGCAAGCAGGCACAACCTACTGCTACCGGGAGACTAGCTACTGTCGACCTCACGATGTGGCACATACCACCTGTTAGGGTAGTATCAGCCTTGTTGGTATAGAGGTAATATGTAAGGCGTGTTGACAGAAATGCAAAAAAACTGTCACATAGAAAATCTATCTCATGCCTAACTGGAATACCAGGAAAGGCAACTGCTCAAAGAGTTGTCAGACATAGCAGTCATTTGTCCCTGTCATTTCCAGTATTTGTGATGAGAAAGGATAAAGGTAGTCAAATAAGCAGTCAGTCAAGGGGAGAGTGCCAATTCAGACTGAACAACTACCATTTACTATCAGGAGGATTGTAACAGTGTGATTAGTGTTGTACGAGGATAAATACAAGGAATACCCCACTGCCCGGCAGACTAACTTACCTGGCAGATGAAGCCGATAACTCCCTGCACACCTTGGTTGTCAGGCCAGGGCTCACCCACGTGGCAGCCCAAACCCCAGTGCTCAATGAAGGCCACTGATACGCTAGTTGTTTTGGCTCCTGTCAGGAAAATAGCAAGAAACCAGTGTCAGGAGAGCCATCAGCAAGAAACCAGTGTCAGGAGAGCCATCTAAGCTTAATTTTAAGTTTCCAGGTGGGGTGAAAAAAATGTTAACCACAACAACAGAACCATGATATACTATCTATATTAATGTACAAAGAAAAGAAGTCATTTTGAGAAACTCTTAACTAATTACTTAAAATTTTTGCACAATAATGTAACCTTCAGACACAGGCTATATTTTTTAGTACATTTAATACATGAATATTGAAGACATTAATATATGATACAGTAATAATAATACAGCAGAGATGCTGAGTCACAGATAGGCACAACAAAAAGACTCCCAAACGAGTAAAGTTTTGGTTGAAAGGCCTCCATTGGAATCGGACAAAACACATGCACATGCACGCACACACGTGCGACCACAGTATCTGGCTGTAGAGGCCAGTCTCCACTACATCGTGATAGCAACTACACTTTTCATAATACTGTCATTATCCATTTCTGGAATTTCTGTTGTTTAATAGATTTTAACATAATCACCCCAGGGCCTAAGCCTGCACATAATGGGATGGATCGGTACTCTATGATCTGTGTGACGTAGGTGAGCAATCAATGGAAAAATCCAATCTTCGTACTGTCCTCACCCATCCACCTCACTCCCTGTTCCCATTCCAGCACTGCACAACCATTATTTCACTGCCACACCCAGTCTTTTAATTTATTTTTATTTTTTTTCTCTCCTTTCTGCTACTTAACCCTCCACCCTCCACACCTTCTCTCCTGCCCTCCGTCTAAACTGCAACACTTCACTGTCCACCACTCCCACCATACTATCCCTCCCCCTCCCCACCCCAGCCCCTCCTCCTTACCCCCACCCAGTTGCCACTCCCATCATGCACTGGTGCTGCTGCTCGCAGTGTAGTTTCAGCTCTCTGAGACTGCAGATGTGTGTGCAAGTTGCGCTTGTGTGTGTGTGTGTGTGTGTGTGTGTGTGTGTGTGTGTGTGTGTGTGTGTGTCCACTGCTGACAAAGGCCTTAATGGCCAAAAGCAATGAGAGAGATCTAACTGGTTAGCAACATGTGAAGAAGATTGACCGATTCCAAGCTGTAGAAAGATATTAATCTTGGCGTCAATGAATATGGAAGAGTTCTTCTCCAAACAGTGATACCTCGCTGACAGTAAAGGCAGAGAGCATCACAGTACAGTGGATGTAGCTGAGCAGGCAACTCACTATGAGAAACACAATCCATATCGCATCTGACTTGCAAAAAGAAGCTATGTGGTCAGTGTCTGTCGGTTCATGGCCATTGCAAAAATCAGTCATGTGCTGTCAAAGTGTTTGCCTATAGGAGGCATCTGTTCTCATAATGTGTCACCTGTTAAAACCCATTTGGTGATTCAATCACAGATGTATCATCTCACAAAGGCATTAACACCCTCTCATAAGTTACTTTTGACAAAAGTGATTGTGAACACCAAAAGGAGAAGTACTCCAGGAGGCAAACAATCCATCACGGAAAACAGTGATGCAATTTGACCCCCTGATTGTGCAGAGCCTAGAACATCATGTCAAGAAGAATAGAGACTTCCTAGAACTTCTCCAGTAAGGCCTTAGAAGAAATATCTGCTTGCCAGATTGGACAACACTGAAATAAAGACTGGGAAACATAAACAATAGACAGATATTAAACAGAGGCAACATATACACACTAGCACTTCAGGAAACCAGGCACAGACATGAGAATTCACTTGGATGATAAGAATAATTTTACTGTCATCAGGCCTTTACTGTAATAGACAATTTTTTATACATATAACGTAATCATCACATTAGCAAATGGAACTGTTTGGCCATGTCAGTTGTTAGCTTGCAATTCCACGTTGCAGTCAACAAAATTCTTTAACTCATAGAAGGGGTTGGCAACAAGCCATTTATTTAATGTTTTCCTCAATTCACACTCTGAAAGGTCTTGTACCCTCTGCGAAAGGTTATTAAGTAGTTTGTGGCCAACTATCTCATAGCTATTGATTGACTTTGATAATCTATGGTATGACAAATGTATGGCATTGTTATTTCTTGTGTTGTGACCATAAATATTATTTCTACATTTTACTTCATGTTGATTATTTTTCATGTATGTTAACACTTCATATATATACAGGTTTATTACAGTTAATATTTTACCTTCAGAGAACAAAGGCTTACAATGTGCTTTATGCTGAGAACATGTAATGACTCTGATTGCTTTCTTCAGCAGAAGTAATGCGTTTTGAACATGGCTTGAGTTTCCCCAGGGAATAAGTCCATAAGACATGGTACTTTGAAAAAGTGTAAAATAAGATTTTTTACCATAAGCTTCTGGTACACATTTCATAAGACATCTTAATAAGTAAATTACTATGGTTGATTTAACACTAATGTATTTTGTGTGTTGCTTCCACGACAATATGTCACCTAGGTATACCCCCAAGAACTTTATGTAACAAGGATCATTAAAAGGAATTTTGTCCTTTAGACTAAATACCAGTTTTTGGTTTTGTTCTCATTCAGGACAAACCCATTTGAGCTGAACCATTATGATGTTTGGGCAAGTGTATTATCAGCAGAATCTTTTAACTAATTTAGATCATTGTTGTAGTTTAGGAAAGTAGTGTCATCTGCAAATAGCACTGTTCTGGGACTTACAAAGGAGGGTAGGTCATTGATCATTACAAAAAACAAAGATGGTCGCAATATAGATCCTTGCGGAACTCCCACCTTAGTTTGTTTCTCGATAGACTTTTCTGTGCCAATACATACTACTTGTCTATGATTTTCGAGATAAGACTTTAGCAGTTCTAGGCTGTTCTCCCTGATGCCATAAAAATGGAGTTTCTGTAGAAGCGTGTCATGTTCTACACAGTGAAATGCTTTACTCAGGTCACAGAAAGTGGCCTGAGCAAATCCCTTCTCCTCAAACCCTTGAAGAACATATTTAATTATTGTGTCTGTTGCATCTACTGTTGTTGATTTTTTTATAAATCCATATTTTGCTACATTAAATATTCCAAGTTTTTCAAAATGAGCAATAAATGTTTTGTTCTATTATTTTGGCCACAATTGGAAATTCTGATATTGGTCCGAAACTTGCAGGATTGTGTCTGTCATGCTTTTTGTACACAGGAACCACCCTAAATTATTTCAGCTCCTCTGGAAAGTATCCCTCTGATAAACATTTATTTATGCAGTGAGTCAATAGATAAACAACGGAGTCAATGAATTTTCAGCAAATTGCAAGACATATCATAAATATCAGCACCAACTGATGACTTAAAATTGAGAAAGTGAGAATATTATTGTAGGGCATCCCATGATAATTTGTTTTTGAGGGTTTTGATGGACTGTTATCAAGTTAACTGATGTCACTGCTTACTTCAATAGCTTTAATAAAATAATCATTAAACTCTTGTGGAGAGATACGGATTTTGATCTTATGTGATTCTTTGGCACCACTATTCATCAGATTCCAAGCAGCTCAGCATTTATTATTAGAAGTCTCAAGGTACTTTTTTGCTTCAATAACTGCTTTTTTTATAATCATTTCTCCATCTTACATACAGAGATTTATTATTATTGTATATATCTAATAGCATCATTACATGATTTTTCATACCACACAGCATTTTAGTGCACCAAGATTTTTCATTTTTGGTACCTTTTTACAACCTCTGTCTGTTACTTCACATTTCCTAATAGAAATACCATCATTAAATATTTGCAGCAATAAGTTAAAGAAACATTCAAAATTTATCTTATCTGCCACATTATTTGGTAGACAAAGATTACCATCATTTCCCTGGCAGAACTGATTTGTATCTGCAAGGGTTTTCCTGAACTTATCAATTTTTCCATTGTCATTGGCATAGTGAT
Source organism: Schistocerca americana (assembly GCF_021461395.2). NCBI lineage: Eukaryota > Metazoa > Arthropoda > Insecta > Orthoptera > Acrididae > Schistocerca > Schistocerca americana. The sequence goes on from NC_060119.1 coordinate 43,476,307, forward strand.
CATTTTTGAATTTGCCAGGTCACCACTAGGATTGACCAGGCTGGTCCTGTTGGCATATATTAGGGACACTGATTTGTGGTCAGGAAAGAGAGACATTGTTACACCACACTGGCCTTGGGCGCATTTAAAATTAACAAATATATTGTCTAAACTTGCTTGTTCCCTAGTAGGTTTATAGTTAACACACTGTAGATTAAACTGTCATAGTTGGTTTCTCAATTCACTAACACTGCACTTGTCAGTTGATATGTCAAAACCAGAATTAAGATCACCACCTATTATAATGTCATAGTTGGTAAATTGCTTCTCAGTGAGTGCACATAAAATGATGTCCAATTTTTCTAAGGAGACACTACTAATGCCATTGGGAGACCTGTAAAATGTTACTACTATTAGCTTCATACCACTTATGACTATACCAGAAGCTTCAAAATTCAGTTCTTCACATAAATAATTTAGATCCAAGTTACCTATCTGAGACCTATAGTGTTTATAACAGGAAACTCACCATAAAGAACAAACTGTCACAAGGCTCTGGACAGCTTTGGTGGCAGAAGGAGTGTAACAGAACTGGTAACAAATTTTACACACCCCATGGAAGCAAATGTCCTTACTCTCATTTAAATCAGCAAATAATGGCTATGCAATCATAAATGCACACCCGTCTACCAACAATGACAACCAAACGTATAGAAAAGTCTAACAATGAAGCCCCAAAAGGCCCAAAGCACCACATGAAAGTACTCATAGGCGACTTCAATGCACAAATCATTATAGAAGAGAAAAAGGCAATAGGAGGACACTTTGCCACACACAGATGCACAGACAAGAACACGGGAAGTCTCATTAACTTCTGCAGACAATTTGATTGTCTAATGTCAAACTTTCCAAAAATTGAAAAACAAAGATTTTTAAATGTTTAATATCAAAGCTGCTGTTTATTTACTGCCTGACTAGTTTCAAGCTTTACACATTTTCACAAGCCACATAATTGCATTTAGGAAATGGTTGATGTGGAAAGTAGTATTTACATCACACTTTAATGTCTCTCATATCTTCAGTATACCATATGATGCAATACAGATGACGGTGATATTTTACAAACAATGGAAAATTTTTTGGTACCGTATTGAATTTACACTGCGCGACACACTGGTTTATTTATCAAGGAATTACTGCAAATTTCAAAATTCAGATGTCCGGTTATACTCAATACACTATTCAGAGTCCTTCGGGCACCCATTGACAGCATGAAAAATGACACTGTTTATGCAATTAAAGTGATCCTGACACATATATTCATTTTTCAGACACTCGCACTTGCACTCACCATACTGCACCTGTACACACACAGGAGAGAGAGAGAGAGAGAGAGAGAGAGAGAGAGAGAGAGAGAGAGAGATACTGCACCTGTACTAAACAGGGCTTCCATTGGATTATTCATCCATACAGAGATTTCACTTTTACAGTTAATGATATTGCCTTGCACATATGCAGTGTAGGAATTGTCTACACCAAACAATTGGAGAGAGAAATGAAGGAATGAGAGACAGAGGCAGGAAGAGAATTGGAATGATGGACAACATTTGAAGAAGATGAGCATACAAACAGATGAAGAGAGATGCTCAAATAGGCCAGACAGTTGAAATCTGTCATCAGACAGATACAGTATTATTACATGAACAGGTGAACCAGTCCTCTGCAAACAAACTTTCAGTGTTGGTTCAGGGTTAGCTCTTCAGTATTTTGGCATAAGGGGTCTGCCCTCTCCAGCAGATCATTTCAGAGTTATTGCATTCTGTTTGCTTCCTCAGCAAATTAGCACAGTATTTGTATTGCACTAAAAGTATCACCACAATGTTGCCAACATCGAAGATGTGCACTGAGTGCTTTGTTTGGCAATGAATTTGTTTCATCCATTAACAGTACTTTCTGGTGGCAATGTAATGCCCACCTCACTCTTCAGCCTCAGGCTCACATTCAGTGCTGCACTGTTCTGTCTCAGATTTATTTTTGTAGCAATATTAGACATACGTGAACAGTGACACACACACAGAAGTACCAATACATCTGCTGATGAAGAGTTGACCAACTTACAACTTGTATATGCTTCCAACAGATGCAGGAGAGGGGCATGAAGAAAATATGGCAAGACGTTTCTGCAGCAATGGCTGTTATACCACTGTTTTGTCTTCAAGTTGCATCATTAATCTTAGTTTTATTTGTATGTTGCACATTTGGATGCTTATGTATTATGGACTTTTTCCTTGTAGTGAAGATCTCTTTACTGAAACAAAGGTTATATGGGTGAGAAACTGGATAAATTATAATTACATTAATACCGTGTAACAGGCTGCTAGAGACAGTGTGTCTGTTATACCAAAACACTCAGAAAGTACCCCTGAACAACCTCAAAGTTTGTTGGAGCTCTGGTTCACCCTACAGAATTTCCCCAACTCTGAACATTTTGGGGCAACTGTTTTGCTTTAACTTAATTACTTCAGGAGATATCGTTTTTTGAATACATATCAAATTCACTGCTGACCAAAAATGCACTGGTTGAAGTTGAAGCCTAAGAACCAACAACCTTGCCTGTTTTATGGACCTGCTGTTCCTTTTTCAGAAAAATTATATACCATAAATTTCTGTAGTTCAAAAGTTACTAATTAGGATATGATTTCAAGATAACCCACTTTAGTACCATCATGTTTTTTTAAAATCTGTGTTGATACAGTTGTACCCTGAAATTTTCTGAACACGATGATGATACTCCTTTTGAATATTTAGGATTTGAAGGGATTTATTCAATGTTTTTGAACTATTTTTTTAAATGTGAATGGTGACTATGGGAATCCAGTGAAGTTTTGACAAAAGTGAAGTTAAGGTATCAAATATGTAAGGCTCAAATATTTGTAGAACACAGATACAAATCATTGGAACATTTGTCCTAAAACCTGGTCTGGTTATCTTTATGATATTCTATTTTTTTACGGTTGATTAATGTATCATTTTCTTATTATCAATACAAACCATGGAGATATGGCTTACTATCTGATGGAGAGGCTACCGACAGTCAGAATTGATGGCAGACTAGGCAGATTACCAGTGTATTGAGGAGGTCAAGAACTGTCTAAATTGTAAGAGTGAAATGATATGTGAAACTTGTGGAGAGTGTCTGGCAGGAATGCTGCCATTCCTTGATATCCAGGTACTGCATTTTGGCAATGATGTTGCCATTTGTGTCCTCACTGCTGTCGTCATCTGTGGCTGCAGCTTCCAGCTGTGCCCACATGCTGCATTAGTCCTGCAGGGGCCCACACTGCACCCTCACATTCTCTTTCATGGACAATTAGATGAAATAAATGAGTTCAGAAAAGCTACTGCATATAGAAATACAACTGTAAGAAAGGACAACAGAAGGAGGAGTCAAGTGGAAGACAATGGACAAGTGATGAGGTGGTATGAAAGGATGGCAGGGGTGCTGAAGGTCACGAAGGGAGGCTATGTGACCAGTGAAGTGTTGTGTCTGTAAACACAACTTTAAATCAGTTTTAATATAAATGCTTCAGTTATTGTTAATAATAAAAGTGACAACTATGTTTCTGCACAGTCACTTAACAACTCAACTATTAATTACAAATTACCCAAGTGTAGGCATTTTTTCCACTCAGTGCAGGCAAAAGTCAACGATGTACACAGGTAGCCACAAACAGCATTTCCCTTGGAAAATTTACATAAGAAGTGATGCAATAGATGTTTCTCTTGTTTTTATTTTATTACTTCTGTCTTACTTTCTTCCTACCTACTAAAATTTTCTTTCTATGTAGCTATTATTATGGTTTACTGGGTCATTTAATATTTTAATAGTGAATCATTAGGGAATTACTTGGCAAAGTAGACTATTATACAAAGAATTTTACACATCTTGAGGTACTGCAATAACTTCTTTGTCGCACAGGGGAGCCTTTATGTTGGTAATAAGAAAATAGTTATTAATCAAGTTAAATAGTCTCCTTCACATGCACACACTAATGCATGTATGTGAAATGTTTCTTGGTGACAATCGATTCATTACTCTATTTGCAGCATTTTTGTAGGTTAATTCTTCGAACAACTTGCAATATATTTATCAGTCACCATATTTCTTGTGCTGAAAGGGTTGTGCTAATTTCCGACCCTTTAACTGTGGCTCAGTTCTTATTAGTTGACTACTCTTCCTTTTGATCAAAAGGTGCTGAAAGATATTTTTGATGTTCATTGTATCCACTGGAATAACACACTGAGATAATGATAAAACTATGTATTGCCTGTAACACAAATTCTAGGTGATGAACGATCGACTACATATACATGTAATCCAGTTGGAGGAGAATGAATGTCTATCTGAGTCCGTATTTGTACAAAAATGTATTTTGACACCATTCGTTTTCTGGTGAGCATTTCTTCAATGTCACGGATGTCACATTTTCTCTGTGCCCTTCACCCAGAGCATCACAGAGAAGATGACTCCACAGAGTGGGTAGAAGCGCCCTTTAGTGACCTGCCTCACCGACAGCATGGGATTGGTACCACTCTGATCTGCACAGACCATGAAACACCTCCCGTAAGTGTGGTGTTTCCCCCTTGCTAACTGCCTTAACTTGCAAACATATTTCATCAACCAACAGAGAGGAGAGAAGTGGGCCACTTCATTCCCAGAACGACACATCACACTTCACCAACATGGACACACTCACACTCAAGTTTCTCCAGGCAAAGCTCCTCATTGATCACAATATTCCATACAGCTACCATACGGATAAACTACGTACAAGAACCCAGAAGAAACAGTAAAAATGGAACACCAAGATTGAAGTGCTCCAGTTAAATTTTCTGACTGCCTTTAATATGCTAAAGCGAGGTCAGTTTCTTTTGACAGGTCGTGCGGTAGGATGCTTACTTGCCAGGTTAAACTCCCACACAATGCAAATTTGTGAATGGAGGGAACCTGTCCTACTCACAGTCCTGTGAACTTATAAAACATACAGAGGAAAAAGTCAGTGGGTGATTTTTTTTTTTTTTTTGGATGCAAAAAACAACTGGGGTCAAACATGCCAAAATCAAAACTATAGAACACAAATAAAGAGATGAGTTTAATGACGGATGACAGTGGTAGTGCCACTTAGCAAATGACAATGGCTAAGAAGGCAGTGCCCAGTATGCAGCCGAGTTAAAATAATTTCCACTCAGCGGGAGGGCCAAGAGGAGTTTGTCCAAGGCACTGGGAGAGGCTTAATAAGCCAAAGCTTATTCTCATGAAGGAAGGAGCATTGGCGGTGCCAAAGGGACACCACCTCCTGACAGACGGCAATGCAGAGATCATCGGAAGAAATGTAGGTACAGGCGGGCTGAGGTACGAGGACTGCAGCCTTGGCAGCAGCGTCAGCAGCCTCATATCCTGGCAGACTGTCATCACCAGGGACACACAGAAACATCACACTGGCTCCACCAACAGTGAGCAGTTGACAATTTTCCTTGACCTGCTGCACTAAGGAATGAGCAGTGTACAGCGGACATAGACTTTGGAAGGCACTGAGTGAGCCTGAGAACAGGACACAATTGGAAACGCTGTGTTACCGGATGTACTTTCTGGCCTGATACAAGACAAATGCTCAGCTGTAAATACTGAGGATATCAAAAAACACAGGTGCCAATGAGGAAGGCACACGCGACCCCGTGGTCAGTCTGAGAGCCGTAGTGTATACAAAGGTACTGTTGCGAAGTTCCATGTGCAGGTCGTAACTTGGAGGCAATAGACCAAGGCTGGAATAGTGTCCTTAGAAAGCAAATGAAGGCCAAGGTTAACATTGGCCGCTTTGCGATGAGAAGGTGGTGAAGGGATCACACCCACTGGGAAAGTTTCAGGTAGTGTGAAGCTAAGCCATCGTATCAAATGGCGAGAGTGGACTCCAGGAGGTAACAGAGAAGTGGGACAAGCCCCATACTGACAATCAAAGGAATCACTGAAGAAGGAGGCATAAAGGGGTGGCCATGCATGGCAGACAAATGGCATGCATACCTGCTGAGGAGAAAGTCACGGCAGTCAGACAGTGGTAGTTCAGCAGCTTCAGCGTACAGACACTCAACCGAGCTGGTGTAAAAAGCACCCATGCCCAAATGGATGCCATTATGGTGGATAGTTTTGAGATGGCATAAGAGGGATGGGTGTGCAGACACATAAACAAAGCACCCATAGTCAAGTTTCGAATGGACAAGGGACCGGTACAAACTGAGGTGGTGGTTTGATCGGCACCCTAGGAAGAAAATTGAGGACATGTAGGAGACTGAGGGACCGTGTACAGTGGTCTGCCAGGTAAGACACATGGAGGACCAAGAGTGTTTCCTATCGAGCATGAGCTCCAGAAATTTTGTAGTTTCAACGAACGGAAGGGCAACAGGCCCAAGAGGTAGAGATGGCGGGAAAAACCATTTGCACTGCCAGAAATTCATACAAATGGTTTTGTCAATGCTCCAGGAGTAAAGATGATCAAGACAGCGCTGAAGACCCCACTCAGTGACACAGGTCCATGGAAAAAAGCTATAGATGGCAAAATCGTCAACAAAAAAGAGAGCTGAAATAGCCTGGTGGGAGATAAGGTTAATGGCAATAGCAAACAGGACAACTCTCAGGACGGGTCCCTGAGGCACACCATTTTCCTGGATAAGGGTGTCCAAAAAGGTAGAACTCAAATGCACCTTGAAAACTCAGTCTTGGAAAAATGCCCAAAGAAAACAGGGCAGGCACAAACAGAAGCACCACGTGTAAAGAGTACGGAGGATACCAGTTCTCCGGCAGGTGTGTCTTAGGCCTTCCCCAAATCGAAAAACACGGCCACAGTCTGGGATTGCTGCAGAAAACCATTCATGGCATGGGTGGACAGAATAACAAGATGGTCAACTGCAGAACGCTGTGCCCGAAACCCACACTGTGCATTAGTTAGTAAATGGCGAGACTCGAGCCACCACACCAGCTGTGCATGAATTGTATGTTCCATCACATTGCAAACGCAGCTGGTAAGAGATGGGGTGGTAGATAGTGGAGGGTTTTTGTGCTTACCAGGCTTGGGCATAGGTACAGGTATGATGGTGGCTTCATGCCAGCATCCATGAAATGTGCCCTCTACCCAGATGTGGTTGTACATGTTAAGCAGAAAGTGCTTGTCCACAAAAGAAAGGTGCTGCAACATCTGAACATGGATGACATGTGACCCTGGGCAGAGGATCAGGATGAGCTGAGAGCATGATCCAGCTCCCTAATATGAATGGTGGCATTGTAGCACTCACGATTTGGAGGAGAGAAAGGTATCGCCTGAGGCGCCTCCGCATGTTTTCGATGGAGGAAGGCTGGATGATAGTGGGAAGAGCTCGAAACTTCCGCAAAATAGCGGCCCAAGGTGTTGGAGATAGCAATAGGGTCCACAATACCATCGTCTGCGACTGTCAGGCGGGAAATTGGGGAATAGATCTTGGTTCCAGAGAGTCATTATAGGTTGGCCCACACACGACAGAGGAAGGTGTCCGTTTGTTTTGGTTTTAGGGCGCAAAACTGCTATGGTCATTAGCGCACGGTCCGTGACTTAGGAAACAATAAAAACCGAAAATGGAAACCAGCAGAAATGGGAAAGAAACTCAAAAAATTGGAGAAACTAAAAGCAGAAGGAAGGCTTAAAAATCCACTACAGAAAGGGGTTGGTGGTCCCCAAAAAAAGCTTCAAATGACTGACGTTATTACACTGTCACTAATAAACTCGAGAACGCGATCGGCCGAGCGCGTGTCATCTGCTAAAATTGACGATATATCAGGCGACAGCTGTAGACGGGCGCGTAACGGAGTAAAATAGGGGCACTCAATTAAAAGGTGTCTGTCTTACCGTCCACAGCTGAGAGCAGTGGGGACAGAGTGGGGGAGGATCGCCGCTTAAAAGATGTCGATGGCTAAAAAGACAGTGCCCTATCCGGAGTCTAGTTAAAATTACCTCCTCCCGACGACGCGTTCTGGAAGAAGAGGTCCAAGCATAAGGAAGAACTTTCACGTCCCACAATTCATTATGGGGAAGTGTCGACCAATGTGCATACCGTAAAAGAAGAAGTCGACGACATAAAACACTCCGTAGATCGGTGAAGGGAATCGACTGAATAGCTGACCAAAGAAGCGAGACTGCAGCCTTGGCCGCTATATCGGCCGCCTCATTTCCACAGATACCAACGTGTCCCAGGAGGCAGAGGAACGCCACCGAGACGCCCCCCAGGTGGAGCAAGCGCAGATAGTCCTGAATCCGGTGGACCAGAGGGTGGACAGGGTAAAGAGCATGGAGACTGAGGAGAGAGCTGAGAGAATCTGAGCAGATAACATACTGTATCCGCTGGTGGCGGCGGATGTAGTGGACAGCCTGGAGAACAGCGTAAAGCTCTGCAGTATAAACCGAACACTGGTCGGGAAGCCGAAATTGATTTGGGGTGTCGCCAACAATATAGGCACTCCCTACACCTAACGATGTTTTCGAGCCATCAGTGTAAATAAATGTGGCTTCCTTCATTTGTGTACAGAGAGCAGCAAATGTCCCACGATAAACAAGTGAAGGGGTACCATCCTTGGGAAATTGACAAACGTCACGGAGCAGGCAGATCCGGGGACGGAGCCAAGGCGGTGCTGTACTCCAAGTTGTCAAGAAGGTTTTAGGAAAGCGAAAGGAAAGAGAATGGAGCAGTTGACGGAAGCGAACTCCAAAAAAAATGGTTCAAATGGCTCTGAGCACTATGGGACTCAACTGCTGAGGTCATTAGTCCCCTAGAACTTAGAACTAGTTAAACCTAACTAACCTAAGGACATCACAAACATCCATGCCCGAGGCAGGATTCGACCCTGCGACCGTAGCGGTCTTGCGGTTCCAGACTGCAGCGCCTTTAACCGCACGGCCACTTCGGCCGGCAAGCGAACTCCTGGTGGTAGTAGGGAGGAGGGCGGCCTGCATACCCTACATCCAAGGAGGCGTCGAAAAACATGTCATGGGGTGGATTAGCAGGCATGGAAGACAGATGGTTAGCATACCGACTCAGAAGGACTGCTCGCCGATTGGACAGCGGAGGTTCAGCAGTCTCAGCATAAAGGCTTTCCACAGGGCTGGTGTAAAAAGCTCCAGACACTAAACGTAATCCACGGTGGTGGATAGAGTCGAGACGACGAAGAATAGACGGCCGAGCAGAGGAGTAAACTATGCTTCCATAGTCCAATTTCGAGCGCACTAAGGCGCGGTAGAGGCGGAGAAGGACCACTCGGTCCGCTCCCCAGGAGGTACCATTCAGGACACGGAGGGTGTTGAGGGATCACAGACAGCGAGCCGAAAGATAGGAAACGTGGGAGGACCAGCACAGTTTTCTGTCAAACATAAGACCCCAGAATTTAGCGACGTCCGAAAACGGAAGGTTGACAGCTCATAGATGTAAGGAGGGTGGAAGAAACTCCGTACGAAACCAAAAATTAACACAAACGGACTTATTGGGAGAAAAATGGAAGCCTGTTTCGATGCTCCATGAGTGGAGGCGATCGAGACATCCTTGAAGACGTCTTTCAAGAAGGCTGGTCCGTTGAGAGCTGTAGTAGATCGCAAAATCGTACACAAAGAGGGAGCCAGAGACATCATGAAGGAGACAGTCCATAATTGGATTTATGGCAATGGCAAACAGTTCAACACTTAGCACGGAGCCCTGGGGTACCCCGTTTTCTTGGGAGAAAGTACGGGAGAGAGTAGTGTTCAACCGCACTCTAAATGTGCGCTCTGCCATAAATTCGCGAAGAAATAGTGGCAGCCGACCTCGAAAGCCCCAAGAGAACAGTGTGCGGAGGATGCCTGTCCTCCAACAGGTATCGTATGCTCTCTGTTTGGCGTTTCCGGAGAAAATTGTTCATGAAATAAGTGGAGAGAGAAACAAGATGGTCAACTGCAGAACGATGCTTTCGGAAACCGCGTTGGGCAGGTGTTAAAAGACTGTGAGACTCCAGGCACCAAGCTAAGCGGCAATTCACCATATGCTCCAAAACCTTACATACACTACTCGTGAAAGAAATGGGGCGATAGCTGGAGGGGAGATGTTTGCCCTTTCCAGGTTTCGGAACAGGAACGACGATAGCTTCCCGCCATCGTCTGGGAAAAGTACTGTCGGTCCAAATTCGATTATAAATGACGCAGACTATGGGTTGATAAATGCAGCAACATTTGGATGTGGATACCATCCGGTCCTGGGGCGGAGGAGCGAGAAGAAGAGAGTGCATGTTGGAGTTCCCACATGGAGAAAACAGTATTATAGCTTTCGCGATTTTGAGAGAAGAAAGCAAGAGGCTGCACTTCCGCTGCACGTTTCTTCGGGAGGAACGCTGGCGGGTAATTTGAAGAGCTCGAAATCTCAGCAAAGTGTTGACCCAAGGAGTTAGAAATTGCGACGGGGTCAACTAACGTATCACGCGCGACAGTGAGCCCAGAGACCGAGGAGAAACAAGGCGCGCCAGATAACCGTCGAATTCGACTCCAAACTTCCGAGGAGGGAGTGAAGCTGTTAAATGAGCTGGTAAAGAATTTCCAGCTTGCCTTCTTGCTATTGCGGATGATGCGACGGCATCGCGCACGGAACTGCTTATAGCGGATACAGTTGGTCAAAGTAGGACGGTGGCGGAAAATGCGAAGAGCACGTCGCCGCTCACGTACTGCATCACGGCATGCCTCGTTCCACCAAGGAACTGGGGGGGCGCCGGGGCAATGCGGAGTGTCATGGTATTGAACGTTCCGAAGCTGTAAGAATAACGTCGGTAATATGTGTGACCTCATCGTCGACGGTAGGAAAGTGACGGTCATCGAATGTCGCTAGAGACGAAAAAAAGTGTCCAATCGGCTTGGGCAAACTTCCAGCGTCGCAGGCGCATGTATGGCAGTTGAGGCTGCAGTTTAAGGTCACATCGAAAGTGATCACTCGAGTGTGTATCATCAAGGGCGAACCATTCGAAGCGCTGAGCTAGCGGAACAGTACCGACCGAAAGGTCCAAATGAGATAAATTTGTCTTGGAGGCAGACAAAAATGTAGGGACCCCAGTGTTGAGGCAAACTAGATCCGCTTGGTGGAAGACATCTAGCAATAGTGAGCTACGTGGACAAGGATGTGGAGATTCCCAAAGTGGGTGGTGGGCATTGTAGTCCCCAACCAGCAAATAGGGTGGTGGAAGCTGACCAAGAAGATGAAGGAGATCAGTTCGTGCCATTGGTGTGGACGATGGAATGTATACAGTACAAAGAAAGGGAAAGGGAAAGACGAACAGCGACATCTTGGAAGGAGGTGGTTAAGGGGATTGGGTGATAATGGAGAGTATCATGGAGAAGAATCATGAGTCCACCATGGGCTGGGGTGCCTTCAACAGAGGGGAGATCAAATGGGACAGACTGAAAATGTGGTAGAACAAAGCGGTCATGGGGACGCAGCTTTGTTTCCTGAAGACAGAAGATGACTGGCGTGTAGGATCGTAAGAGGGTCGACAATTCATCCCGATTGGCTCGAATGCCGCGGATATTCCAGTGGATAATGGACATAGGGTAAACAGAAAATGGAGGGATGTGACGAAGGTTGCCGTCAACTCAACGACTGCTCAGAGCTTCTGACCGACAGCATGGAATGGCATTCAGCCGAAGGCAGAAGATCCTGATCCATAGGTTGTTCAGGAGCAGCTCCTGCCACCAGCGATCGGCCGGTTGATCGGGTGCCAGCACTGCGCCTCGGCGACACAGAAGACGGCCGAGGGCGATTACCGCCAGGTGGTGCTGTAGATGGGACCCGCCATGGCTGAGAAGGAGATGAACTGGGTTTCTTATTACCCTACTTGGAAATATAATGTTTAGATGAAGGAAAAACCGATGGTTGTGGAGTTGGGGTACATAAAAAATCTTCACGAGTATGCTCTTTTTTCGAAGTCTTGGGGTCTGAGTTGTGGGCTCGAGATTAAGCAGAACCCGATGAAGGCTGAGCCATAGAGTGGGCAGGCGAAAGTGGTGAGGTTGAACGGGCGATCTTTGCGCTGGCCGTTCTGACGACGGTGGTACTAAAGGCGAGGTCGCAAGTCGGTGTGGCCGCCTCCTTTGTTGGCCGAGGAGAAGCAAGGACAGTGCTGTATTTTCCTGTCTGAGGCATGGCGGGCTGTCGACTGCCGAATAATTTTCGAGTAGCAAAGGTCGACATCTTTTCCTTCACTCTTCTTTCCTGGATGAGCTTTTCGTCTTTAAAAATGGGGCAATCTCGAGAGGAAGCAGCGTGGTCACCCATACAGTTGATGCATCGAGGGGATGGAGGTGGACAAGCGCCCTCATGGGCATCCTTGCCACACGTAACACATTTGGCCGGATTGGAACAGGACTGGCTGGTGTGATTGAACCGCTGACACCGATAGCAACGCGTAGGGTTTGGAACGTAAGGGCGAACAGAAATTATCTCATAGCCTGCTTTGATTTTCGATGGGAGTTGAACTTTGTCAAATGTCAAGAAGACAGTACTGGTTGGAATGATGTTCGTGTCAACCCTTTTCATAACTCTATGTACAGCCGTTACGCCCTGGTCAGAAAGGTAGTGCTGAATTTCTTCGTCAGACAATCCATCAAGGGATAAAGTGTGGTGCACTTCAACCCGGACAGGGAAGGTGTGGAGCAGTGAAGTACGCAGCAATTTTTGTGCCTGGAGGGCAGCGACTGTTTCTAACAACAAGGTGCCATTCCGTAATCCGGAACAAGACTTTACAGGACCTGCAATTGCGTCGACACCTTTCTGAATAATGAAAGGGTTGACTGTGGAGAAGTCGTGACCTTCGTCAGACCGAGAAACAACAAGGAACTGTGGCAACGATGGAAGAACTGTCTGTGGCTGAGACTCAGTGAACTTACGGTTGTGGGCGGACGTAGTGGAAGGTGAGGAAACCATTGCGGAAGAATCCCCCATGATTACCAGCGTCTCCGATGGCGCGCTCCTCCCCTGTGGGGGCCCTCTCTGCGGGCACTCCCACCTTAGGTGATTGTTCACACCTCAGGTCACACCTCCCGACAAACGGACGGAGGGACCAGTCGGCACTTTCGGAAGGTATCAGCTCGGGTAATCACACCTCCCTGGGCTTGGCCGTTACCAGGGGGTTCGTACGTGTCCTACCTGTCTACCCAGGGTGGGGAGTTACGCGTTACCTTGTCACCGGCTACGCATGGAAATGCGTGGGTCGGCCTTCAGACATGCACAGGGAGGGAAAAGGAGAAAGGGAAGGGAAAGAAGAGGGGTCTCAAACGCCGCAGCGGAGAAAAGGGCAAAGAGGAGATGTAAGGAAAAGAGAAGGACGAAGACTTGCAAGCGGAGAAAGCAAAGAATTTGTTACTGTTTCGAGCGTCCGTCTCCGGATGTAGGCACAAACCATACTCCCAGAGGGGGAGAAAGGGAAGGAAAGAGGCAGTGGTGAGGGGGGGGGGGGGGGAGCGGAGATGGGGGATTGGGAAGCATGCGGAAAGGGGAGGTATGCAGGCCGGAAAGGAAGGAAGGCCACATTAGCTCGGGGTCCCGTGCTCGCTACGCACGTATCCACAAAAGAGTTGTCGACCCCCTGGGGGGGAGAGGAAGGTGTAGAAGTGTTAAAAGAACTAGTGAATGAAATCCAGCCAGCTCTTTTGCTACCCCAAAGACTGTGATAATACTTTGTGTGCATCTGTTCATAATGAACGCAGTTTACCAGCATAGGGTGGTGGTTAAAAAAGCGGAGAGCATGTCTACATGCATGAATTGCATCGCAACATGCCTCAGTCCACCGAGGGACTGGGACATGAAGTGGTATAGAGTAAGTGTGAGGTATGGAACGTTCTACAGCTGGGGAAATCTTGTTCTTCATAGGTCGCCAGGGAGGAGTAAAGCTGCCTGTCAGCCTTAGGAAGCTGCCATTTAGGGGTGCACACTGATGGTGTAGGAGTCAGCAAATGGATAGCACATGGGAAATGGTCACTCGAGTAGGTGTCAGAAAGACCGGAGCACTCAAGGTGATGGGCAAGATGGGCAGTGCAGAAAGATAGGTCCAAATAGGAATTGGTGTGTGAGGAGTCTGAGAGGAAAGTGGGTGCTCCGGCGTTAAGGCAGAAGAGGTTAAATTGGTCAAGAAGGTCAGCCAAAAGGGCTCCTCTCTGACAGGTCCTGGGAGAACCCCAAAGGGGATGATGCACATTAAAGTCACCGAGTAGCAAAAATGGGGGAGGTAGCTGTCCAGTAAGCTGAAGGATGTCTGCCCTGGTGACAGCGGATGATGGAGGGACAAGTATGGTACAGAGGGAAAAAGTCAGGTGGGGAAGGAAAAGGTGAAATGCAACAGCTTGAAGATTGGTAGTCAGGGAGATGGGTTGACTATGAATGTCATCCTGTATGAGCTGCATAATACCTCCATCGGACGGAAAGACAAACTCAGAGGGAATCAGAAAGAAATGTGAAAGCTCATAGAGGTTGTGAGGGAGCAATTTCGTTTCCTGAAGGCTGATTACAAGAGGATGCTGTAATATTAATAGCAGCCATAAATCCTCTTTGTGGGACTGAAGGTTGCAAACATTCCATTGGAGGACAGTCATGATGAGGAAGAGATGTAGGGGCGTCACCTCGGCAGCTGCCAAGTAACAGCTGGGAAAGAGGCGCTACTACATGGCACAGAAGCAGGAGGGTCCTGCTGCATGGGGTCCACAGAAGCAGTGGCTTACTTGTGTGGTTGGTCTGTGGAGTCCAATGCTAAAAAAATTGTTGTTGGTGCTTCCCGGCGACACGGAGGCTCGCTGAGCTAAGGTATCACATGCTGACACCATCAAAGACGATATCCAAGGTGGCAAAGGAGAAAACCATTTGCCTTTGGTGGACTTCTTCAAGCCTTTCCAGTTAGATGAAGTCTCGCATTGTGTTTGGCTGGAGAGCCAGAGGAAGTCTTCAGGAGAGTACACCTTCTGTCCTTTCTGGCCTACCAGTTGTGTAGCTGGTGGTTTTGCCCCTTGAGGCTAGAGTTTGACGGCTTGTTGCACAGCTGGACAGGGAGATGGTGATATTACCTTGACACTGGGCGATTTCACAACCTCAGAGTTGAATTGGAGGTCACATGTCTGCGTGAACACGTCTTTCATGGAGCGAGGTGTAACAAGAACAGAACTATATGTGCCACAGGAGAATGCAGGGTTTGCGTTTAGCCAGTAACTGGATAATGCACCTTTTCCTCTACCCAGATCTCTTGAACAGCATACTCATCAAGATACACTGGACACTCCCAAGAGGCGGCGGTGTGGCCGTCATTGTAGTTGATACAGCAGGGAGGAGGAGATGGACAATTGCCCTCGTGTGCATCTCTACCACAGGTGACACATTTGGCTGAGTGTCAACAAGACATTCTAGAGTGGTTGAAACAATGTCACTGGTAGCAGCACATTGGGTTCAGAACACATGGCCGGACGGTGATAATTTCATAGCCTGCTTTGAGCTTGGATGGAAGCACCACTCTATCAAAGGTGAGAAAGAGAGTGTGGGTGGGCACTAAGGACAATGTATCTTTTTCATTACACGATGGACAGCATTGGCACCCTGATCAGAGAGATAAGATTGGATTTTGGCTTCAGTTAGACTGTCGAGCAGCCCAGTGTAAATTACACCACGGGAAGAATTCAAAGCTCTATGGGCCTCGACACAAACAGGGTAACTGTGGAGAAGTGAGGCAGCAAGCAGCTGTTGTGCTTTGGAATCAGCAGTGATCTCCAAAATCAAAGTGCCATTCCATAAAAGAGAGCAGCATTTCAGAGGGCCAGCAATTGCATCTACACCTTTCTGAATAATAAAGAGATTTATCATGGTGAAGGACTAACAGTCTTCAGTGTAGTCCCGGGGCTGGGAATCACATGTTACCCAGTCACCTGTTACATGTAAAGAAGGAAGGAAGGAAGGAAGGAAGGAAGGAAGTCAAATTTCTGCCAAGCCTCAGTATAGGAAACAATCCAACAACTTATACTCTTATCTCCTTTTCTTTCTTGTAAGCTGGGGAATTGGATGGGTGTGCAGACTGGTGGTCATGACAACATGCACAGCTGGTGGAACACAGGCTCCCCTCATTAGGTGGGTGTCCTCAGTCACCACTTGGAGGATGTGTTGTACATCAAGAACATGTGTGCCGAGAACACAAGCATACAAAGGACTTCAAGGGTGGGGAATGTGCGGCTTCATATCACCTATCTTATTTTATTATGATGATCTTTTGTCCCTATGTATATGGGGGTTGACAAAACATTTTTCCATTTGTAGGAGTCAGTCAGTGATGGTAATTTCATGAAAGATGTCACTGCAATCAATAGTCTCCTTTTTTGGTTGGTATCCCAGTTCGTGTATCTTATCCATGACACACACACTGCTTTTTGTGATAATTCTCAACAAGCTGCCCTTTTCAGTTTTTCATTAGCCTCTGTCATTTCTGTCCAATAAGGGTCCCTTATTACAAAGAAATATTCCAGTAGAGAATGGACAAGTGTTGTGTAGGCAGTGTTTTTAGTCAACCTGTTGCATCTTCTCAGTGTTCGGCCAGTGAAACACAGCCTGCTTCACCTTCCCACAAAATTTCATGTCTAACAGTTACAATTTAATTTTGTTAGTAATTGTAATCCCTAAGTACCTTTTCTGAACTTTTTGTTGTTTTCATCCTGCACATCAACACATTGATTGAATAACAAGTTATCAGAATATACAGTTTGACTGTGAAAACATTGTAACCTGCTTTGATCTCTGATGGAAGCACCACTCTACCCAAGGTGAGAAAATGAGTGCATGTGGGCACTAAAGAGACATCTACTTTTCTCGTCACCCAATGGACTGCAATGACACCCTTATCAGAGAGGTGCATTTGGATTTCTGCCTCAGTCAGACCATCGAGCAACCAAGTGTAAATAACAACATGGGAGGAATTCAGTGTTCAATGGGCCTCGACACGAATAGGATAGCCATTGAGCGAAGCTGCAAGCAGTTCATGTGCTCGAGTATCAGAAGTAGTTTCCAAAAGGAAAATGCCACTGCATAAATGAGAGCAGGATTTCACAGGACTGGCAACTGCATTAACACCTTTCTGAATAACAAACATATTTAACGTAGCGAAGGACTGACCATCTTCAGTACACGAATCCACGAGGAACCATAGTGCATCTGGGAGGGTCTTTGAATCACTAGCCTCCTTCCATTTATGTTTCATATCCGTCGACTGTGAAGATGATTGGCTCACTGTCAGAAAATCCCCTGTGATTTCCAGCATCTCTGATGGTGCACTCTTCCTAATGGGAGCCCCTTGGAAAGGGGTTCATACCTCAGGTCACACCTCCCAAACACCGCACAGAGGGACAAATCAGCAATTTGGGAAGGTAGCAGCTCAGGCAGTCACCCCTTCCCCGGCCTGGCCTGTTCCAGGGTTACGTGCGGACCCTACCTGTCGACCTGGGGCTGTGAATTACGCGTTACCCCATCACCTGTTATGCATCAGATGCATGAGCCAGCCTTCAGGAGCACACAGGGAAGAAAAATATGAAGAAGAAGAAGAAGAAGAAGAAGATCCTCAAATGCCGAAGTGGGGGACGGATAGGAGGTGGTCAACAAAGAAAAACAAAAGAACAAAAAACAGTGCAGAGTATTCTTATTATGACTGCTGAAAATGCAGAATACATTTCTAAAACAGCCCAGACATGTCACCCAAGAGACAGAAATAAGAACTGCTAGAGGATAGATATGATGCATGGAAGGTAAAAGATGCTGCAAAAGCTGGGGCCCTGTCGCAGCCAAGCACAAACCCACCAAAGAGTGGCCAGCCACCTGGGATGGATAAATGTAAAATGCAGTCAACAGCTAATGCGTCAATTGCTAAAATGGCTGATAACTCAGATGGAAAACATACATTGGAATTGAAGTGGTTAAAAGAAAGGGGATTCGGTCCTAAAATGGCGAACTGTCAATGGTTGATGACAATGACAGAATGTGGTGAGGGTTCTCCAATTAACAAAAGGTGATGGCTAAAACAACAGTGCCCTACATGGAACGTAGCTAGAATCATCTCTCAGAAAGGGCCAAGAGGAGGTCTGCCACGCCACTTGGAGAGGTTTTTTCCCCTGGACCTTTTTGCCCCAAAGGGAAGATGAGAGGTGGTGCCAAAGCGATACCACCTTCTGACAGATGGCAACATGGAGATCATCAGTTTGGAAGAACTAGTGGGCCAAAGTAGGAGGACTGCAGCCTCGGCAGCAGCATCAGCAGCCTCGTTTCCAGTCAGACGATGTGACCGAGGACCCACTAATTGTCACAGTGGCTCCCTTGAGACTGAGGAACTGGAACCTTTCTTGGACCTGTTGTGCTAAAGGCTGAACTGTATACAACACACACAAGCTCGGAAGCGCACAGAGAGAACCTGAACAGATGACACAATTGAAAAGCCTGTGTCGCCGGATGTACAGCTTGACCTGATACATTGCAAAGAGCTGTGCTGTAAATATTAAGCAGTGCTTTGGAAGCCAATACCAAAAATCTTCAGTGACAATGATGAAGGCACTCCTGAACCACAGTCAGTCTGAGAGCCGTTGTGTACACAAATTTACTTTCACTAAGTTCCCAGTGATGTTCAAGAAACTTACATCAATAGATAGAATTTGGGTCAGGTTCTTTAGGAAGCCAATGAAGTCCAAGGTGAACATGGGCTGCCATACAAAGTGAAGGTGGTGAATGGTTCACACCAATCAGGAAAGTGGAGGATAGCATGAACTTAAGCTGTCAGAGCAATAGCCAAAAGTGAACTGCGGGAGGTAACAGAAGAGAGACACCCCCAAACTGGCAGTCAAAGGAGTCATTGAAGGAGGCATAGGAAGAGTGGCCGAGCACAGCAAACAAATAGCATGTGTAGCTGCTGACTGGAAGATCATGCCAGTATGACCGCAGTAGTTTGGCAGCTTCTGCATAGGTACTTTCAACCAGGATAGTTTAAAACGTGCCAGCGACTAAACGGATTCCGTGATGGTGGATTGTATTTCGATGGTGTAAGGTCACAAGTCTGCATGGACATTTCGTTTGTGGTGCCAGGCATTGCAAGAATGGTACTGTAAGTGCCAGATGGTAAATCACAGGGCTTTTGACTAGCCAACAGCCTCTGAGCAACATGGTAAGGTATTTTTTCCTTCACGTGGATTTCCTGGACATTCTGCTCATCAAGAGGCACAGGACATTCTTGTGATGAGGTGTCATGGTCTCCATTACAATTTATACAGTGGGGAGGAAGAGGTGGGCAATCATCCCCATGAGCATCCCTACTACAAGTAACACATTTTACAGTGTTTTTACAGGACATTAGAGTGTTATTTTGATACTGACACTAGTAGCAAAGCATCACATTTGAAATGTATGGTCAGACTGTAATAACTTCATAACCTGCTTTGATCTTTGATGGAAGCACAACTTGATAAAATGTGTATATGAGTAAGATGGCATTAACCATTTACATTACCCAATGCACTGCAGTGATGACCTGATCAGAGAGGTCTGTATGGATTTCTCCCTCGGTCAGACCATAACGCATCCAAGTGTAAATAACAAAACAAGAAGAATTTTGTGTTTGATGGTCCTCAACATGAACAGTATAACTATGGTGGGGAGAAGCTTTATGTGGTTGTTGGACTTTAAAATAATTATTTGTTTCAAAAAACAAAATCTCATTACGTAGACAAAATCAAGATTTCACTGAGTCAGCAATTACATCAACACCTTTCTGAATAATGAATGGATTAACTGTAGCGAAAGAATGACCATATTCGGTACATGATATCATGAGATACCAAATTGCAACTCTGAGTGCCTGATTCTTCAGCCTCATACCATTTATGTTTCATTGAATGAGACTGAGATGAAGGTAAGTGGCCCACTGTGAAAAAATTGCCAATGACTGCCAGGGTCTCTGATGGCAAGCTACTTCCAACCAAGCACAATAAGCCTGATGGTTCTGTGCCTGATGTCCACTTTCATGGAAGTTGCAACTAATTAATCTCGTCATTCAGATGTATTTTGAAGCCAGTCTCCTTGATTGACAAATTTTCTCATAAATTCTGACCACAGGATGGAGGGTAGTATAGGTAAATTGAGATAAGAGAGTATAAGACTCAAATTTAGTTAGAAATGACTCAAAATTAGTCAGAAATTACTCAATCTGTGCATCCAGTCTTAAAAACATTTTAAGTGAGCTGTCAGCTAGAGGCAGCTAAGACTCTTAGCAATTTCAATAGTTACCTTAGGTTCTGATTTTACTTACTTGTGTTCCTACTTCCTTCACACGTTATTAAACAGCCCTTAATATTTTCTGAGCCCAGACTCTCACCATTTTATTTTCCATTCACCAAACAGTGCAAAACATCTGTGGGAAAACAAATGTGATTGTAATATTGTTGAAATCAACAAGGCAGGATGGAATATTTTTAAATAAACCATGTAAAGCTCTTACACATTAGTACAACCCATCTAAGTCAGCATGCACTAAATGTAAGCCCCATATCCTGAAGTCCATTAACGCAGGGTCCTATGGATTACCCTAGACTTTGAGCTTGCTCTTTAACTCTCTTGGGAATGCCATTAGGGCCATCCACAGAGACCTAACAACTCGTCTTTTCACTTTTACCTTAGACTAGCATTCACCTGCCTCAAATCCAACATTATTTTACTGCACTTTTTTTTCCAAAACACTGCTTTGAATCTGACCCAACACTAATCCAAAAATGTACAAATAGATCAAACTCAGTCACTACCATCTCACAGGCAGCAACAGTATCCTACAGTTGTTTGGTTAAAAATGGCTCAGTTTGAACACAATACTGTAATTTACTTTTGACTTAAAGCTGCATTTTGGAGGCAATGTTACTGTCTGGGAACACAATTGGTAAGAGATAAACAAGGTTCCAATGTTCCAAGAAGACAGGTGGTTCACAGCAGCTAGACACAAATGTATCTCTGCCTCTATCACAGCACCCTCTGCACATAATGTAGCATCGTCGGCCATTGGCCAAACGTTTCTGCAGTAGGTGCTCAGTGTGATTGCCTCAGGGTAGAATAGTTACTAGAACACACCACAACTGTATGATACACTCCCTGCCTGCACAACAGCACTGAAAGACCTAAGTCGAAACGAAGCCCTTGGAGTAGACAACATTCCATTAGAACTACTGACAGCCTTGGGAGAGCCAGTCCTGACAAAACTCTACCATCTGGTGAGCAAAATGTATAGGACAGGCGAAATACCCTCAGACTTCAAGAACAATATAATAATACCAATCCCAAAGAAAGCAGGTGTTGACAGATGTGAAAATTACCGAACTATCAGTTTAACAAGTCATGGTTGCAAAATACTAACGCGAATTCTTTACAAGTGAATGGCAAAAATAGTAGAAGCCAACCTCGGAAAAGATCAGTTTCGATTCAGTAGAAATATTGGAACATGTGAGGCAATAGTGACCCTACGACTTATCTTAGAAGCTAGATTAAGAAAAGGCAAACCTCCGTTATTAGCATTTGTAGAGAAAGCTTTTGACAATGTTGACTGGAATACTCTCTTTCAAATTCTGAATGTGGAAGGGGTAAAATACAGGGAGCGAAAGGCTATTTACAAATTGTACAAAAACCAGATGGCAGTTATGAGAGTCAAGGGGCATGAAAGGGAAGCAGAGGTTGGGAAGTGAGTGAGACAGGGTCGTAGCCTGTCCCCGATGTTATTCAATCTATATTGAGCAAGCAGTAAAGGAAACAATAGAAAAATTCGGTGTAGGTATTAAAAACCATGGACAAGAAATAAAAACTTCTAGGTTCGCCAATGACATTGTAATTCTGTCAGAGACAGCAAAGGACCTGGACGACCGCCTTAACAGAATGGACAATGTCTTGAAAGGTGGATATAAGATGAACATCAACAAAAGCAAAAAAGGGTTACGAAATGTAGTCGAATTAAATCAGGTGTTGCTGAGGGAATTAGATTAGGAAATGAGCCACTTAAAGTAGTAAAGGAGTTTTGCTATTTGGGGAGCAAAATAACTAACGATGGGCGAAGTAGAGAGGATATAAAATGTAGACTGGCAATGGCAAGGAAAGCGTTTCTGAAGAAGAGAAATTTGTTAACATCGAGTACAGATTTAAGTGACAGGAAGTGTTTCCTGAAAGTATTTGTATGGAGTGTAGCCATGTTGTTGTTGTTGTTGTTGTTGTGGTCTTCAGTCCTGAGACTGGTTTGATGCAGCTCTCCATGCTACTCTATCCTGTGCAAGCTTCTTCATATCCCAGTACCTACTGCAACCTACATCCTTCTGAATCTGCTTAGTGTACTCATCTCTTGGTCTCCCTCTACGATTTTTACCCTCCACGCTGCCCTTAAATGCTAAATTTGTGATCCCTTGATGCCTCAAAACATGTCCTATCAACCGATCCCTTCTTCTAGTCAAGTTGTGCCGCAAACTTCTCTTCTCCCCAATCCTATTCAATACCTCCTCATTAGTTACGTGATCTACCCACCTTATCTTCAGCATTCTTCTGTAGCACCACATTTAGAGAGCTTCTATTCTCTTCTTGTTCAAACTAGTTATCGTCCATGTTTCACTTCCATACATGGCTACACTCCATACACATACTTTCAGAAACGACTTCCTGACACTTAAATCTTAACTCGATGTTAACAAATTTCTCTTCTTCAGAAACGATTTCCTTGCCATTGCCAGTCTGCATTTTATATCCTCTCTACTTCGACCATCATCAGTTATTTTACTCCCTAAATAACAAAACACCTTTACTACTTTAAGTGTCTCATTTCCTAATCTAATTCCCTCAGAATCACCCGATTTAATTTGACTACATTCCCTTATCCTCGTTTTCCTCTTGTTGATGTTCACCTTATATCTTCCTTTCAAGACACTGTCCATTCCGTTCAACTGCTCTTCCAAGTCCTTTGCTGTCTCTGACAGAATTACAATGTCATCGGCGAACCTCAAAATTTTTATATCTTCTCCATGAATTTTAATACCTACTCCGAATTTTTCTTTTGTTTCCTTTATTGCTTGCTCAATATACAGATTGAATAACATCGGGGAGAGGCTACAGCCCTGTCTCACTCCTTTCCCAACCACTGCTTCCCTTTCATGCCCCTCGACTCTTATAACTGCCATCTGGTTTCTGTACAAATTGTAAATAGCCTTTCCCTCCCTGTATTTTACCCCTGCCACCTTCAGAATTTGAAAGAGAGTATTCCAGTTAACATTGTCAAAAGCTTTCTTTAAGTCTACAAATGCTAGAAACGTAGGTTGCCTTTTCTTAATCTTTCTTCTAAGATAAGTCGTAAGGGTAGTATTGCCTCACGTGTTCCAACATTTCTACGGAATCCAAAAAGATCTTCCCCGAGGTCCACTTCTACCAGTTTTTCCATTCGCCTGTGAAGAATTTGAGTTAGTATTTTGCAGCTGTGACTTATTAAACTGATAGTTCGGTAATTTTCACATCTGTCAACACCTGCTTTCTTTCAGATTGGAATTATTATATTCTTCTTGAAGTCTGAGGGTATTTCGCCTGTCTCATACATCTTGCTCACCAGATGGTAGAGTTTTGTCAGGACTGGCTCTCCCAAGGCTGTCAGTTGTTCTAAGGGAATGTTGTCTACTCCCGGGGCCTTGTTTCGACTCAGGTCTCTCAGTGCTCTGTCAAACTCTTCACACAGTATCATATCTCCCATTTCATCTTCATCTACATCCTCTCCTATTTCCATGATATTGTCCTCAAGTACATCACCCTTGTATAGACCCTCTATACACTCCTTCCACCTTTCTGCTTTCCCTTCTTTGCTTAGAACTGGGTTTCCATTTGAGCTCTTGATATTCATACAAGTGGTTCTCTTTTCTCCAAAGGTCTCTTTAACTTTCCTGTAGGCTGTATCTATCTTACACCTAGTGAGATAAGCCTCTACATCCTTACATTTGTCCTCTAGCCATCCCTGCTTAGCCATTTTGCACTTCATGTCGATCTCATTTTTGAGACGTTTGTATTCCTTTTTGTCTGCTTCATTTACTGCATTTTTATATTTTCTCCTTTCATCAATTAAATTCAATATTTCTTCTGTTACCCAAGGATTTCTATTAGCCCTCGTCTTTGTACCTACTTGATCCTCTGCTGCCTTCACTACTTCATCCCTCAGAGCTACCCATTCTTCTTCCACTGTACTTCTTTCCCCCATTCCTGTCTATTGTGCCCTTATGCTCTCCCTGAAATTCTGTACAGTCTCTGGTTCTTTCAGTTTATCCAGGTCCCATCTCCTTAAATTCCCACCTTTTTGAAGCTTCTTCAGTTTTAATACACTGTTCATAACCAATAAATTGTGGTCAGAGTCCACATCTGCCCCCTGGATGCCTTACAATTTAAAACCTGGTTCCTAAATCTCTGTCTTACCATTATATAATCTATCTGATACCTTTTAGTATCTCCAGGATTCTTCCAGGTATACAACTTTCTTTTATGATGTATGGTAGTGAAACATGGACGAAAAATAGTTTGGACAAGAAGAGAATAGAAGCTTTCGAAATGTGGTGCTACAGAAGAATGCTGAAGATTAGATGGGTAGTTCACATAACTAATGAGGCGGTATTGAATAGAATTGGTTGTATTACGTACAAGGAACATTAGTGTCATACAGTACCATTCTGCAGTGTACGATATGATGCAAATATGATATTCAGCTAACAAGAGCATGCCGCTATTACGAGGCAGCATGATTATTACGAGCCAAAGCACTTGTTTATGTATCCTGAAAATAATGTATGTTGTCGAAATAACTAAATACACAAGGTCCTATGTTGTGACACCCCCTTGTATTGAATGCGTGTACGTAGCAAATTCTCGCAAGTGTAGCATATATTGTCGGTCATTCACCGTGTTCCATAGAGCCCACAAAGGAAACATGGGTTATCGGAAACTTCCGATTCCACCCGTCTGCTTTGGCCAATGACGTCACCAACATGGCGGAAACGACCATTCACAACAACTCCCATATCGCGACTATGACGTCATTACGTTAACATGTCAACAAACACAAAAATATATCGAAAAACCATCAAACACGTATTCCTTAAAAATATAGTGAAACTAACTGGACAAGCGGGGGAAATAGGGGGTTTTTGGGTGAGGACAAACTAAAAATAAACACACGCCACTAAACCAAACGACAAAAACGATACAGTAAAATGACAACAACCTTCCCAAAATCAACTAAAAACAATATCCACTGGAATCGAACACTTCCCTTGAGTTATATAGGTCAACAGAAACTACCGAGACCAAATCATATAACCCAAAACTAAAACCACGTCCACAATCGTTACTACCTCAAAAAACACAACAAAACAATGAAAATAGAATCGAACACTTCTCTTGACCTATATAGGTCAACAACAACTACCGATATCAGACTATAAATCTCAAAACTTTAGCCACCACCACACTTAACACTATGATAAAGACACCTACAAAATCAAAATAGGATCGAACACTTCCCTTAACCTGTTATTCTTACGGCATCTCCACATATAGCTGTCACTGGTCCGAGATGCTGGAACATTAGTAAGCCTCATTTCTTCACGACTTCATCCAAAAATCCGAATTTTGTTAGAGACAACGCACTGTTCCCCATCATCGCCGACAACCGAAAACTGTTGACGTTGTCAGTCATATGCATACCTACCAAAGCCATAAACAAAGCAACTTACCAAAATTCACACACGACGAACAGAAAGAAACTACAATAACGTCGACATAACAAAACCAAAATCGTTAACTCACTGAAAAATTTTCCGCTGAAAGCACAGTCACTACAGACACCACATACATGCAATACTACCACGCAACTGAACCCCATACGCCACATAACACGCTACCCATAAATACACCAACAGAGAGAACCACCGACCGCAACAATACGCCCCCTATAAACACGACAAACATGCAAACTAAACCAAAAACATCACCTAACACACAACACATAAACACACCACCAGAGAGCACCATCGATCCCATGAAAACGACACCTACAAACACGCCGCTCTCACAAACTAAATTCCGCGCTGTCGTGACGTCACACACCACAACAGCCTTACGTCACGGGTCAAAGCCGAAGGGTGGAATCGGACGCTTCCTTGGACCCACTTCGTTAACGAAAGCTAACCGATACACAGCTGGCAATCTTTCTACTCGGCCTACCATTTCCAGAGGTCGTCCAACAAGTAACGAGTTACTGAACCGCCATGGAAACATGAATAATTCGATTTCTGTAAGAGATATCGCAAGAAAAGTATACAACACGTAACTGTTACGTCGTAGGGAGGTTTACCTTTCTATGGAAGTCTAAACAGCAACCCGGCTGGATAAATTAGATGTGAGGAACCCGGAATTGTGCAGATTAGAAGTTTCAAACCGCACTCGCTGAATACAACCTGCTAAGTGCTAACTGAGGCGCCACGAACCCGTGATTCGGGGATGTGACGTCACAAGAGCTGTCTAGCCAATACGGCCGCAGCTCGCCGACTTTTCAAAGCGCCCTACATGCGTATCAACCGGCCGAGCGACAAATTGGATGCGTTTGGCGTTTAGACGGACCGAGGGATGAATTTTCTTGTCGGGATGTCGTGCGAGTAGGAGTATTCTCTGGAAAAGTGCAAAACATCCCCACCAACACCTGAGGTTTTGTGGACCTCCTACCACGCCGTGCGTCAGCGCCGGCACGGAGACCTGCCTCTGAACTAGCAGAGCGCTCCATTGATTCGGGCTGAAACACGCCTCCTCTCTCTAGGACAGGTGCAGGACCCACCCGGGGCAGGCGATGAGTCGCACGGAGGTGAAGGTGTGGATGTTTTACCAAATAGGCGCGCCTCCACTGACGGAACAGTTTCTGTCAACCTGCAGATTATGGGGCCCCTCATCATACAAGATATTTCCAGTCAGCGTTTGGTAAAGGAAAGTCTTTTGACACCTAGTATATATGTTAACAGCTCGTGTCTAAAACTACATTTGAAAACATTTCTTACATCTTTTTCATAATTTCTTGTAAGACAAAGGAAACGTTAACCTTATTTTATGAAGCAATTTTCGCACCAAACTGAAGAAAGATACTGATTGAATTCTAAATATTTTAAGAAAAGTGAGTTGGTTATGTTTAGAGCCGGTCTGGCCAAAGAGCGCTCCGAGTGCCACGGCAGATGGCGCTGAAGGGCGAGCGGTGGGGAACAGGAAATGCAAAGCGAGTCAGCAGCCGGACGCCGCTAGAGAGAGCCAGTCGCCTTGTCGCCGACTCTGCTAAATTAGATTTACGTTCTGAATTAGGAACACCACTGCGTTTACGCACTTGAAAGAAAGGTGGACAAGTCACATCATTCAGTGCTAAATGGGAATTGCTCTTTGAACGCCATGTAAACTGCTTATACACCATCGCACTATTATGTGCTGCGAAAAACGTTCATTGGAACGTCGTTACACCACCAGGCACAAAGACGACTTGGTTAGGCAAAGAAGAGTTAAAAGAAAAATAGGGCAGTGACAAAATCTTTTATGGTCGACGTCACCAGTTATTTGATTTCATCAAGTCTTTTAATGCAAGGGGAGAATGATATATGGCCGACTAAATTGATGCTACAAAACAAAAGTTAATCCTGTGGAAAAATCAGCTTCTAGTTCATGACATGGAACATTTATCAAAGCTCAAGGCAGTCATTTCTGGACCAGACATGATTACCTTCGTTTCAGTAATTGAAAACTTTCGTCACCAGTTCTCAAAGAAATATCAAGACTTTGCACGTCGAAGACTGGTTTCGATTTATTTGTCAGTCCGTTCATGGTTGTGACTGCTAATGTACCTCCTCACTATCTCCCACTTGAGCTGATATGACCTCTAATATAGTCCACTACAGGAATTTACAAGAATCTTATACAATATTACCCCAAGAGCCATATCCTCGACTGCAGAGACAATTCGGTAAAGTTAGTTCAACGTTTCGTTCAGCGCAAATGTGCGAACGGTATTTATTCTGTTGTAAAACTGAGGAAGTCTCCTCAACATTCAGGTTTAGCAGATTTTAATCTCTGTGACACCACGTGTTTGTATCACGAACCGCAGTTCCATCTGTATCACATACTAGCTTAGCGCCTGATACTTTTCACGCGTAGTCTGTATCGTCTGCAAAGATTTTTTTTTTTTGTTTTCCTTTAATCAAATTTTTATTTTGTTCACAAATTGCAACACCTTCTAAACTTTTCACGCTAACTGAGGCCATAGATGCATGGTCTTTTCCGAATGTAATTCTGACCAAAAAGCAATTCCGGTAGCTGTAGTTCAAGGATTCTGTTAATCATGCCGTTAGCGTTCTTGTGATGATATTTCCATTGAAACACATACTTCTTTATAGCTAACCTAGAAGTGAAATAGTCGTACCAATTTAGTAGGCAAAGTTTCAAAATTGTTTTGATGTAACGAAATATTTTCCCAACAATTTTACGCCATAAAGGATTGAATTTCTGTAAAGAGTAAACACATATTTTTTTATTTCTAACAAAGAAGCCAAGTACTAATTTCCAAAGATTTAGCATTGAAAACGTTTCCATAATGAAACAATTTTATAAAACTTTTCATCCCCTATTTCACTCCCTTAAGGCATCCATTTTCATAGATTTAGCTTTAAAATGCGTTAGTTGTTCTTTAATAATGAATATTGTGCAACCTACGACTGTTTTTAAATAGTGATAATGAATTATTTCCAGAAAACGTTTACTCACTATTTTCCCCACTTAGTGGTTGAATTTCCAAAATTGCTGAAACGTGTATTTTTTTACTTCTAACTGAGAAACCAAATACCAATTTTAGTAGTTCTAGCTTCAGAACTGCCTTCATTGCGGCATGTTTTGAGAAAGCCTTCCGTCCCCTATTTAACACCTTTATTGTCTTCAATTTCGAAGAATCCCTACTTAAACGATATCTACAGAATAAGATTCACTCCCTCTCCAAATTTCAAGTTTCTATCCATAGCGGTTTCGGCTGGGCGATGATGAGTCAGTGATTCAGTCTGGCCCTCAACCTTCCTGGCAGATTAAAACTGTGTCGGACCAAGATTAGATCTCAGGACCTTTGCTTCCGCGGGCAAGTGCTCTACCAACTGAGCTACCCAAGCACGACACACGACCCCTCCCCACAGCCTTAATCCCGCAAGTACCTCGTCTCCTACATTCCAAACTTCACAGAAGCTCTCCTGCGAACCTTGCAGAACTTGTGGAGCACTTGCCCGCGAAAGGCAAAGGTACCGAATTCGAGTCTCGGTCCGGCACACAGTTTTAATCTCCCAGGAAGTTTCATAGCAGCACACCGCTGCAGAGTGAAAATCTCAGTTTGGCCCTATTTACCCCCCTTAGGGGTTGGTTTTCCAAAAACAGTGAAACACGTTTTTTCTTTCATTTCCAAACAAGACGCCACGTACCAGTTTTCATAGATTTACCTTCAAAAATGCTTTCACAATGAAATATTTGCATAAAACACTTCACCGCCTGTTTCACCCAACCTGCCGCCCTTGCAGAACGAGTGGTGAAGTGGAAGAGTCTACATTAGTGGTAAAATGCAGTTACTTGGTTGTGTTCATACTTAAGCGCAGCGTAAAAGTGCAAACGATGCCTTTAGTGCGCCGTTTTACCCAATACGTATATGACGTCATACGTCGTACAACGACATACTGTTGCAGGTCCGTGTAGTGGTATATATGTGGATACTGCCTGCAAAATAAGTTGCGAATAGAGTCAGAAGTAAATAAATAATTAATTAACATGTCGTAACTGATCATGGCTCAAAATACTAACACGAATTTTTACAGAAGAAGGAAAAACCTGGTAGAAGACCACCTCAGAAAAGATCAGTTTCGATTTCGGAGATATGTAGGTACACATGAGGCAATACTGACCCTATGACGTATTTTAGAATATAGTCCAAGGAAAGACAAACCTACGTTTATAGCAACTATATACTTAGGGAGAGCTTTTGACAATGTCGACTGGAATATTCTCTTCGAAATTCTGAAATGGTTGGTTCAAATGGCTCTAAGCACTATAGGACTTAACATCTGAGGTAATCAATCCCCTAGACCTAGAACTAATTAAACCTAACTAGCCTAAGGACATCACACACATCCATGCCGAAGGGAGGATTCGAAACTGCGACGGCTGCAGCAGCGCGGTTCCGGACTGAAGCGCCTAGAACCGCTCTGCCACAGCGGCCGGCGGAAATTCTGAAAGTAGCAGGGATAAAATAGTCAGTGGAGGGCTTTTGATAACTTGTATAGAAACCAGACTGCAGTTTTAATAGTTGAGGGGCATGAAAGGGAAGAGGGGTTGGGAAGGGACTGAGACAAGATTGTAGCCTTTTGTATGTTCATACTTTTAGCAGGATATCTGAGAGGACGGCCGTTTACTATCGTGACAAAAAACAGAAGCACCTACAGCCGTCCATATGATTTTAATTTCTTTTGTACCGCATCAAAGACAGCCTGAAGATGACGCAATGAAGCGTTGAAACTGGTAGCGACAAAATAAATTAAAATCATAAGAACGACTGTAGATGTTTTTATATTTTGTCGCCAAGATAGTAGTCTGTCCCCTACGTTACTCAATCTGTACATTGAGCAAGCAGTAAATGAAACCAAAGAAAAATTTGGAGAAGGAGTTCAAAAGTCCAGGGAGAAGAGATAAAAACTTTAAGGCTTCCCGATGACATTGTAATTCTGTCAGAGACAGCAAATGGTTGGAAGATCAGTTTAACGGAATGGATAGCGTCTTGAAAGGAAGATATAAGATGAACATTAACGAAAATAAAAAAAGGATAATGGAAGTTAGATGAGTGGAAAATGGAAATGCCGTGTGGCTAGGGCCTCCCGTCGGGTAGACCGTTCGCCTGGTGGAAGTCTTTCGAGATGACGCCACTTTGCCGACTTACCTGTCGATGGGGATGAAATGATGATGAGGGCGACACAACACCCAGTCCTTGAGCGGAGCAAATCTCCGACCCAGCCGGGAATCGAACCCGGGCCGTTAGGTATGACATTCCGTCGCGCTAACCACTCAGCTACCACGGGCGGACATTTAGCTGAATTAAATGATGTGATACTGATGGAATTAGATTAGGAAAACGAGACTGAAAGTAGTGGATCAGTTTTGTTATCTAGACAGGAAAATACCTGATTATGGTCGAAGTAGAGAAGATATAAAACGTATACTGGCAATGGCAAAAAAACGTTAGTGAAGCAGAGAAATTTGCTAACATCGAATATAGACTTAAGTGTTAGGAAGTGTTTCCTGAAGTTATTTGTCTGGAGTGTAGCAAAGTATGGAAGTGAAACATGGATTATAAACAGTTTAAACAAGAAGAGAACAAAAGCTTTTGAAATGTGGTGCTACGGAAGGATGCTGACGATTGGATGGGTAGATCACGTAGCTAAAGAGGAGGTACCGAACAGAATTGGGGAGAAAAGAAATTTGTGGCATAATTTGACTAAAAGAAGGGATCGATTGATAGGACACTTTCTGGGACATCAAGTGATCACCAATTTAGTATTGGAAGGTAACTGTGGAGGCTAAAAATCGTAGAGGGAGACCAACAGATGAATACACAAAGCAGATTCAGAAAGATGTAGGTTGCAGTAGTTATTCGGACATGAAGAATCTCGCATAGGGGAGAGTAGCATGGAGAGCTGCATCCAACCAGTCTTCGGACAGAAGACTGCAACAATAAAAAACCGGATCCTAAAGCCTTAATACATGAGAAACTTTTTTTTCTACTTTATGAAGGGCCATAGGGAGAATAAGTTTCACGTACGTTTGAAATAATGAGTTTGTTGGAAGTCTCAAAGTGCTCTCATTGTCAAACACAAGATGAATATAGTTTAGATAATTTCGGCGGCTCAAAACGTATACACATTTTCCAACTCTCGTTCTTGAGAAATTATGCTGAACCTTTAAGATTATACCCACAGTACATGTCGACAGCATTCTGAATTTTAGAAGTCGGTTAATAATTACGTAAAATACCGAAAATGACATGTCTGTAAAATAACCTGTAATTGATAGCGGGTGTCCTGGGGACTATTTTCGGCTTTTACTGATGACTTAATCAGGAAATTTTTGATAAGCGGTCAATAGCCCTTTAGTGTCTGATTGTGACACTGATTTAAGTACATGCATAGAAACACGAGGGGAACAGAGCAACTTAGTACAGAGTTGACATAACCAGATCCATCTTACCTCAATTGGTGTAATAGCAGCCGTTCATTCCTTCCGTATCGAACTTTTATGTCGCGTTGGAGCATCAAAGCATAGCCACAGTACCAAGGCGGAAGGAGCAGCATACGGAAAAGAAGGCCACGGTCTTAACACAGACTCTCCTATCGTCTAGTGAAGTGCTGTGTAAAGCCGTAATATTATCATTCCATCCACTATGCCATCGAATTGATGGCCACTGTCCAGGCTAATAAGATTTTATGTCAGGCGAATGTCAGAGGATACTTTAATAACGTAGTCCCAAATTCGAAATTCTGCTTTCATAACATTCCATTGAATGCTTGGTGGCCATACAGTGCTGAGGGATAGCATACTTCATGGGTTTCAAAAGGCGAGAGGAGCGATGGCATTCTACGCCACGTCTCGCCATTGTAAGTCTGGTCTGAAAAATCGCATAAAACTGACAATAAATTCCAGTAGCAGGACCCCGATCTAACGTCTTACAACAAAAGTTTGATTTTCAGCATTTCACGTAGTTATAGACTGTGTTTAAATTGCTGTCGTAGTGATCTCAGTAAGAGGTGTGATCTTACGTAACAGGTCTGGCACAACTGAAGGATTAAACTAAGGGAGAGTAACTCAAAGCATGCGAATCACCCAGGCTACCCTCATTCAGTGTTTCAGAATCAGAGCGCTTTGCGAATTCCAACACAGTTTTCTCATAATTTCGAACTACTCCGATACTTTTATCTCGCCGAAAATTCCCTCTAAGTAAAGAAAGGGAAAAAAGGTGTATCAGTTACTACGTTTTCGCTATTGGGGGAGTAACATGCATGACGTTCTAATTTATTATTTCTTTACTAATAACTGTATTCACAACCCGTTTTTCAGACACAATACAAGTATGTGACTGAACGTGGCTGCAAACTGGAATCATGGTGCAAGGTAGTTTAGCAGATATGTCGTCATAAAATATTAGATGCGAGGAAAACTAGAATTCCATAAAATGGAGTGCATATTACCCAGATTATAGTGATGAATTGTTACATAACAAAAGCTCGATTATCAGTTCGAAGTTCACAGCTTCCCTAAGCATACAAATCATATTCATGAAATAATTACTTTAACTTAAAACTATCAACTTACGAAGCGTGCAATGATTACCCATTCAAACAGTTCTGAACTTTCCTGTAAATAAGTAACACACCTCTGCGATTTCTAGTTATAAGTACACGGTAACACAGCCCAGGCTTTTCTTATTAATCCGCTTACCTGTGGTGTAATAACCAAACTGGCTTTCTCCTATGAGTTGAAACGTAACTTCTTCACAAATCATGTACCTTTAATCACTGTCCTCATAGGCTCAGCATGGGGAGTTCTTATCCCCTCCTAGAATGGAATGTAGACTTTTTATCATTTTCAGTATTCTCATGTATTTCTAGAAATGATTGTCACTGATTCTAGCGTTGCTGAATCCAAGAGGAAGTACTCTGGCTGTAGCAAATCGCCGGATCGTTTGGTTGTCACTGTGTTAAATGGAAATTATTCTGTTTTTCGTGCCGTAGATTTATTTTGCAATCTTGCGGCACGTGAAACTCTACGGAACATTGCCAAAATTAAACACCCGATATTATCCCTGTCGTTTCCTGGTACAGCCGTAACGAATTACAGCAGTACAAATAGGGTTGCCACGCCACTCGATATATCGGGACCGTCACCGTCATGGACCTTCTTGTCCCGACATCCAGACAGGACCTAATTCTGTCCCAGTTTTGCAAAATGCTGTTACCAGCTTGCCTTAAGTTCTGGAGTAACGCCATCTGTTGGCGCAACATGTAAACGCAGCCTCAATTAGTAAAAGTCAACACTTTTATTTTGGCAAGATCGTCTCACACATGTTGCTGCATGTTACGTGTCCTGTATCGACAGTGTAAGCACCTTCTATATGCAGCGCCACTGTTCGAGAAAATACCGTATTTTTCCAGTGGTACGTGGCTGGAACTATTTAAGCAGAGCCATGCGAAAGAATAGGGCAGTTCTCGTATGAATAGCAATCTGATAAGATGGTTCTTTCTAAACGTAATACGAACAACGAGTTAGAGTTAGTAATGTTTGAAGTAATTACTGCGTGAAGTGAACAATAATGTGTACTTCTATGACTAAAGTGTTATCGCCGACTGGTTACTGTCTAATGAATTTATCATAGCTTACGAAAATGCCTTAGGATGGAAATAGAAAGTGCCACTTTTCGCATGATTACACAAAAGAGTGGTCTTTTGTCAACAAAGGACGTACGGATCAGGAAGCGTTGTGCGTGATATGTAGCTGTTTCGTTTCAGTAACTCGTGGAGCTAAGGCAGATGTGAGGCATCACATTTCTACCAAGAATCATACAAATAGTTTCGACATCAAGGTATATTTCTACAATCATGATTAAAGTGCTACGGTCGCAGTTTCGAATCCTGCCTCGGGCATGGGTGTGTGTGATGTCCTTAGGTTAGTTAGGTTTAAGTAGTTCTAAGTTCTAGGGGACTTATGACCTAAGCTGTTGAGTCCCATAGTGCTCAGAGCCATTTGAACCATTTTTTTGATTAAAGAAGATACCCCAGAAGAATTTCTCGTTGCTGCTGCAGAACTAACAACAGCTTATAACGTTGTCAAGCATCAATCCTTCAGCTCTCTCGACTGTACCGCAAAACTGATTTCCGCAGTGTATCTTGACTCCAAAGTCGACGCATAAACAAAATAAAAGAAAGGTTCAAATGGCTCTGAGCACTATGGGACTTAACTTCTGAGGTCATCAGTCCCCTAGAACTTAGAACTACTTAAACCTAACTAACCTAAGGATATCACACACACCCATATCCGAGGCAGGATTCGAACCTGCGACCGTAGCGCTCACGCGGGTCCAGACTGTAGCGCCTAGAACCGCTCGGCCACCACGGCCGGCAGCAGTCTACAGACAGGACCAAAGCTACAGCGTTTGTTGAAATCTTCTCACCGCACTCTGTGTCCGAATGCATGAAACAACTGAAATAAGTTTCATTCTACGACACAGGCACTGACGCATTGAAACGCATCGCTGAAAAGATGTTTTTTTCCTTTTCCTTTAGTTGTTCAATCCTTTACTGAAACTAGTGGTTTGATTCGCTGAATATGAAACATCGGAGACAAATGCAAAGTTTTATTCTGACCTTTAAAGACAAATGCAAATTACATTAGACAAATTAATCCCTTTTTGTGGAAATAGTATCAATACCAACTTCGGAGCGTTTCATTAATCTGATGATTGACACCATCGTGTAAGCAGAACTCTTTCTACTTCTCTGTCCTTATCATGTATATTGAAAAATTATGAAATATTTCCATGACGATTATTTCCGTCAGTTAAGTCTGCAGCAACACTTGATATACACTGAAGCGCGAAAGAAACTGGCATAGGCATGCGTATTCAGATACAGAGATATGTAACAGGCAGAATACTGCGCTGCGGTCGGCAACATCTATGTAAGGCAAGTGTCTGGCGCAGTTGTTAGACCGGTTACTGCTGCTACAATGGCAGATTATCAAGATTTATATATATATAACCTTATTTACAAATGAATAAAACTATGAACAAGAATTTGTAATTATGAAACAAATTCGATGTCTACATCTTCTTCTTCCTGTTTCGTTTTATAAAGAGTGTCCGACGTCATTTTCTGGTACATTTCGTGTGTTGGCTCAAAAGTTATACATTTTCCGTTGTTTCCTGGTCGTTCTTTAATGCATTCAGAGGCAAGAAGTGCTCCATTCAGTGTACTGGTTTGGAGTCTGTTCCTAATTTTGGTTTTCATGAGATTTACCTGAAGCTGAACATGAAACTTCAATAACTTGACAAGTATGAAATCATATTTTTAAC
This sequence comes from Schistocerca americana, assembly GCF_021461395.2. NCBI lineage: Eukaryota > Metazoa > Arthropoda > Insecta > Orthoptera > Acrididae > Schistocerca > Schistocerca americana. Next base: position 43,512,578 of record NC_060119.1, read on the forward strand.
TAGTTATTAGCTTCATTGCTTTACATACCTAAGAAAAAACTCTTTCGCAGTCTGCATTTGAATGAGGTGAACTCAATTCCTTAAATTCTTCAGATTCGTTATTTAATATATTCCACATTTTATCCGGTGATTGTTCCTTTTGTAGTGGGTCTGGGAGACAAGCCAAAACCAGAGGGAGATGCCTCCACTAGTCATCTGTAGTTTGTGCTAAATCGAGATCTGAGGGAGGAATTATACGTGGCAACAGTTCCATTAAAGGCATGAGTGAAGGTGTTGTATCTCGGAAACTTTGTGACAGGGCATTTGTAGGTTTGAGTGCCGCTGGTTTGGACAGCACTTTATCTTCCATATCATACCGTAATTTGACCTAGCACGAAGCTGTCTGTAATATTTGAGATTTAATAGCTCTCATTAGGTATGCCACACATAAACACACAAATGTATAGAAAACAATAAAACACAAATTACATATGATTTCAGGCAAACGAGGTGTACTCACCACAAGAAAGTTCCTGCATCGATGATAAAAGTCCTTGATAAGATGTGGGTGATTCTTTATCTCTGGTGAGCCAACGTTCTTCACAATATTCACACCCAAATACAGTTGTGAATCTTCCAGATGATGATCTGCATTTTTTGGGTCAACATCACTGAGATTTTTTCCCACGACATAAGTGCGTTTCATGAAATACAGAAGTATTTCTGTATAGAGAGCTCTAATCTTGTCATGAAGGTCGACAATTACTACTGCTCTAGACTGGAAATACTCGCTGAAAGTAGTAAATTTTGGTAGAATCCACTCTAAGAACATATAATACATTTTTGCAAAGGAGTCATGTAAACAGTTAAAAACTTGTTCAGCACTTAGAACTCGCTCAGAAAGCCATTTTTGGTTAAAAAACAGCATTAGAGCATCCCAGTTTTCCAGCACTGTCCTATCAACCGCTATCATTGACAGCCAACGTGTCTGTGAAAGATGTAGTAATTTGTGTGGTTCCATGTTTAAAAATACCTGGAATAAAACATAATGTTTAGCCTATTTCCACACGATCTGACGTAAAATAAAGTCTATGAGATATAAAATGCTACAATACCTGAAATTCCTTGAACTCTGCCTGCCTCTTCTCACTGAGTTTGAAAAACCATAAATATTCCTCGCGATATCCTCACAAGCTCTTGGAAGGTTCTTGCACGCCTCGCTTGCGCATATATGCACCGAATGACAAACACACTTCATTACAAAAATTCCCGGGCAGCTATCTCGGAATCTCTTTGCTACAGAATTACCAACTCCCATCATAGTATTGCAAACATCTGCTCCAAAGCCAATAATATTGACAAATGGAATGTTATGCTGTTGAAACGTTTTTACTGCACTATTGTAGAGATTTTCTGCAGTAGAAGCTTTCTCAACATTTAAGTCTCCATCTTCATAAACTTTATATAGCTCCCAAAACATACTTTCAATACAACCTGTAAAAGGAGAAGTGATACAAAGTGGTAACTTAACAGGAAAATTTATTTTAGAATTAATTTGGTTATTATTTCAAAACTAGCTCTTATTATTACTCACCTGAATCTTTGTCATAAAAGCGGATCGCCACGCACGAATTTTTCACAGTTTCGATATCGGTGGACTCGCCCGTCATTATGCTAAATTTGGCGTGTTGTAGTTTTTCCGCCAACACTTCTTTGTGTGACGTCCCAATAACATTAGAAACAATGGCACGTGCTTTGTGCCGTTTAAGAGCCATTGCCCTTGCAAAATCCGTGTCTGGAAAAATATCTCTTAACAAACCGGATAAATGGTCAGCAGCTAAAAATGCCACATTATGTTCTGCTAAGAATGCTGATAATTTGATTTCAGCTTTAGCAACCTTCCTCTTAACAGGTTTTGCGTTTGTGACAAATTGAGCAACTGAAGGCTGTCGCACGGTAGCAGACTGCACCATGTTTAGGTGCTTCTTACTTCTGGAATGGTTTTTAATATTCTTCATTTCGGAAACCATGCTGGTATTGCAATATCTGCATCGCGCTCTGGGCGGATCACTATCGCGCACCAGCCAATTACGTAAACCTGACATATCATCACGAAATTTTTGTTGTCGATGGACAGGCCGTTCTGTCTTCGAGATTTCACCTCTTTTTAGACGATTTTTCTCCGGCGTGCACGAAAGTTTCGTGCTTGTGTTTTCATATTCACTGTCGCTTCCCATTTCTCAACTCACAGTAACACACAGTAACCCGAAACACTTACAAAAAGAAACTACACAGTACATGAATTCAGCTAAACGTACTCGTAATGACTATACGCGAAATACGCATTGTTAAGAGTGTCGTTTGTTGAAGACGAAATAATACCCTCTGATGAAATGTCTTTCGTTTGTACTTAACAATTCCACAGTATTGTAGGGTAATTAGGTCTACTGTTAATTGCTTTCCAATAATATTCGATTTAAGTTTCATTTAGTGCATTGAGATTCGTTGGCCGCTCTATTTCTGAAACTTAACAATTCCATCTAAGTGAAATATGTCATGCAAAGCAAAGTGATTCGTTGTTGTTAGCTTATTTAATTTATTTTGCAGGGCCAGGCTTTGAACTAAGCCTCATTCTCGACTTTAATCGTTTTGTCATATCGGTAGTTTGGCGCTCTTTCTCCTGCCTGAAGTTTGTTGATTGTCAGAGACTGCATGGATTCGTAACAGTTTCTAATCATTTTTAAAATATAACAGATGACTTGATTATTTTCCAAACAAATGTGTATAATGTATATTTGGTAAAAAATTTGGACCCGTCTCCATAGCCACACGACTTGGTGTGGTGGCACGAGCCACGAGCCCGCAACTACTAAGGTTCGAGTTCCCCCGTGGGCATGTATGTTTCTGTGATGTCTGTAGACCAAGTTAGGATAGGATAGGGTAGAGTAAGTCGTCTGTAGCGACTCCAGTTATCGATCGGATTAAACGCTAAAAATCAATAATTTGGCAAAATTCTCGTATGTTCGTGTACGATATTCACTTTTGCCTCGTACATCATACAAATGACGAAGTTCTCGTATGCGTACGAGAATTCTCGTACATATCACAACTCTGTGTCTGCATCTTAGCATGTCTTCTTGACGGGAAGTAGCAACCTGTCTTTTCCTGCATTGTTGGTATTCTTACTTGGAATTTCCCATTGTTTGTTCTTAAATAAATCTTTTTTTTTGGTAAACGAGTAGTTTTTATTCTGACATTTTCCACTGTTTTGAAATACTGCATTATTGTAGAAAAAGAGAAAAGTGATCAGCGCTATTTTAATAATACTGCCGACAGAAACGACCAACAAACACATGGCATAAGAAATGGTACAGCATTGCTAAGACAGTACTGTCCCTGTTGCCATGTGTCTTGGCTTAATGTAAACGTGTGTGCGTACAGTGTAGAAGACTTACCCCCACTTGGTCTATATGGTAGCTTCTCCCTGTCGTCACCCGACATCAATACTATTGGAGAACGGCACCAATCCTAGAGTCCCATCCACGAACGATGGCGGTTCGCGCAGGTCAAGGACGGGGATTGCATTGTTGCCGGTTACAAGTGGCAGTTGCCGTACTCGCATACACGTGCTTTGCATCAGATGAAAGCGTGTATCCTGCAAATTATATCTTTCGCTTGCTAGTGCAGAGTTAGTCGCCTACTACCACCATCAACCATGACAACTCGAAACAAATGGAATAAAATTTCGTTATATAACTCGCTACGATCGCATATAATCTCGCATTGCGTACAACATTCACAGCACAGCGCAAAGAACACTGCTGAAGACTCATTGGCTGCCGGAGAACGCGCGACGTAGGTGCACAGAACGAGCCTAAAGTCGAAAGCCACCAATCGTGACTACATCTATAGTCTGGAAATACGTTTGTGAAGTGACTCAAGAACGAAAAGCAATACTTCATTTTCTTTAGAATAATTGAAGATCTGCCTGCGATTTCTACGAAATAATAATAGAGGAAAGATATTATGGCAACAGCAATAAATCAAAAACTGAACAATAATTTGTTCATAGTATACAATAAGAACAGAAAGTAGCTGATCTGCTATCTGTGTCTACATAATATACCATTATCCGCTTGTAGCCCTTGAAAAAGGACAAACCAACACGCAAAGTACGAGCTCTTCAACTTCAGTTTTCATCCTTTAGCGCTGGCTATTTATAATGCCCAAATAGTGGTATGATCCTCGATAACAACATGATTTTTGAGCTGAGTTTCATAAAATTAGAATCAATAGGATAATACTAACAATTTTTCGTATTATTCAACCACTTAACACTTGTCGAGAAAATCAGTGAACAATGGTCGGAATAAGTTTTCTTTTATTGCCTATTCATTATTTGGATTCTATTTATCTAGAAACTGAGGAAGTCAACTTTTTTCTACATTTATTACTACTTAACTCGGTTACCTCAAAATTTGAGTGGTCAGGTGGCCGTGGCATTGACGTTGTAACAAGCCGACATAAGGGAAAACCAGTTGTTTCAACGATGACCACCATCCCCAGTAGGGATGCGCGACACTAGTATCTTCTGTTAACATCTGCTCATCCGTAAATTAAGAGAAACGTTATTCGTTGTCTCTTAGCCCTTCTATGCACTCTTGCAACTCACTGCTGTGGCAAACAATTAAGCATTATTTTTGAACTGCAAAAAGAGGAGCTTTCGAAAAGGTTCTTCGACAAACATCTTATCTTCACAAATTAAAACTAATTTATGCTCAAATGGTGATGTCATTAACACTACCCTCTCATCATGTGGCGCTTTAGATAAAACTGAAAATGTATTGTTATTAGAACCAACTGCTATCCCACATTCAGCTTGGTCTACTGATAGCGACCGTGAAATAGTGACAAATCCAGACCCAGGCACTTGACCTAATACGTTAACATCCTCTATGATAAATGAAACTGTACAGAAAAATTGTAAATTTTTATTATCTTTAATACGTGAAGGGAAGAAAATTTTCAATCATTTTTGCGTAACAGCTTTACCCAATGGAGAAGAAAGGGATCGAAAATGGACTGTGTATTCTAAATGTACCAAAAACGTTCTTTGTTTCTGTTGTAAAAATTTTCGATCTCCTACAAACAATCTGTCAAGTGACAGACTCTGTGACTGGGTTCATTTAGGAGATCGGCTTACAGGCCATGAACAATCATTTGCCCACAAACACTCTGCATGACAGACTCTGTGACTGGGTTCATTTAGGAGATCGGCTTACAGACCATGAACAATCATTTGCCCACAAACACTCTGCAAAAAGATGTACACAGTGTGAGACAGTGGAAACAAAAAAGTGGTAGTTATCGAAGTGAATTACTAGAAAGAGAGAAGGAACGTTGGTTTTCGGCTCCAAACAGAATTATACGCGCCATTAGGTATCTGGCTGAGCGTAATATGGCCTTCAAAGGAGCCAGCTACAAGCTCTATCAATATAATAATGGCTATTTTCTTGGTTTAATCGAAATGATTGCAGAATTTGACCGTTTTGCAGAAAAATTTAATCGCGGTAAAAACTTAAGAAATTCCTGACCGTTCTTGTGTGCAAAAGCATTCAACATTAACTCTTAAATTTCCTTGCACTCAAATTACAAAACAACACTGTTAATTTTCTAGAAGAAAGTAAATATTTTTCAGTCATCCCTCATTGTACTCCTAATACAACCAACAAAGAACAAATGACATTGATTGTTAAGTTTGTAAACCTATAAGAATACACAATGACTGTAGACTTTATGGATGTCTATTCAACAACAGGAGAAAGTTTGCCTAAAACCCGTTTATCGAAAATAGACCAATTAGGTCTCAATATTCGTGGCTGCGGAGGCCAAAGTTACGAAAATGGTACAAATATAGACGGTAATTGAAGTGGTGTTCAAATCAGAATCCCGATGTAATCCAAGAGCATTTTATTTGCCATGTGCTAGCTGGAATATTAATCTTGTTTTATCAGATGCGGCAAAACCTACTACAAAAGCAGTCACATATTTTCGTGTAATTCAAAGAATATACATCGTTTTTCCGTGCATCCTTTCAGAGAGCGGAAATCTTAGTGAACAGAGTACCAACATTAACAGTGAAGAAGCTTTCAGAACCTCGATGGGAAAGTTGGATGGAGAGTGTCGAAGCTATGACGTACCAATCAAGAGAAGTCACAGATGCCCTTCTTGAGGTGAGCAACAGCACTGATGAATTGAAAACAAAAAGCGAAGCACACTTACTTGCTGTGAATGAATTAGATAACTTCGAGTTTATTGACGGTGTTGTCATACGGTATGAGCTTCTCTTTGCCCTTAAAGCAGCAAGTAAGGCCCTTCAGGCAGAAAACATGGACGTAAAATTGGCAACCAAATCGCTCGAAAGTTAAATAAATTTTAAGTGAGAAATTCCGTGAGGAAGGTTTTTTTAACTACGAAAGTGATAGCTGAAACTTTACAGATCGGGTAAAATTTGAACAAAAGAGAACTGGCACGAAATGAAACCAATTTGATTGTAAAAGTGACGATGTACTTCGCAGGGCACAGCTTCCAGAGGAGAAGACGAAACTGATTTTTTCTACCCTGTCGTCGACACAGTATTAATAAGTTTGAAACAAAAGTTTGGGCAACTGGCTAAGTATTCCGAAATATTCAGTTATTTTCACCAAAAAGTTTAAGACACTTATAGGATGAAAAACTGAAAACGCTATGAAATAAACGTGTCAGAGAGCTAAGTATAAAAGGTAAATGGTGAATAAACAAAAAACATTGTTGCGTCAGAACTTTTGACAGAAATCAAAGTGTTCAGAGAAAGAGTGAACAAGAATATGAGAACAGTGTTAATATTGAAATACTTAAATGAAATTGGAAACCCATAACCCAACAATTATTGCTAACCATGCCAGTGACTGTCGCTTCCACTGGGAGAAGCTTTTCACATTCGAAGCTGATCAAGAATTACGAGGGGCGTCCAGAAAGTAATGCAAAAACATTTTTCTCTGAAAGCAGGTGGGTTTTATTTAGGATTTCAGTACACCATATTATACCCCACACTTCTGGCTGCAAGAGGCTGATTTAACTGTAGGATCTTGGAAAAACATTTCCTATTGTGCTTATTAAACGGGACACTTTTTGCCTTGCTTCGTGAAACTTTATTAGGACTGTAAGCCCATTTTCGAGTACAGAACCGTTTCCGAAGATGAAAACCACGTGCAGGTAAATGCATGTCAACTTCTTAATCTATGAAATCTCGTCTTAAACTATAAATGTCTATTTTGACGTTTGTATTTGCAGCGAACAACTTTATGACATTTAATAGGACAGTGTTTATTCCAGCTATGAATAAGCGAACTGGTGTAGATCTGTGTGCAGAGGAATGAATATTTCTGTGATTATTTATTTATGAAAGATGGCACAAAGGTTCCCCCTCTAGTTGCAACATTTTCTAAAATCGGTTAATAACTGATGTAAGTCGACTGCTGGAAACAAGTGAATTCCAAGCGAACGGACAGCGAACGAACGTTGTGAAGATTGGCGAAGCGTCGCACCTGATCTCGTACACCCCCCCCCCCCCCTGCCTCCCACATGCACCGCCCGTACAATTGTTGGCCAGATGGTACTCCTGCATTCCTTGTTGAGTATGTTGTAACTGAGACATGCGGGAAAATTTTACATACATAATAAAAATGTAGTAAATCATTACTGGAATCACTGGATAAGATACCTGCTATAAAATAACGACATGAGTAGAAGTCTGTTTGTTCTTCTGCACTCCACGAATTAGGGAGGAAAAATACATCTTCCGACTTCATACACAGAATTGTTTCCATCGTTTCCTGGGCCTTTCCGAATCTCTTCTTGGTTGTGGCTTATTAGCCCTATGCGTTTTGGCAATCTGTTTTCATTTATTCTGTTAATAACTTCTTTCGATCTTCTTCTGTTAACCGTCCACTCTAATTTTCTAAACATTAAGTTCTGTTCTTCCGTGTCCGTTACGTATTCTTGAAATCCTCATTTCCGCCCTTTCGGTCTTACTGACGTCCTTCTGTCTCACTCCCATTCATTAAACCTGGTGATGCCTTTATTTACTTTTATTCTCATGCCCTTTCCTGTCTTGTCACTCACCGTCACCACAAATGTGTTCAAAAACGTTGAAACGTTGTTCCAATATATCAGCCTTGTCACTTATTTCGGCAACCAGATAGGAGAAATAAGGGGTTTGTTCTATAGCTTTTGTGTTGATAATTGTCTTTGAACAGAATGGGAATATTCTCTGAAATGCCATTACTCTAGTTTTAGGTAGGGAGAGTGTTGTACCTAGCGGATAGTAGCTAAGAACTCGTGTTTTTCTTTTGGTCGGTACTTCAGTCACATGACAAATCTTAGACTCACATGAAGAAATCCTTATTGGAGACCACCATAAGCATTTTCTGCCATTTTCTATAGTTTTTAGCACTGATAGAAGGTTATGTTTCGTGCAGCATTCTTAAATATTTGCATTGTACACATTTCAGTTGCTGTATGATATACAAGGTGACTCAGCTGCCCCTACGGATGTTGTTTTATGCAGCCCGCAGTGTTACAGCTGGCCTTCCAAGACCATGCGGGAGATTTTCATATTCTCTCGCTCGCCACGCGCGACCTACAAATCCTGGAGAAACAATTAACAGGACAGTTTTGTAGGAATAATTTTACACTGGGGTACGTGTTCGCTAGAGGCCGTAGTTTTCGGGTTACTCAAGAAAAACGTACAAAAGTGACCTTCAAATCCATCCTCACTCCCACACTCAGCCCCTATAAGTCGGGATTTCTAGTACGTTGTTCACGGCACTCGCTCCTACTATTCGACAAACATTTGTGACTGCACGAATTATTTTCCACATTCAATCTGTCTTTGGTCTTCACTTATCTTCCCGTGGTTTCCATCTTCGGAAACAGTTCTGTGCTCGAAAATGGGCTTACAAGCCTAATAAAGTTTATTCCTATATTCCACCACTGGATTAGTTGAGCACTTAACGACTGCGTAAATTTTACCTAACAATTTAGTGAATTCTAACAGTACAAAGTAAACAAAACAGTTACATCGTTGACTGCGTGTGGCTTTCAGACTACGAATGTACTGTGCTTGCAAGGGTTAAGTTTGGATCGAAATATCAGTGTAGTTAGTTTAAGCGTAACATCTACAAAAGTCGTTTTTCTTTCATTACCCTTGCGGACAGGATAATAATGTTAAGGGTATAGACGACTATGCTGGTGGTGTGATACACCAATCAATAGAGACCAAGAAAGGTCGAAAATAATTTTCCTACTGAATTTTATTACGTATTCTCTATCCGAATGTGTTCAATAGCATCGTTCATTTGCTCCAGGGGCATTCACCACACATTGTGTTCCATAAAGGTCTCGTTTCATGCGTTTTGTCTATCACTTGCAATAATGCTGTTTTATTTTTCGTATATTCGATTTAAACCTACTACGATTAATCTTACACTCCATGCAATCTTCCGGCCTGTGATTGGCTGAACAAGTAATTCTTGAACATCTCGGCTAAACTACGGTGTTCTGTGTGTAGCTCCGCCTCCCATTACATTTACTGTTTTCGTACCTAAAGCTTCTCGTGCTGTATCTTTTATACGAAAAAATTGTATTGAGATCTCTACACATTATGTTGAGCTCATTGAAACAGATCGTGAAAGCTTTATCGAAAGATGATGAATGCGAGACATTTCCTCGTCTCCAGACGCGTCTTCGGCCTGGAATCTGACTGACTGGAGTAGCCATCCTGGGCTTACATTTCAGCAAGATAATGCTCCTATCACACGGCGAGAGTTTCTACTGTTTGTCTTCGTACATGCCAAAAATTACTTTGGCCAACGAGGTTGCTGGATCACTCCACAATTTAGAAAGTTTGCAGCTATGTGGGCAGGGCTCCCCAAGCAGCCAGGGATTTTCACGATGTAACGCGCCAGTTGGACAGAGTTTGGCGCGGGGGACATCCAGCAACTCGATCAACCAATGCCAACGAGTAGCTGCTTGCGTATGGGCCCGAGGTGGACCAACACGTTACTGCCTTGCTCAATTTGTGAAGCTCTTTCTCTTATATGAATAACCCAGCTTTTCTAAAGCTGAAATCATTTGTCTGTACCAGTAGGTCATACTGCCGACTTCCGTCTCAATCGCATAATTTCTACGGGTTCCACCTTCCCTTCTGCTTCTGACGCTACAGATCGGTAACAAACAAAGATGAACCTTGCCCAACGTACTTGCGAAACCGTCTCTGTCCAATCAGGTGAAATGTAACCGTTCACAGGTTACTTACGTTAATAACTGGTCACTTACCATTTGCTATACTTCAGTTCACACGTAGCTTTCGGCATCTTTTCGGTGGGTCGCGAGTCACGACGCCTCCCTGCATCCGCGTGCTTACCTCACAAACTCACGCCGAGTCTCCAATATCGATTGCTCATTCTCGTCTGCCGTATAAGCTCTCATAGCAAGGATTACATATTCAATCACTGAAAAATCTGTGACCGAAGAGATACATTTGTAATTGATAAGAAAGATTGTACTGTCGAGTTCACTACTATAGCATAAAACGATGTAAAAAAGTGTTTATGGTAGATACCTGTAGAAGAGTCGTTAAAAAGCCGACTACACTTAGATAAATTCAAATATCAGACAGCTGGGCTGGCAAACGTTCTTTCCGACGTTCTAGGGAAAGCTGAGCATAGGAATAAAAAAAGGACAGTGTCACACGATAACCAGCCACTGCACTTTACCTCAGATAGGGGCACCTTGTTCCTACTATAACAAATCTCGTCACATCCGTTTCTTCGACTATAACCGCGTCTAGACAACTGCTCAGAATATCTGTTCCATCACCTGTTTAGCTATCAAGGTGTGTCACCCAATTTTGTAGGAGGAACAGGGAATAAAACAATAAGACTTACAAAACTCGTAAAACTACTGTAATGTGTCAGGTTTCCTCTGCATGTTGGTTTGCTCTGAGGTGCTGAGTCGACTTATTAATTCTTTTTTATGGTGAAATCTCGTGTGCTTCGTGTTCTGCAGCTTGTAAGTATTTTCACGATATAGCGTGTGGAGAGGATAATTGCTACTCACCATACAGCAGAGAAGCTGAGTCGCATATAGGCACAGCAAAAAGACTGCAAGGTGAAGTTTCGATCAAAACACACACACACACACACACACACATACACACACACACACACACACACACACACACACACACACACATTACCACAGTCCTTGGCGGTGTGTGGGTGTGTTTTTTTTTGACGAAGGGCTTGTTGGCCGAAAGCTCAGTTTCTGGCACTCTTTTCCTTGTGCCTATACGTGGCACAGCATTTGCGCTGTATGGCGAGTAGCAACTACCCTTTTCATACGAGAATTACATTCCATCCAGAATTTTCCATTGTTTAAAGAATGTATACATGTCGGTATATACAAAGCATTAACATTTAGCATACATAAAAGAAACAGGCCAAAGGTTACTTATATATTGTGCACGTCCATATGAAATAACATGCGTGTCAGTTATAAACTCTCTAAGATGTCGAAACTGGTGGGGTCAGGTAAAGAATAAATCCAGAGAACATGTGAAGTGTAATTTTAACGATGTCTATGGGTCAGGATAGCGTTGAGGATCTGTTGTACCCGTGCAGTACCCATGTCGCCGGGCATACACGTCACAGCCATGAAATACCGAACGATCACACTTCCTGGTCACAGTGGACACTGCTGCCACGGAACAAAGACATGGAAGCTCTGGTCGGGGAAAAGAGTCCATATTACGGATGTCCTGCAACCCCACTTATATTAAGAAGGCCTGTGCGCTGCCTGCGAACAACATGAAGGGTGTACCTAGAGTAGTTATAACAACAGAAAACGACTAGTGTTTTGTAACTTTGGGCTGAGCTTAGGAATACGTGAATGTTGCACAATTTTTAATGTTATTTACGTGAAGCATATTTCAAATTTGTGTCGGTAAATGTAAAGGAAATTTTGGAGCAGGATAGAAAACAAGATTTTTCATTTCCAAATGAAGAGCAATAACTAGAAAAAATGCAAATGGGCTATCCCAAAGCAAAGTTTAACTATCAGCAAAATAACAAAGTTTCCTTTATGATTATACTGTAGTATGAAGTTAACAACGTGAAGCACAGTCTTATATCTACACTCACTGCGTTACTGTTTTGGCAGTATTGTGTTGTTATCATTATCATTATTAACATGTCTTAAATTTTGCAATGGGAGATTAAAACTGAACACTAAGCATGAAGAGTGTCCACTGCTCAAGATAAATTATGTATGAGGAATTAACCTCTTTGGGTTCGCAACGATTCAGTACCCGTTGAATTCATAAAAGTTGCAGGACACTAAACGCTAATTTCTTATTGGGTTATGCATGTGGAAATGAAATGAGCGTACGGCATTGTGGGCCTGGAGTCTCCCGCTCAGGGAAGTTCGGCCGCCGAGAAAAAGTAGTTATTGCATTCAGCATTGGGTGGCTCGCGCGTCGGAGATGGGGATGAAATGATGATGAGGACAACACAACACCCAGTCCACGAGCGGAGAAAATCTCCTACCCCAGCCGCAAAATCGAATCCAGCCACTTGGCGTGGCATTCCACATCTCTGACCACTCAGCTAACAGGGGCGGACGGTTATGCACGTAATGTTGCGGCATAAAGTCGGTCGCCGGCACGCCAGTCGGGAACAATAGAACAGAGGGGGCTGTGAAAGGACATCAGCCAATCGTACGCTGACTGACCCCTCCCCAGGACGACAACGCTACAGCAGCGGCCTCTATGTGAAGAGAACATAAGCGCCATGCCCGACTGATCGAGCCCCAGTCGAAGAGTAGTTTCAAGGTTAGTGACATCTATAGCAACATTGACACTAGTTACTTTGCTTGTACAAACTATATAACTTGGCATTGGGAATTGTTATACTGAAGAGATTTCTTATTTTGTCTGTCGCTCTTTGCTTTCATCACATCTGTTTAACACAGAGTTAATTATTATATTTGTTCCTTTTGGAAATAAATTTCATTAACACAATTTGTTTCGATATTGTCTAGCAATCCGATAAAGCAGGTTTTCTAGACACCCCATATTCGACGACTAGGCTGGATTTAACATATAACACTTACCTACGAATTTTGTCTTACAACGTGTTATGATCACCTGTTTCATTTTGGTTGTTTTCTTTCCGTGAAAGTGTAGTCTGATATGGAGCAAAAGCGTATCGCCATGTGCTTTGGCGTGTTTCACATAACGTGTTAAGCGAAGTTCGTTGTACTTATTTTTTTCTCTTGATTTAGAGCACTACATGTGCGGAGGTTATTTCTATACCAGCGGGGCCGCTCGTAGAAATTTAATAAGGCAAAGTGTTTAGCAGGTACTGCATTAGTGGTTCAGTAGACTTATGGCAAGGTTCTCGAATTTCAATTGAAAGGAAGGCAAAACGAGTAGATGTTTCCATCTTGTCACTAGGTTATCTGAGGAATGGCTCTATTTGCCTGTTTCAGGGTAACAACCCTGCTTTTTGAACAACACGGCTTGGGGAATAACAGGTGGTGTAATGTAAATGGCCGGACACCGAGATTGTTAAGATAAATAGCAGTTCACAACTATCTACTAGAAATAACTATAAAATGTAATACCCAACATTTACAAAAATGAAAGTTTGTAAGAAAAAGCTGTTGTAGTCTAGTTCCTCATTATTAAGACGATGGTAATCGCTTCTGCATTATTGCGATGTGGATTATTGGTTGTAGGTGTGTGAACAGCATTTTCGACCTCATTAAATTATAAGAACATCTCAGGATAGGCGACAGTGATGTATGCCACTAGATATATAATATTTAGTCAGAAGAAAGCGCTCCTCGGTATCTGTACCAGCGGAAACTGCGCTAGAGGGCTGAGCTGTGCATGGCTTATGTTCATCTCATTCGACATCCTGTTTTTACTGTACTTCCAACTCATTATGTTAATTTCAATTACTGGTATCACTGAGTTGCCGTCTTGCCTGCCCGTGAGTGGCAGCAGCGGCACTTACCAATATAAGCCCTGGCGTGTTATCTTTGCTGACTGCTATGACTTTCAGGTCGTCGTGTGTCGTAATCTCAGTTGGAGTGTGCCAGTAGTTAGTTCGGTCCTGGCAGTGTTTGAGTTGGGATGTAGCAGACGTTCAGTTGGGGTGTGGCAGCAGTGTCGTCCGTACTGCCATGACTCGCCCGATGGTTGCTGACACACATGATTGGAGTGGGGGTGACTTTGGTTGGTTGTCGGTCGGTCGTCTTGCCGGACGATGTGTATCTGGCCGACGGTCACTTATTGGCTGGCTGTGTGTGCCGACTAGTGATTCCTTCCTGTTATTGTACAGTCACTGCCGTTAGCATTCTCTGGTTCATGCAATTGTTCGTGACACTGTGTGTAGTTTGTGTGATTTTGACTGGCAAGCTATTTTAAATGTTGTCGGTGTACTGGGTTTGAGGAGTCGGTCGGCTGGTGTGCATCAGCCAGGAAGTCTCCACGCACCGCAGTGGGCTGGGCCTGCTGGCGGTCTTTATACGGTGTCAGAGCCTGTGGGAGCTGTTCTGATTGCTACGAGGTTCATAGCTCACCGACCCAGGACACCAAAGTAGAGCGGTGATTTAATTGCCGAAGCCACTCTGTTGACATTGTGCCGTTGGTTTTCATGGTTTGGAGTCCAAGTGCACCAGCAGAATTTTCTGCCTTGTGGCCGTTAGCGTTGTTACCTGCCCTGGCCATTGACGTAAAATTCAGGCAGTGTCCTTTCCTCACCATGTTGTCGCTGTCCAACACGTGTGTGTGCTTTTGACAGCTTATGCGTACTTGGTTGTGGATGGCTATACCTTTTACATTTTGGCTTTGGAGTTCCTCGTGTACTGGTCGGGTGGAAAGCAAGTCGTCTTGTCAGTGGGTCTGTTGCCTGTCTCTTGGATGGGTTGCCAGCAGATCGGATATAGTTGGGCTGACTACTTGTCTCCCCTAAGCGAACGTTAATATTTCAAGTGCAGACCGACCTCTGGAAACTTCTGAGCGCCGCTGGCTTTACTGCCTTTTCTCATTGGTGTTTCATTGTGTATTTTAATGGCCCATAGTCGATGGTTTGAATCTGTATGCTTTTAGTTGGGTTTTAAATAATGGGCCTTCAGCCGTTTTAAAATTGGAAGTTCCTTACTTGTCAAGCCTTGCACTGTTTGGGCCTTCAGCCTCATTAAAAAAAATTTTTTTTGATAAAACTTTGGGCCTTCTGCCTGTTGAAAATTTACTGTAGTTGTGTTTTTCAATCATGGGCCTTCAGCCGTCTTAAAATTAAAATTCCTTACTTGTTAAGTCTTAGATTGTTTGGGCCTTCAGCCTCATTTTAAATTTCTTTTTCTGCATAAAGCTTTGGGCCTTCTGCCTTTTGAGAATTTATTGTAGTTGTGTTTCTTAATCATGGGCCTTCGGCTGTGTTAAAATTTAAATGCCTTACTTGTTAAATATTACATTGTTTGGGCCTTCAGCCTCACTTAAAAAAATTATTTAAGGATAAAGCCTTGGGCTTTCTGCTAATAAAAATTTGTTGTAGTTGTTTTTTGAATCATGGGCCTTCAGCCGTTTTAAAAATTAAAGAGGTTGTGCCCTTAAGACATAAGATTGTGTTACATATTCTGTCGATATTTAAGCTCGGAAAATTGCGCTGTAATGTTCGGGCAACTAAATAAAGTTATATGTGTTTGAGTGTAACTGACAGCAGTTCATTTTTGGCCACCTTTCCACCATTCCACCATTCCTGCGGACTAACCAGGCGTTTCAGGGGCGTCAGACTTGTGTGACTCCTTTTAGTAGGTGGTTTGCTCAGCCCACAGGCCACCTTCAACTAAGTGGTGCTGCCTACTGTTTGTCTCTGAGATTGCCTAAACACCCCTGTGACGTTCACTCACTATATCATGCTTGGACAAGTAATATACAATGGTGAAATATGGTATTTAAGAGCATGTGTTTAGGAATCACTGGTAGCCACCTCCTTCCAAACGGATCATGTTTTTCTTGCAAAGTAATCCATTATCTACCTTAAATTGTCCTTTCACATCTCCTGACCGATTTGAGACAAGCATATTTTGAGATATCCTGGAGTGCAGCGAGACAGTCACTACCTTCATTAAAGTCTTGGTGGTCTTGCACAGGGTTTCTTGAGAGACAGTCGGCATCTTGGTGTTTTCTTCCACTTTTGTACGCTAGGGTAATTTCATAGTCTTGAAGACGTAGTGCCCAACTGGCGAGTCGTCCTGTTGGATCCTTAAGACCTGTCAACCAACAAAGTTAGTGATGGTCTGTAACAATTGTGAATGGCCTTCCATAAAGATAGTATCGAAATCTGCACATGGCCCATATCACAGCTAGACATTCTCTTTCTGTAGTCGAGTAGTTTCTCTCTGCTTTTGTAAGTGTCCTAGAAGCATGGGCTGTAACCTCCTTTTTCCATCAGAAATTTGCACCCGAACAGCACTGATCCCATACCCACTGGCATCTGTGTGTAGTTCTGTAGGTGCTCTCTCATCATACAGACAAAGTGCAGGGTCAGTCGTCAGAGATTTTCGCAGCACATCGAAAGAATCTTGTTGAGCACCACCGCTGACAAATTTAGCATCGGCTTTTAACAACTCTTGGGTTGGCCTGGCTTTGATACAAAAGTCTTTGATAAAACGATGGTAATAAAAACATAATCCAAGGACGCTTGACACACCCTAATACTTTTAGAGATAGGAAATATCGTTACAGATCTCACATTTTCTGGGTCTCGCAGCATACCTTCGTTTGATACAAGGTGCCCAAGTATTTTGATTTCTTTTGCTCCAAAGAGACACTTTCTTGTATTATGTTTCAGTCCGCCTTGTTGGAGACAGTTAAGAACGGCCCTCAGTCGTTCTATGGGTTCATAAAATGTCTCTGAGAACACTATAATGTCATCTAAATAACAAAGGCACGTCGTCTGCTTCAGATGGCTTAAAAGAGACTGACACATAGTCAAGAGGTCAATTCTACGCCAGGATGTGTTGTCTGGTGACAACAGAGTTAGACAGCCAGTTATACTCCACAGGTTAATCTGCAAGCTCTTGCACGTGCTTGTGAACTTTGTCTTTGAACAGGGCTTCGAGAAAGAATTTCTATTGAACTCTCCTTCCAGTTGTATCAAAAGAGACAGTCAATTTAAACACAGTTACAACACAGAAGAAGTTGTGTAACGAAAGATAAGTCTGCATTTTGACTACCGGTGTATTTCAATTTTTAAATTTTCCATGTGTAGTAATCATGTCAATTATCACCTCTTTTGGAACCCAATTCATTCGTAACAACCCATCAGAACTTACTTCCAACTCTATGCTCCAGGCATTCACAGATGTGATAATCCATCTTGCCAAAAGAATACTGCTTGCAGCTGCATAATACACTTAAATGAGATTATTATACAGGTATATGAGATGTTCATTTTGCAAAACGTCAATATAGATTATATTTTATCAAGCTTTTTCACGAAAAGTGAGTGGTTCGAATCACTTTCCGATTTTAATTTTTGTCATTGTGAATACCACGATAAGTTATTATCTGATTATATGCCAGTGGAAATGAGGATATGAAGTGGGTCATTGTGTAACCGTTCATGGCAATGTGTTTTACACCCAGTGATATTCTGCACCTACATACATACTTCAGAAACCATCATATGATGCATGGAGGAGGGTGCCTTGTGGACTAGACACAGCGCTCGGACGCAGCATCTTTGTCAACTCCCGTTTCTGGCAAGAAATCTGCACCCTGGAGGTTTCTGCTCTTTATCGCCGCAGGGTAGACTCTTATGCACCTCGCCAGTACTTAGCTTGTTTGTATTCTACGCAAATTGTAAACATTCTGTTTACAGACTCAATGCTAGCAGACACCACCAACTACCGCTACCATCGTCCATATGAAGCGTGCACACAGACAGCAGGTCTGCTATCAGGAACTGTCTGTGGGTCACGTGGTCCTCAAGAGTCTGAGGATATTTCACCGCCGCAGTGTACTTAAGGCATAGTGCGAACTCCAATAGCCAGTTGCTGATGCAGCTCCTCTCCAGGTCCCCTGCAGTTTCCCATCTCTTCCAGCTTCAGCAGACACTGTGCCACGCTGTAGCGCACCACCACATCACGACATGATCACTACACAGTGTTACAGTGTAGTTCTTCACCAGTGATTATTGCATCAACTTTGTAAAGATGGGCTATTGTCACGACCTACATCAAGCGATGACAGTCTCTTCACACTGGCAGATCATATAAATCAAGGAAGGTCATTTCTGTGACTATTGTATTTCATGGAAGTTTAAATCTTATGTGATGACGTTAAAATAAACATATATTGTCAAAACTAACTGCAGAAACATCAGTCATTTGCGTGAAAATATTCCACTAGTGACATAAAAGAGATGACGGCGATTGTTAGTTTTGTGTTGTTTTCCACAGCGCCGACTCACAGCTTATTGGAGTCACCTCTGCTTTGTGCATTCTTTGGACTGTAGTCAGTATTCTGCACATTCTGCAGCTGCCCTCCGATGTCTCGGCGCCATCGTTCCCGTTCTACACCATGCAGCACATTACTGCACTCTTCTTGCAGTGGTCTGCCCATCTAGCAAAGGCCTTGTCAGGAAAGCCAACACCACAGCTCACAGCTGTCCTTCTGCAGCAGCACCACACTCCCTTGGCTGTTTCCCTTTCTCCAAAATCGACGAAACAGCGCCAATCGTTCCAGATTTTCGAAAGCACCTCGGAGCCATGGTCCGCTTTCCTCAACTAGCTGGAGCATTTTTCGGTATCCTTCGCCATAACTGAGAACTGTCACAAATGGGCCCCTCAATGGTCTAGCATTGCTCAATACACAGTCCCCAGTGGATCTCCTGCTCTTGCACAACCTCTCATTTTTGGGTCTCCTTTCGTGTCGTATTTGGACCCCTGACTGGATCCTCCACCTGTTCTTTCTCTCTGAACTCGTCATCCACTCAGTCACCCGAGACATCACTGTAGCAGACTTCGCCACCTACTGCAGCTCGGATGAACCCGGCGCCTACTATTCTGGCACTGTTGGTCCCGGTGCTCCTACTCTGGCACCGTTGGTTTCTGTGCCTCAGTCTCGCCGTTTGCTGTGCCATTATCTCTGCCGGTTCCTGCGCAACTGACGCAGTTGCCCACGCTCCAGTGCTCGCAACAACCGGCTGCTGCACTACTCGCTCTGGTGCTCCAGCGTCCCTGGCCTGTCCACTGCTAGCCCATCCAGTGCTGTCCTCTCAGACACTGACACGTCACTGTCATCGCCTGTGCCTGGAGCGGCCTCCACGCTTACCACACCAGGGCCACCAGCCCGTCAACCAGTCGTTCTGGCTCTAAGTCCAATGCTGCTCCCATCCTCGTGCGCTCTCGCCTCAGTAATGCAGCCGTTACAGGCCTCCCCCACAGTATTGATGCGCGATGTCTTTCGGTATCCATTGTCTTTCTCCCTCTTTTGGTATGTTGTAACGACATTTTAAAGTTTAGTAATAATAATAATTTCCTCATATGTTTCAGACATTTAGGAAGATATAATGTCCATGGAGGACACTTCTAAGTGCTCGCTAGAAATTATGCAACTGTTAGGATACATGACCAGTGTTTGATAAAAGTTCTTTTAAAATACTTTTGAATGCTGTTATATTCAACAGCAGGTTGCATCCCATACTTAGGAGCTGGTTTTACACACCAGTTCACTCTCTACAGATAGAGTGCGCTTTCAGTGCTGTTTGTGTTTCACCAATCAGGTTTCATAAAAAATAATTATTAATCCGCAAGAGACTAGTGTGTGGCAAGTTATGATAGTGGACTTTCAGTTCCACATTCGAAAAGTGGTAAGTTGCACAGCTGTTGTTACTAATTTCTTAAGTAATTTTAAGCTTTCTAAACATAAATCATAAATATTTGTAATTTGAGCCAAATGGAATGGAAATTTTATGTAATAGATCTGAAGACGGGCAGCTGGCACGAGACCACTCATGTGGAAACAAAGAAAATTCTCTGTAGGCTGAATGTGGACAGGTGACAGATTTGTATAGGTAACTGCAGGCACATGCTGATGAAGAATTCGTCTAGTCTTAATAAATGAATCCCAACCACTGCCTGAAAAATGTAGGTTGCTAAATATTTTAGATGAAATAGAGAGTTTCACATATGTTATGAAACAAAGTGATACTATTTTGAAGGAAATGATCGATCTAAAAACGGAAAAATTTACTAAAAATTACATCAATGTCCTTGCAAATGTTTATTGTCGAAATATATTTCTTTATTTAGATATTCCATTTTACCACAGATATTACAATTATCTATCTATAACTTCTGCTACAGACAACTCGCTATTATCTTTGGATATAAAGCACACCGCCGTTGGTATTTATATAACATCCAAAACTATAGTTCATTACGAAAAATGGTAGTGACTTTGACTAAAATAAAATAATATACGCTGGAGACAAATTTATTTTGAAAGGTACTTTGTCTTTTGTTGTGCACCTGCTGCAAGCTGCATAACACTATTCATGGTCTTGTAAGCCGAAAATCACTTCACTAAATAAATTAATGCTGTAGGATATCATTGTGCTTTTCATTTATAGTATTTATAGTAATTAATGAACGTGATACGGTCACTTCAGTCCTTTTGATTGTGTTAAAACTACCGAAGCTTGCGTAACCTAACACGCAACAATTTATGACAAATTCGAGTTATCTAAGTTTTTAGCATCGGCGCTGTGGAGATATGGAGCAGCACTACAGTATGGACATATTTTGTCTTGTTTTAAGCGGTTACATATTTCTATTGATTTGAACTCTCGAAAAATAATGATTGTGGCTGCGTTTATTTTTTATGCTTATGGTTACTCCATTACTTTATTACTATCATAATGGTTTGTGAAAATGTGTGTTAAGAAAAACGCATTTGACATGGAAGTGCTACTTCATGGCTGAGTTTACTCTGTTAATGAGTTACATGTTGAGAGTTTCAGATTAATTCTCTTTTTCAAGCAATCTTTCTGCTTACTATAACTGAGGAATCTCTTTCATCACACATAGTGAAGGTTACTCAAACGGTATCCGAAGTTGAAATGACGAATAGAAAAGACCTAGTAAGTTCAGTGTCCCGACAAGACGCCATCTGCAAGGTTTTTGGACTAACACCATGTACAGTGGACACTAAGAGGTGTCAACTAAGGAGGACACGTGCTGGTACATGCTATGCAGCCGTCGTTTTCTTCATGATCCTGGCAACATCAGCGCTTGTGGTAAACTGGCTGCAAATTTTGAACGTGCGAAAGAAGGATTCCTTTAGCTTTGTCTGGCTGATTGATTATGTAGTGACAAACTGTATCCTTATTGTACTACTTTATCGGGACAGCGCTATGCTGGAGTCTCACCTTTTCTCCAGCTCAGTGGTAGGGATCTGCTGCTCTCGCTACGCCTAGCTGCTGTGATGCTGGAACATTTGACGAACGGTGTGAAATGGACATTTACTTTCGCATTTCTCACAATAGGTATTGTACCAACAGCTGTGTCCCGGTATGTGCGGATCGTTCTCCTGGTGAGGGTGACCTGCGACAAACAAACCAGCGTCCCAGAGCGGCAGCATAGGTGAGACACCAGCGGGGACCTCCAGCAGTCAGGCACTGGACGCTGACGACCGGCTACTTGATGTGTGCCGAGTACCCCGGAGGTACTTTCGGTCCACGAGATGCTTCCAGTTTCACTTAAGGTGACACCAATGTGTGGTGTTTCTTGGAGTGTAGTTGCCGCAGTCTTATTACAGCAGCATAAAGGGCAGTCATAACGACTGTTGACGATAGCAGTGGACACACAAGTGCGATGACGACGGCTCCTGTCCTGCTGGGTTCGACTCTCAGCAGCACAGAGACGGTGGAGCTGCGCCGTTTCTCGTAGCTGGTACGAAGCCAGAGGACCGCTCATCAGCTATGTGGCATCACGCGCTTCGATCTACTGACGTTGGTGACATCCTTCGCCCCTCACCGCAACTTGTACCGTGATTCTGTTGACTTTCTGGGCAGTGTTCTGAGAAACCACTTCTGTTAAAAATTATAGTAGGGCTATTGCTTAACATGGGTTTTTCTGTACTCACTATTGTGCTGCTATGACTTCAAGTTTGTAGAACACATTTCCAGTTATATTAATTTGTATTTAAGCAGAGGTCACTATTTAATGTCTCTAATATACTAACGATTCTGCTGTGAGGGCATATTAATCTTCTGGCCATGTCTCCTTACTTAATATTGCACAGCATACCTAAGGGGTACGAAGACAGATGTGATCGAGTCTTTTGCGCAGCACACCCAGGAGCCGTGGGGTTAGCTTCACTCGAGGCTCGCTTGTTTTAGAAACCATAGGAGGCCAATTCAAATTGTGGGACTCACTCTACTACGTTAAACTCTGCGCTACTAGTAATTATAAATGGAAAGACTAAAGTGATTTTCTTTTAAATTACAGTGATAGTTGCACGCTTTTGGTATTACCTTGAACCACAAGAGAAATTAATCCACTGAAATGAAAGAGACATGAACAGAAACAGCGATCAGGATGTTTATGATGTGGACAGAGCGGTGTCAGAGTCGCTGGGGTGGACGTGTTTGCCAGAAGGTCGCCAGAGGGGGCGAAGATCGACTCTGAGTTACGGGAACCGTCAGCGGTGCGCCGATCCATTGGAGCAACAGAAGGTGGGCAAACACACACACACACACACACACACACATACACACAGCAGCCGAAGTGAGCTATCCCACAGGCTGTCTTCTATACGACGACCACTCAACGTACGAGATACTGAAACCCGAAATACCTACTTCTACGACAATTAGATCTGTATTAGTCTCGAAAGTAGAGATTAATGCCATTTGATTCGTTTGATATGGGAATGCAGCACCACCAATTTAAAAAACTGACCAGACAGATTTTCTTCGCTCTGGAGCCTCACGTTACAGAACGTAAATGCTTCACAGAACGGCACTTCTGTACAGTATTTTATTTTCTGCTGTTCGCCAGTTTCGACCACACTGTGATTTTCACGCTGTCGTCGGACATATCAAAGAAGCTTTTAAAACATGGACATTCTCAGATAATAAGTTAAAGATTTCTACCAAAAAACTGAAAGCGAAATCACATGATGAAATTATTAGTGATTTATTATTTCGTCATTATAAGTAAAAACCGTTGTAGCAGACGTTTGGTTCGTTATTTACAAAGTTGAGAAACGTCTCAATCAAAATCGGGAGCCGTGTCGAGCAGCCTGTACTCCATGTAATTACGTAGTAAACCCATTGTATTAGTAAGCGTATACTCAACACTTGCAATAAATTTCAGTCTGTTCATAAATCACTTCGAAACGGGGAAGTAAGAATTTACTGCGTTCCGTAACATTATTATTCTACATAGTCTATATTTTAAGCTTTCCAATCAGGTTAGCGTTTGTCCAAAAACAGCCATTGATAATCGCTTTAGGGACAGGTCTAATAAACAAGACGTATACTACAAAACCAACAGTCAATGGCCCCTCAGGGTTGCAGTTCCTTCTGTTAAATGAGAATACCTATCAGGATACAAAATCTTAATTCAAAAGGATAGCCAGTCACGCACAATTACGTTATTTCAGAAACTCTTCAAAGAAATCAGCTGGAAAGTGTATGCACGAATGACAAATATGGTACTTTTACTGATAAAATTATTAATTTTTTTTAAAATCATGTTTCCACAAAAGTAATCCAGATTAGTGCAAAGTCTACAAAAATCCACAGATTTCTCAGGGAATAAAGGTATCTTGGAAAACAAAAAGAAAACAATATTTCTAAGTCGTAAACGGGTCTCAAGTTATTGAGAAGATAGTAATACAGAAAATTACACAAAGGTATTATGAGAAAGACATGGAGACATAAGATGGCATAATGAAGGCAGTATTCCACACAGTGAAGGAGAAAACTGGTAGGGTTACTAATGAAGAACACTGATACTATAAAGATGGAACACTGGACGATGCATGCAGTGTTCAAAACATTGTAACAAGCATTTTATCACTGTTACTGAACCGATGGTGTTGTCGAGTGCAGTAGTGCTAACATGGAATGTGTGAGACCGTCACTACAAATAGCTCGTGTAGTATGAACATGATTCTGACCATGAAAGCTGAAATAATATCCGTGACAAAAGCCTTAAAACAATATCTACCTGCTATGGTAAAATATCTTCAAAGTTATCTAAAGAGTGTTTATCTGAGTTTAGTAACATACTAAGCCTTACCTGTAGTCAGACAGTTATCAGTGAAATGTTCCTAATTTGTTGAAATATACTGAAGCTAAGCCTTTGTATAAGAACTGATTAAATGGTTCTTAAACAATTGACACAGATAAAATATTGGTTGGTTGGTTGGTTTTGGGGAAGGAGACCAGACAGCGTGGTCATCGGTCTCATCGGATTAGGGAAGGATGGGGAAGGAAGTCGGCCGTGCCCTTTCAGAGGAACCATCCCGGCATTTGCCTGGAATGATTTAGGGAAATCACGGAAAACCTAAATCAGGATGGCCGGACGCGGGATTGAACCGTCATCCTCCCGAATGCGAGTCCAGTGTCTAACCACGGCGCCACCTCGCTCGGTAGATAGAATATTCTCAAAGTCACTGTCAGGGTATCGGCTACATTGTGGTACTATGAGTTCTATTTATGCATACAGTGGGAATGTACACAACTCATTATATATATATATATATATATATATATATATATATATATATATATATATATATATAAACGGCATTTTATTGTTAAATGACTATACTTTATGTTAAATAGAACATTATGGCGTAACAGGGAATGCTGCAAAGTGGTTCAAACTGTAGCCCTCTGAATAGAAACATGGGGTTTCAATGACAAAGTGTCCTTTTTTAAGCTATCATGCATCATCCAACTGAGAATTATTTACATGTAGAGTCCCACAAGATTCGATTTACGACCATTAGTTTTCCTAGTGGACATTAATGACCTCTCATCAGTAACAGATGATATGACCATTGCAATAAACAGAAAATAAATATAATTTACAAAGATCGGTTAACGAAAGTAACGAGGACATTAATAAAGTACTTCTAGGCTATTTTTTTTATCATGAAACTTTGAAAAAACGCTTTGTGTTCATTTTGGAATTTGCAAAATGTTCCACCACAGTATACCCCTAAAAGACGACGAAAGACAGACGTCAATGTTTGGTGGTGTGAAATTATAGGCATAATAAGTTCATCTGGGTGGAGTGTACCACATTAACTACTGGAACCTGTTATTGGTGGCTAATTTCTTCTGCTATTTTTCTTGGTAAAATGGAGAGTTGTGCATGTATTATTAATATCTAATATCTCCAGTGCAGTGATGTGATCAATGTAAATGAATGTTGAAATCTGATTTTTGTCTTTGATGATGTGTGGTGACAACGACCTAAGAATTGTCGTATGCACCCTTCAGTACTATATACTTACAGGTTTTGTGGGAGTTTTTTTTACTATCCTTTAAATCAAAATATGGTTAGGTGTCTTCCATTTAATCCACATGCACGATGACTGTATCGATTTGGATATGTGGATAGGTTATTAACTTTTCTTCATTGTAAATGTGTACTGTTCATTCTTGTTTCCCAGAGACAATCTATATCCTTGAGGATAGCCTGGATAGGGATCTGGGAATGAAAAGTACACCTAATGCTATCTAATGTATAGATTCAAGAAGGATGAATATTAAAGAATCCCTGTAAGAGTACAAAATAAGAGAGTACATCGATTGCCACTTGTGAGGTATCTGGAACAAGACAGTACAAGGATGAGAAGTTGTCAGTTGCTCTCTGATGTAATGATTGGCCACTCTACTTGGTGGCCACAGCTTTAATAAAATGTGTCATTGTTTCACAGATATCGAGTAATAAGATGTATCTTGAAGTACTGTGAGAAATCCTCATAGTAAATTAACAGTCATTACCTTGCCTCAGAACTCTTTCACATAAAAATACTATTCAATGTTTTAGCCATTCTATGAACTTCGCGGATGTAACTGGCCATTTTGATGAACATTTGACAGCTGACAGGAAAGCAATGGTCAAATTCAGACCAGTGTCCTAACCACACTTTCATGAGTAGATTTGTACAATTTTTATCAGATCATAGTGTCCCACAAAACTAGCCCTTAATTTTCCTAACAATTTTGTTGTCAGCTTATAACCTTTTATTATTAATCTTAATAGGAATGCTATTGCGAAAATACAAATAGAGAATTTTGGTTTAGCGCGTTAAACAGACTTCTCCAAATTTTCTAAATTCATTAAGGTTCATATGTCGGTAAACTGTCGCTTTCAGTCGAAATGATCAAACATAAGATTGTGTACAGCTGAAAGTTGAATCTTATCATTCAAGTGATATTCTTCCTGTACTCATTAGACCATTTCACTATCATGTAAAACAGTGGAACAAGCACTACATAATTTCTGAACTTATGAGTGTTTATCACCCTCAAAATGTAAAATGATATTAAAAAGGGAAGTTTCTACCTACGCAATTAACTTTGAGACTGGCGAGGTTATTTTGAAAAATACCATTCATTATTTATAATATTACTTGAAAATACAGGTCTTCGGTTGCACAGGTAAAAAATTTTTCAACTTTACCTAGGTTTCAACTGCTCTAAGGCAGCCTTCATCAGAAGTAAAAAAATTTTACATTACCTATAACAGAGTTTTGGAATAATATAAAAAAATCATTAAATTAAACATATGATATAAAATTACTTCATAGCTAACTGCTACGGTACAGTAGACAAAGAAAGCATACTTACACATGGTAAATAGTTATGAAATGGTTTAGAGCAACAGTGCTCACGTTAAAGATAAAAATATATTTGTACATTATAAAATTTTCCTAGGAATGCACAACTTGATTAAGACGCGCCGCTAAGGGTCGCGTGTGCTGGCGGCACTGTAAGCAGCATCAGACTGACAGGCGCGCGCGCCGTTGATGTTAGCAAGTTGGCACCTTGTATCGCGCCATCTAGTATTGAATGCTTTTAATTTACAGTGACAACAGTTGTCAGAAGCATTGGAACAGGAGTGCACGTAATGTGCTGATTACATCATGTCACATAGTATGTATCAGATCGAAAGTTGAACAAAATATTATACTGTAAAACAGGGAGAGAGAGAACAATATTTAAGGCTACAGTACGGGAAGCATAATAGCAATATTCCGCGTTAAGTGATTTTAAGCAAGGGCTTTACACCATCAAAGAAATTTTTATAACGTAGTTGTAATTGCTCATTGAGGATTAAATGGTCGTTACGGGAAAAATGTTTGAAAATTTCCAACTGTTCAATAATATCAAGTCTGAAGCCTTTCTTTTCCGTATGTAAGATACTAATATCATGAACATCTTTAGGTTTGTGTCCTTTGATAAGAAGGTGGTCAGCGAATGACGAATTATGTACGTTCGTACCTTTTTCCCTAATGATGCTCTTTATATCTAATCGAAAATGCTCGTCCAGTCTGTCCTATAGAATAAGCTGAGCAAGTGTCACAGGTGATTTTACAAACGCCTGAGTTTTGCAGAGGCGACCGTCTTGGTTTTAAATTATGGATAAGATTATTTTTGAGAAAGTTGTTGGTAGAGAAAACTATGCTGCAGCCATATTTATTTTTAAGGAGACGTTGCAATCTGTAGGTTAGTGGCCCTACATACAGTAAAGAGAAGTATTTCTTCAAATCGCTAGGCTCGTCAATAGTGGTCCCAAGCGGGGTAATTCTGTTATTGGCTTTCTGTCTGAAGACATCATCTACTATATTTGGTTCGTAACCATTATTAACTGGAATGGTTTTAATTAGATTCAATTCGGTTTTTAAATTTTCAGAGGACAGAGGGGTGGAGATTGCTCTATCAACAGCAGAGTGAAAAAATGCTTTTTTGTGAGATCGTGGGCGTGTGGAACAGGCTTTCTTTGTCTACTGTACCGTAGCAGTTAGCTATGATGTAATTTTATTACATATGTTTAATTTAATAATTTTTATATTATTCCAAAACTCTGTTACAGCTAAAGCAAAAATTTTTTACACCTGATGAAGGCTGTCTTAGAGCAGTTGGAACCTAGGTAAAGTTGAAAAATTTTTTTACCTGTGCAACCGAAGAGCTGTCTTTTCAAGTAATATTATAAATTTCGTCTACGGTTGCTGCATTATCGGCCACGTTCAAAATTGCACCATTCATTATTTTATCAGTTCGCTACAATCATCATAAAGCCTACCCTTTGCGTCTGTAATTCATAAGAAGCAAAATTTGGCCGCTGGACCTCTACGCATTACTCACAAATTGCAACGGATCACCAATAACCCTCACTGAAGATATTTCCCCAGAAATTTTTTCTACAAATTGTTAGAGTTGTAGTTAAGTAACAATGTATCTAAGAAATCATTAAATGCTTTCGTTCTCGATTTAATTAGTTCAGTTAGCTTACAACGAAAAGTGGAAGAGGCGTGTTCCTTGCACCGTCGGACAGGTGAAGGGAGACTGGTTTTATCCTCTCTTGACGAGTTGTTATTGTTGTTTGTTTTTCGGAATGGTCTACATTAATGCAAGATTATTTTAACTATAGTAAGAGCTAACAATATGAAAAAAAATATGAAAGACACTTTTAAATGTTTACACAGGAGCTGCTCTTTATTTATTGGCTAACTAGTTTTGGATTTCACCCATTCTCACAAGCTATGCGTTTTGTTTCTAGGGTATGTTATCATACGTAAGAGTAGCTCAGAGCTTCATTATTCAGGATGATCTTGTCCACGTGATAACAATATTTTATGTATAACAGGAATATGTTCTCACTGGAGTACACTGTGTGTCACATAGGCTTATTTGTCAGTACGAAATGGCAACATATTCTCTATTTTATATTAAACGAGGTAGTCATGTGGATCACATCGTGCAGAATAGTAAATATCTGAGCTGCATATAAGTATCATGACATCAGTACAGCTGCACACAACAAGCATTCCCCACGTACAAAATACATGGCTTGTGAAAATGGGCAAAATCCGAAACTAGTTATTCAATAAATAATTAGCAGCTTGGGTGCAAACAGTTAAAATTTTTTTCCCTTGAACATTCGAGAGCTGCAAGACGTGATGTACTGAAAACCATTAATATGAAAAAAAAAAATATTTTCCATCATCTCTGTTTGCAGGGAAGGTATATAGCATACAGTGTTTTTCGGGGACATACGGTGTTTGAGAACAAAGATGTGCGAAAACGACAAGACACGGAGTAGGAAGATACACATCGCTACAAGTTTGTAACTCACGCTACAGGTTCTCTGTGTGGGTGCGGCTCGTGACGCGACACATGTCTGTACGTGTGAGCAGTTCATTCTGACGAATTGTCCAGGAATATGTGATCGCAAACCGTTTAGCAAATACGTTCATTAGGGTGCCAATCTGCAGGCACCAACTGAAGCCATGCAACAATGTGGAGCAGAGCGTTTACAACGAAACTTAAGAGAGCGCAACCTTGAGGCGGAATCTCTAATTTTAAGAATTCTGCAAACCATTAGTAGGCTTCTCTTCAACAATTGGTCATTAATACGTAACAACGACATGGGGCAAATGCTCGCTGGTTCTATGATAACCTATCATGGAACACAAACGTCTCAACGATAGCGAACTGGTTAAGAAACCAAACGTTTCCTCTATATTTCAACCACAGAAACTCAATGGTAGATATCAGTTTCACAGAACTTAGAACTACGTAAACCTAACTAACCTAAGGACATTACACACATCCATGCCCGAGGAAGGATTCGAAGTTGCGATCGTAGTGGCAGCGCGGTTCCAGACTAAAGCGCTTAGAACCGCTCGGCCACAACGGCCGGCAAATATTTCCAAATATTGTTGGTGTTGTTCTCTTCAGTCATGAGACTGGTTCGATGCAGCTCTCCATGCTACTCTATCCTGTGCAAGCTTCTTCATCTCCCAGTACCTACTGCAACCTACATCCTTCTGAATCTGCTTAGTGTATTCATCTCTTGGTCTCCCTCTACGATTTTTACCCTCCACGCCGCCCTCCATTCCTAAATTTGTGATCCCTTGATGCCTCAGAACATGTCCTACCAACCGATCCCTTCTTCTTGTCAAGTTGTGCCACAAACTCCTCTTCTCCCCAATTCTATTCAATACCTCCTCATTAGTTACGTGATCTACCCATCTAATCTTCAGCATTCTTCTATAGCACCACATTTCAAAAGCTTCTATTCTCTTCTTGTCCAAACTATTTATTGCCCATGCTTCACTTCCATACATGGCTAGACTCCATACAAATACTTTCAGAAACGACTTCCTGACACTTAAATCTGTACTCGATGTTAACAAATTTCTCATCTTCAGAAACGCTTTCCTTGCCATTGCCAGTCTACATTATATATACTATCTACTTCGCCCATTAACAGATATTTTGCTCCCCAGATAGCAAAACTCCTTTACTACTTTAAGTGTCTCATTTCCTAATCTAATTCCCTAAGCATCACCCGACTTAATCCGACTACATTCCATTAACCTCATTTTACTTTTGTTGATGTTCATCTTATATCCTCCTTTCAAGACACTGTCCATTCCGTTCAACTGCTCTTCCAAGTCCTTTGCTGTCTCTGACAGAATTACAATGTCATCGGCGAACCTCAACATTTTTATTTCTTGTCCATGGATTTTAATACCTACTCCGAACTTTTCTTTTGTTTCCTTTACTGCTTGCTCAATATACATATTGAATAACATCGGGGACAGCCTAGAACCCTGTCTCACTCCCTTCCCAACCGCTGCTTCCCTTTCATGCCCCTCGACTATTATAACTGCCATCTGGTTTCTGTACAAATTGTAAATAGCCTTTCGCTCCCTGTATTTTACCCCTGCCACCTTCCGAATTTGAAAGAGAGTAATCCAGTCAACATTGTCAAAAACTTTCTCTAAGTCTCCAAATGCTAGAAACGTAGGTTTGCCTTTCCTTAATCTATTTTCTAAGATAAGTCGTAGGGTCAATATTGCCTGACGTGTTCCAACATTTCTGCGGAATCCAAACTGATCTTCCCCGAGATCGGCTTCTACCAGTTTTTTCATTCGTCTGTAAAGAATTCGCGTTAGTATGTTGCACCAGTGACTTATTAAACTGATAGTTCGATAATTTTCACATCTGTCAACACCTGCTTTCTTTGGGATTGGAATTATTATGTTCTTCTTGAAGTCTGAGGGTATTTCACCTGTGTGATACATCTTGCTCACCAGATGGTGGAGTTTTGTATGGACTGGCTCTCCCAAGGCCGTCAGTAGTTCCAATGGAATGTTGTCTACTCCCGGGGTCTTTTTTCGACTCAGGTCTTTCAGTGCTCTGTCAAACTCTTCACGCAGTATCGTGTCTCCCACTTCATCTTCATCCACATCCTCTTCCATTTCCATAATATTGTCCTCAAGTACATCACCCTTGTATAAACCCTCTATATACTGCTTCCACCTTTCTGCTTTCCCTTCTTTGCTTAGAACTGGGTTTCCATCTGAGCTATTGATATTCATACAAGTGGCTCTCTTTTTTCCAAAGGTCTCTTTAATTTTCCTGTAGGCAGTATCTATCTTACCCGTAGTGAGATAAGCCTCTACATCCTTACATTTGTCCTCTAGCCATCCCTGCTTAGCCATTTTGCACTTCCTGTCAATCTCATTTTTGAGACGTTTGTGTTCCTTTTTGCCTGCTTTAATTACTGCATTTTTATATAATCTCCTTTCATCAATTAAATTCAATATTTCTTCTGTTACCCAAGGATTTCTACTAGTCCTTATCTTTTTACCTACTTGATCCTCTGCCGCCTTCACTACTTCATCCCTCAGAGCTACCCATTCTTCTTCTGCTGTATTTATTTCCCCCATTGCTGTCAATTGTTCTCTTATCCTCTCCCTGAAACTCTGTACAACCTTTGGTTTAGTCAGTTTATCCAGATCCCATCTCCTTAAATTCCCACCTTCTTGCAGTTTCTTCCAAATAAAGTGCCAATAATTTACGCGCATGTCGCCGTCGCCGTCGCCGTTCGGGAACATGGCAGAGGGGCCATGACGCAGTTCCTATACCGCCTGAACAGCTTCCATGAAACCGTACAGTTGACGACAGGACGACAGAGCTAGAACGTAAGGGATGTCTTCCAGTTTTGGACATTCTAATAAGATGAAATGAAGACGGCACGCTAGGATATGCAATCTATAAAAAGGACTCGCTTAGATATGTACTTGCAACACCATAGAACTGTATGTAGAAAAAAAAAAAAAAAGAAAAGGGAGAGAGAGAGAGAGAGAGAGAGAAGCGCAGACTGACGTGCATCGAAAAAAGCGAATGATACAGCCATCAGGAAATAAGATGTACAGGAAGATGAACAGAGCCTCACCTAAGCCAGAACTGCAAGAATCTTTCTAAAGAGATAACATCAGAGTCACCTTCCGATCACTACGAAAAACGAATAATGTATTTGGTTCGGGTATATATGACATTCCTTGCGAGTGTGGCTCCCAACAGATCCGGCAAATATAGCACAACATCCCGCAACGCTAGATGGAACACATTAGATGCGTACATTTTGGAAATAAAGACAAATCAGCACTGGCGAAACACAGCCTCAACGAGGGGCATATGTTAAAATTTGAGAAAGCGAATTTTATGTGCCGAGCGAGTGGATTTTGGGACAGTATAATCAAAGAATTTAGTGAGATAAGGCTCCATGATAATCTCGTAAGCAGAGATGACAGCTATCACCTGAGTTCGGCAAGAGATCCTGTTCTAGTACCTTTACGCCAAGCGTGCACTCAGCAGTTGACTCCTTGCGAATCTGGGCACTGAATGCACCGAGAGTTGAACAGAAGTCCACAACCCCCACCACACGCCACGCCTGGGGAGAGTCGGCCACCGTTCAGGTATACACAGGGTGAAATGGCTGTTAAGTGCCGATATTTGTACTGTTGACTGAGGACGGCGTGGCGATCGACATCACAACAGTATTATAGCTGTTACAACACATATGTTTGTAGGTTGCTTGGTATCTCCAAGTAGGTGTGGCAAGGGTGAGCCGTTGATGCTTATACTCCCCTGGGCAAATGGTCAGGGATTGAAGTGTGAACACGTGCACGGAAAACGGTTAGTCTATAACGAAAAGTGTTGTCTGCTTAGTGGTGAACTGACGACTGTGCAGAAAACATTATGTCGAAAATTCGTGACATGTTTGCGAGAAGACAGTTCGACGCAGAGAAACAACCAAAACAGTGATAAGCGTAAATATTTAGGTACCACATACAAAAATATCTGCACCTAAGGGCGTTAGATTTTCTATATGGGTCACCCACACAACCTCGACATTTCACTAGAAGATGATGGAAGTGGCATTCATCGAAACGTCGCGGAATTTCGACGAAGCCACACAGATAGAAACTGGAGAAGACTTTATCAGTGCCAGTAACGTACACGCAAGAGCATGGCACATTTAGAAGGTCAAGAGAGAAAAAGGGCAAGTAAGTATTTTTATTTTCAGACAAATCTTTGACATCAAAATGTTATTCAGTAATATAAAGAGATTTACACAGGAAAGTTAAAATTGTTTTGAATCTGCCAAAAAACTGTAAAAAAAATGTGACTTTAAAATAGGTCGGCATCAACGAGATGTTAAATTTCTCACTACAGCTATGAAATTCAGTGTGATGTAGAATTCTAAATAGTACCTGTGGTGTAGCAATGGGGGAGGGTGCTGTAGAGCGTTAGCACGTAGTGTGCTTCCTGAGTTCTGGATCTGAAAAATTACGTGTCAGAAGAGCAATCCATACTAAGTAAACTACTTCATTTCCATTACAAGTAATTTTACTTTACAAATGAGTTACTGCTTGACTTACTCTGCTAAACATTTAATGTAACAATACTCATATCCCCAGTATAATGTGGTAGCATTTTAAACTGCTTACATATGTCAGTAATTGTATTAAACGTTGCTAATCGATTTTTGTTACCACTGGAGGCCTTTGGATAGACACACTGCAACTATGGCCAAGAGACCTTTTGCTGTTTTGTAATAAGGATGGGTACAAAAATGAATACATTTTACGCTGTATCTTAATACATTACATTTTATATGAGAATTTTCACATGTAATGTATGTTGTATTTTAGAGCTAATACAGGGTGATTCAAAATGAATACCACAACTTTAGGAATTTAAAACTCTGCAACGACAAAAGGCAGAACTAAGCACTATCTGTCGGCGAATTAAGGGAGCTATAAAGTTTCGTTTAGTTGTACATTTGTTCGCTTGAGGCGCTGTTGACTAGGCGTCAGCGTCAGTTGATGCTAAGATGGCGACCGCTCAACAGAAAGCTTTTTGTGTTATTGAGTACGGCAGAAGTGAATCGACGACAGTTGTTCAGCGTGCATTTCGAACGAAGTATGGTGTTAAACCTCCTGATAGGTGGTGTATTAAACGTTGGTATAAACAGTTTACAGAGAATGGATGTTTGTGCAAAGGGAAAAGTTCTGGACGGCCGAGAACGAGTGATGAAAATGTAGCACGCATCCAGCAAGCATTTGTTCGCAGCCCAGGAAAATCGACTCGCAGAGCTAGCAGAGAGCTGCAAATTCCACAATCAACTGTATGGAGAGTCCTACGAAAAAGGTTAGTTATAAAACCTTATCGTCTGAAATTGGTTCAAGCACTGTCTGCAGCTGATAAGATTAAAAGAATCGATTTCTGTGATTTTATCCTTGCTCAAATGGAAACAGATGAATCTTTCGTTTCAAAGATTGTGTTTAGTGATGAAGCAACTTTCCACACTAACGAGAAAGTCAACCATCACAATGTCTGTATATGGGGCACTGAGAATCCGCGGGAAACAACTCAGTATGAACGTGACTCTCGCCTAAGGTGAACGTGTTCTGTGCCATTTCAGCCAATAAAGTTTTTGGTCCCTTTTTCTTCGAAGGTGCTACTGTAACTGGACTTCAGTATCTGGAGATGTTAGAGAATTGGCTGTTCCCTCAGCTCGAACAAGAAGCACAACAATTCATATTTCAGCAGGATGGAGCGCCACCACATTGGCACTTATCTGTCCGTAACTACCTGAACGTCAACTACCCGAGGCGATGGATCGGCCGCCAGGCAGCCCGTAACAGAGCACTTCATCACTGGCCTCCAAGAAGCCCTGCGATTTTTTCTTATGGGGGTATGTTAAGGATATGGTGTTTCGGCCACCTCTCCCAGCCACCATTGATGATTTGAAACGAGAAATAACAGCAGCTATCCAAACTGTTACGCCTGATATGCTACAGAGAGTGTGGAACGAGTTGGAGTATCGGGTTGATATTGCTCGAGTGTCTGGAGGGGGCCATATTGAACATCTCTGAACTTGTTTTTGAGTGAAAAAAAACCTTTTTAAATACTCTTTGTAATGATGTATAACAGAAGGTTATATTATGTTTCTTTCATTAAATACACATTTTTAAAGTTGTGGTATTCTTTTTGAATCACCCTGTATAATTGACTAAAAATAGCCAGCAAATAAATAATAACAAAATAAGTGTCGTAACAATCATCGCTGTGTCCCATTAAGAGGTTCTTATTGCATGCAGTGAAAATGCAAACTCCCAGCCTGTTAGTTCGTTGCCAATTGTGTTTCTCCCGTGACGTGAGTATGAGCAAGTGTGGTGCTACATAATCGTTAGATAATTAATTCCGATAGCATGAAACACGGTAAAATATGACACTGAAAGCAAAGGGATTAAGAAAATGCACAATATCGATTTAGACAAACAAAGAATTTTTGGAGCAGAGAAAGCGACTGGCTTTTACCCTTCTGTATTGATTCGACAGTCCTTGCAATGTCCATTAACATAACACCCACCTTAAAGAAATATTACTTCCCTCCTACATCATGTCGATTTCAGACCAATTCCTTACCCATATTTTTCTCACTTTCTCGCTCATCATGAGCGTACAGTTGAGAGATAGCCCTAACCTTCTGCGTCGTTCCTCGCAGACACAACATACAGACCTGTCACCTCCCAGTTGTTACTTCAGCGATTGCAACTGTCGAGGAAGGCGCAGTAACAATTCTTGGACGTAATTGCCAAGGTAAAGAAGCTACGTGCTCCTGGTAAAGAGTTTAGTGCTTAAGTCTATAATATTCAATGACGAATAACTGCTACTTTCGTAATTTGTAATTTAACAGGGAAGAAACAAATGTACATAACTGCCATTAAAAATTTCAGGATCTTGTCCAGCAAGAGGGCATGCAACAAACGGTAAATTGGCTGAAGTGCACTACATGTCTTTATATGCAGATGGTTAGCATACCAGCGCAAATGCAAAATTTTTGATAAACAGATCATGTAGTTTTAGAACATTGTCGCGAGTTAGAGGATTTCCGAACTTGCAAGTAGTATATTTTCGTGAGTTTGTATGCGTTTTGAAGTTGTAGTAATACTCGCAAGTAGCACAGATTTACCATAGAATATTTCCACGAGTTAGCGAGTGTTTGGAGTTGCAAGTATTTCCATGTTGAACAATCTTAGCGTGAGCTGGACATAGAATAATTTCACGAAGTTTAGCTATTATGGAACTTTGAGCTTGAACACAGGTGACTGGTCTTAAAAGAAGCTTTGGTAGTTTTCTGGGAATACATGCTAGATAATGTGGTGCACCGTTTTAGCTAATAAATTCGAGAAGCTTTGGCCCTATTGTTGCGACAATTCAACCTCAAAGGGAAATCAATAAATGTAATTGAGTTAAGCGAAACCCAAAGTGAGTTGAGAATATTGTTTGGATTTTGGCCTCATATGTTTAAATGAAACTGATACTAACAAGATTAAAAGACCATTGTGGCAAATGTCTTGGTTGTTCCATAGATGAGCAACCAAGTGTAAAAAAGAAGAAAACAACCAGTACGTAGAAGCTACTTACCGAACAGTCGCACAGTACATGGCTGGACATTAGAAGTGGGACTTTCTGTACTCGAAATTCAATTATGACGCGGCGAGTTCTGAATGTTTAACGAGATCGACCAAACATTCCTCGCCATGTAATAACGGTATTGTGTCTTACTTGTTTCTGTTGTAGCTTTACTGTGGAATAGTTATTATTAACAATGTTAGCAGCCAGTCACATAACGAACATCATTACTTTACACGACATTCTATCCTCTTTTTTGAAATTTTGTTCTACTCCACAAGTTTTGTGCTGACGTAACTTTTCCCATTGCCAGTTTCTTGATGTTACTACGCCAGTGCAGTTGATGCTGTGTTGCATATTTATGTGCTGCTAGCTTCAGTCAGTGTCAGATAATTTTATTACACTATTTACTACCAGAATTCAATTTTTGTGCTTGTGAATACCAGAATCTGAATTGCAGCAACTGATTATCAGTAAACAGTAGTTGTAGAGTTCTGTATTGGCAGTGATGACAGAAACATCGAGGTGGGAATATCATTACGATTTTAACTAACTTTTATTGTACAAAGTAAGGAATCATGCCGACAGAAACCGGATTTTTATCTTACGAGTATATACAGCTAAGGACAGACTTAATGTGAAACGTTCATTTGATAATAAGAGATAATTTTGAGGTCAAAAAGTACCCATTATCGATGGACCTCTGTATCAAGGCACTGGATTTATCAGTTTTCTAGTTTTCTGTCCTTGCAGCGTAATTCATAGAATTGTACCTCATTCACATTTAGCACTTAAAATGCTTTTCATAGCCACAAAATTTGTTAGATGTAGAAATTGGTTGATATCGGCAGCGATAAATCTACCGACCTGAAAGGGTTTTCCATCAATTTACACTTAAGGTTCTTTGATTTTTATGTTGCTTAAACAGCTTTCAGTGTACGTGCGTTACTCAAAAGGAAGAAATTCTTCACATCCATTTTTTCATCTAGTTATTCCAGTTATTTGCGTAATGAATGAAGTTGGTGATTATGGGGACTGCTGGTAGCTACAGGTAAGGAATCATGATCAGGACAGAATTGGAAATAAAGTTAGAAGAAAAAGATTTCTGATATCTGTGAGGCAGGAACTAAATATCAGTGTGTAAGAACTTGGGTTCTACAGGAAGAGAATAATTTGTAGCCTTTAGTGGTGATATGACTACTGCGCTACATTTAAATTTAACAAATGGATAGGTTTCTGGGACTATTTTATGTACATACTATGAGATGGTGATTGTAAAAACTGAACTGGCAAAAGGATGTTTTGCGCTGAGTTACGAAACGTATGGAGCATCTGGGCTGGTGACAGACTGGAGCTGACTGGCATAAACAGTAGGGAATCTCTTTATTTACTCTTTGCTGGGATAGTAAGGAGCGCAACTGTCCATCATTAGCGCTACTGGCATTACGGAATAGAACATATCTTTTGAAAACGATTTGAGTGATTAGCGTTTCTTGTTAATTAACATGTGGCTGTATTTTCTTCGAGGTTTCATAAACTGACTTTGTAGCATATGTCAGAGACTTTTTAAAGTAAGTTATATAACTATATTCTGATATGCCAGTGCAATCAGCATATAAATTTGGTTATTGCGTAGTTTTCAGTGGCAGTGAGCTTTACATCCGAAGATAATGATTAATTTGACTATAACACAGATTACATAACTTCACCTGTAAATAATTTCATCAATGGTACCACATTATCTGAAGAAAAGAATGTATTTATAAAAATTAAACATTTAGATTAACATTGGTGAAATCTTCAATGGTTCTTTTTGTAGTTCCATCTGTTCATTCAAAAATAATGTCTCAATGTTTCATAACATATGTTGCGGCCAAATGTAGTAAGCGTTGCTTCATGCGGTGGAGAATGGCAAAACATAGGCACGCCGGTGACTGAGGCGTTGCGAAGTAGGCAGGCACAGATAGCGTAGCTGACAGCAGCAGTCTACCAACAGGTTGACGCAAGGACGCACACAGACTGACCGCCGAGCGAAGCCTGGAGAGTGCTGAGTAAGGGGAAGTGAGGCCAGCATGCTAAGTTACGCTGCAATATACTGCGGGAGTAATAACAAAAAGCTACCACCGAGGGTAATAAACGTCCTCCTGCCGGATTTAAATAGTGAAGCGCAGGCAGCAACAGACAGAAGCCATTAGGAAGCAGCTCGGATCTGAAGACGGACGTGGTCAGTGTCCGAATGTTCAATCTTCGTAGGTGACGATTCCGGAAGTCTGTTCCAGCTTGCAGGAGTCATCCGTTCGCCGCCAAATGTCGACTTCAGCTCTGGGGGTCGGCCCGAGTTCGGCCGGCACCTTGGCTGACGAATTACAGCGAGAACTTCCAGCAGGACCGGCCGCAGCGCGGTCTCGGTCACGGGCGCTGCCAGGGACTGACGCCTGGACTTCACGGCAATCTGTCCCCACGGCGCGTGGTCCGTCCATGATGGGACCTCGCGGACATCGCGACTGATGGCTTTCCAGCAGGCTCCATGGGCGTGCCCGTACTGGGGCGCCGAGTGGCGACGAGTTCATCTCAGCCACAGGGCATCCTGTCTTCAGCGGAGCACTGGTGGCCTGAGGCTCCCGAGTGCCATCAGCGGCACGCGTTGCGCGCGTTCTCGGAGAATCTGCACAGCAGCAGCCAGGCGGAGGGATCCGCAGGGCTGGGAAGCGACGACGAGGGAGAAATTGTAAAGAAACTTCAATCAATAATTGTAAAACTCCACGCCGTCTCAGCCTTTGGCGCAGCCACCGTGTCTGCTGCTAACAAGTGGTGCAGAAGCGTAACAAGTGGTGTCAGGCACACCCACACCGTGACATCGACTAGCACCGTGCGGAGCAACCGAGAAACACCAAATAGGGTGAGTCCAGCAACTGCCTTCTCTCTACATTTTTTTATGTGTAGCTAGATATGTTGAGGGCAACGTTAATGGATCTGAGAGTGTCATTTGAAAGGCCCAGCAGCCCTGTAGACTTATCACAGTTTGGTGGGAATGATAGTCATGTTAACTTAATACCATCTAAATGTGTAGTGTGTGGATTAACAGGCCATGTCAGTCCTTGCGATAAATTTGTACCAAGCATTTATTATGCGTGTGGCTTCTATGGTCATGTAACGAGGCAATGTGGTATGTCTAGATAGCTTGCCATTAGACATGCTAGGAATTAACTTGCTTCTGTGTAATACAATTTTATTTTTGTGAGGTGAGGTACACCACACGGAAAATGCCAGAGACACGTGCAACCAGGACAAGTGACGCTGTAGTCGCATTCACAGAGCAAGTTATGAAACTGATTGAAGAAAATAAGTTGCAAAAGCAGCAAATGCAGAGGATGGAGCAACAATTGTTGCAAAATACTCAGTCAGGTTCGGGAAGCGATAGTGTAGAATGCAAGGGTATTGTCTTTCCCGGTGTGGCAGATAGTTCAGCGTTTAAGGAACCATTTGCACTCGAGCACACACGATATTTAATTTATTGAACTTAAATTATATGCATCGATTTTTTAAGACAAGACAAAGCAAAACAAAGGAATTAACACTGCTCTCTTGTTTGCAAATGGCGAGCTTAATGTTAGTAGGTGACGCAAAGACTTATGCGGCATACCACGAAGGGTTAGGGATTTTACCAAGTTCACAGAGTTGGCTGAGGGATTATTGCAAAGGTTTAGGAAACAAAACAGTGCCAGACCTTCTAGAGAAAAATTGGGGAGGATGATGCAAGAAAACGGGTGAAACGGTAGAAGAATTTTCAGACAGAATTAGGAGAACGAATGCGCACATGTAAGAGTTAACGCAAGATGCGAGTGCAAATGAACTTGTATTTAAAGAAGCAGAGAATGGAGCTGTAGACGCATTTTTGCGACGGGTCTCGCCGGATACGGATGGAAAATCGTAGTGACTTAGCAGCAGCATTGTGCGTAGCTACACATTTGCAGAAAGTGGATAGCGCCACTAGAAGTCGCAATGACAAGAAAATTTTTTCGTCCTCCAAAGAGTGTTACCGTTGTGGGAAGCAAGGTTATTTTAAGGGACAATGTCGGGAACCACAGTGTTTCAATTGTCAGAAAATAGGGCATAAGGCATAGCAGTGTAAAGCCAAGAAACAGGTTAATGATACAGCAGGTAAAAACTGTTAAACGAAAAAGGGAGTGCTCCTGTCGTCGGGACGCATTCCCAGTAAAAAGAGGTACTCAGAGTGCACGAAGAGGCGGATTGTAGTTTGATGGATTAGATAAAAGATAAGTGGCGAAGAGTTTTAGTGGATACTGGAGCGCATGAATCAGTTGTCAGTGTGGACCTTGAGGGCAATAAATCATTGGAAGCTCCGAGATACAGATTGTGCGCAGTAGGTGATAAAAATTAGATGCACCAGGGACAGCAGAGCTCAAGTTTAAGATAGGGAATGTGTGGTTCCGGGAGAAAATGAAGGTGTTGTCAACTGTGGGACAGGGATTTTCAGCGATACTT
The DNA here is from genome assembly GCF_021461395.2 of Schistocerca americana. NCBI lineage: Eukaryota > Metazoa > Arthropoda > Insecta > Orthoptera > Acrididae > Schistocerca > Schistocerca americana. The sequence goes on from NC_060119.1 coordinate 43,554,211, forward strand.
GGGCTGGACTTTCTGATTAAACATCACGCCAAAATTGACCTTTCGCAACATACGCTGGCACTCGATGGGAACTTGTTCTCAATGGGTACAGCCATTGCAAATGTTTCAGAGTCGCAAGGTGCGCCGATAGCTAAGGTGATACCAGCTAAACTGCGTACAAGTGCATTAAAGGTGATTTCGTGTGACAAAGTACGAACAGGTACAGGGAAATTGATCTGGGTAACGGTGGATGTCGATGTGCCACAGCAGGGGTTATTCTTGGTAGAGCCACTACCAAATAAAGAGGTTTTAGACAAAGCATTGCTTTATTTGTAGGAGTGTATCACGGGTAACGGAAATAAATGGGCAGTTTATGGCTCCGGTGAGTTAAGATAACTTCGGACGCGATGATGTCGATCTGCCGAAGGGATTAGTAATAGCCACAGTAGAGTTAATGGATGAAGAGGACATCGATAGTTCGAGGCTAGACAATGATGTAAAGCAAACCGTCAGCACATTTGCACTTTGTGACAAGGTAAATCATTTGAGAGGAAATGATTGTTCGGGTATGGAAAAATTATTACTATAGTATAAAGCTTTGTTTGAAGCACAGGGTACGTTACCTGCTACACCGATAACGCAGCATCGTATTCCGACAGGGAATCACTCTCCGGTGTATTGTAAACCATATAGACTACTGAAACAATTACAACCAGTGCTAGAGCAATTAATAGAGGAACAACTGGAAGATGGGATAATCCAGCACAGTAATAGTCCTTGTTCTAGTAGCGTGGTCCTAGTTCTGAAGATGACAACGGACGGGTCGAAAAAATTTCGCTTTTGTTGCGATTACAGACATTGAAATGAACGGACAGTGGCGGACGTGTATCCGACTCCGAATATCACAGAAACGTTAGACAACCTAGGGCAGTGTAAATTTTCGTCCACTATGGATTTGCAAAGCTGTTATCACCAGATTGAAGTATGTCCAGAGGACAGGCCAAAAACAGCATTATGGCGCATTGTGGTCACTTCGAGCTTAAAAGAATGCCGTTTGGGCTAAAAAACGCTCCAGCAACATTTCAGAGGTTGTTGGATGTAGTCCTTCACGGGTTGAAACCGAAAAAATGCGCGGTGTATCTGGATGACATAGTTTTTTCAAGAGAGATAGAGCAGCATGTGGAACAGTTAGAGGAGGTGTTTAAAAGATTAGAGGCAGCACGGCTAACATTTAGTTTCGACAAATGCCATTTTGCGCAAGTACAAGTAAATTATCTCGGGTATGTTATTAGTCAGGACGGGGTAAAGACAGATCCTCGTCTCACTTCTGCAGTACGAGATTTTCCGTTTCCACAAACGGTTAAACAATTACAATTGTATATTGGTCTTGCGAGCTATTATTAAAAATTCGTACAGGGGTTCGCAGAAATAGCGAGGCCACTTACTAAGTTGCTAAGAAAAGGTGTTACCTTCCAGTGGACGTCAGAGTGCGAGAAAGCGTTTCAAGAGTTGAAATGTATACTGACATCAGATCCAGTTTTGAAGTTTCCAGACTTTTCGAAGGAGTTTATACTACAATGTGACACGTCTAATCACGCTCTTGGGGTTGTACTTGGGCAAGAAATTGATGGCAAAGAACATCCGATTGCGTTCATGTCTCGTCAGCTTAACAAGGCGGAACAAAATTACTCCACGATGGAGAAGGAATTGTTAGCGGTAATATACGGGATTTCGTACTTTCGATGTTGTCTGTACAGTAGAAGGTTTAAGGTTGTGACGGATCATTCAGCTCTGAAATGGTTATTAGGTCTGAAAGACCCAGCGAGTAGGCTAGTGAGATGGCCGCTGAAACTCATTGAGTTCGATTATGAGGTAATACGCAGGCCAGGTGTGAAACATACAAATGCTGACGCATTGAGCAGGAAAGTGGCAGTATTACAAGTAACAGAGGTGACTGAAGATGAGTGGAAAAGGGCACAAGCCGTGGGTAGTGATTGCCAATTGTTCAGAAAGTAAACGCAGTTGATAGTACAGGACGGGTTACTTTGCAGGTCGACGAAATGCGGCCCGCGCGTCGTCGTACCAGCAGCGTTACGATCTGAAGTTTTGCAATAGGTGAATCACCATTTTCTTTCAGGACATGGCGGGAGAAGAGCTACGGATAGGCGGATAGCGGAGAAGTTTTGGTGCAGGACACGACGTCAAGACGTGGACGAGTATGTCAGGAACTGTGTGCCATGCGCACAGTGTGCGGACTTGAGCCATCAAAAGATTCAGCTTCAAAGATTACCAGAGGCAGACAGACCTTTCCAACAAATCGGAATTGATGTATTAGACCCATTTAATAGGACTGCAGCAGGGAATAAGAGTGTGTTAACAGTGATTGACCACTTTTCTAGCTGTTTAGTCATGGTCGCATTACCAGATCAGAAAGCAAGTACGGTGGCACAAGCTTTAGTTAATAATTGCTTACTCAGGTATGGGATACCTCAGTCCTTAATCTCGGATCAAGGTATTAATTTCACGTTGATCTGATGAAGCAGCTGTGTAAGTTACTGAAGGTAAAGAAACTACGGACTAGTCCATTCCATCCACAAGCAAACGGATGGATGGAGAGAGTGCATCGCATGATTGCTAAGATGTTGAGTCACTATGTAAATAGTCAACACACCGACTGGGATGTGTACTTTCAATTCGTAACCAGTGCATATAATAGTAAGGCACATACGTCGACAGGACTGTCCCTGTACGAAGTGGTGTATGGGATGAAGATGCCATCACCTTTTGACATGCTTCGTCCAAGGCTGGGAGCGGAGGGCGAGCATGTAAGGCAATTTGCGAAAACCATTAAGGAGGTATGGCAGGGAGTTAGACGAGCTAACATGAAAGCATTGGAACGACAAGAACGGATGAGAGGTACAATGAGGAAGTTGCCACAGTACAGAGTAGGCCAATGGGTGCTACTAGGTAATCCGTATGCTCCAAAATGGAGAACCAAGAAATTCACAAACAAGTTCCAGGGACCGTACGAGGTGGTGGAAATGACATCACCTGTCAATGTAAAATTACAATTGCCTACTAAGACAACAGTGGTTCACGTTAGTAGCGTTAAGCCGTTCCAGGGGGTAGTAGATCCATGTATATGTACTTCTGGCAGAAAGCGAAAAGAAGCGCCAGAAGCAGACAGTAAACTGGGTATTAAGTATATGTTGCGTTCGAGGGATGTGTAGTTAGCAATAATTATCATGTGTGTATTATTTTTGTGCACGGACTAGGGTTATTTTATTGGTATTAAAGAGTAGTTATAAGAGTTTTTTCCTTCTCTCTCCATTCTGTAGGTGACGCAGGATGGGTACAAGTGGATAGTATGGGGCGTAGTCCTCTGGCAGCTGACACAAGCTGGCCAGGTACAGAATATGCTGTTGCAAAGTGAGGTGTTGTTCGGGAAAGAACTGGATGTGGTCTTCACGAATCACGAGTGGACGCTTCAGCTGGCACTAAACATCCTGCAGGTAAGGAAAGAGATGCGGCAGCTACAGGAGCTGGTATCGAGTGTGGAAATGGTTGCATCTAAGAACGGAATATTACGGGACGTGCAAGAAGAGTACGAGGCTTTGGATAGGTCACGTAAGGAAATAAGGGAACAACTGCGTCAAGTCGTGAGCATGATTCCAGGGAGGAGAAAGAGAGTAAGAGAGGGTTGGTTGAATGCAGGTGGGAAGTTGCTGAAAACAATTTTTGGAACAGCGGTTAGAGACGATATTGAGGGTTTGAACAATTCTTTAACAGTTATTCGCGACAGGGAGGAAAGCATAGGGAAATTGGTGGATATACACACAACGGAGATACGGGGATTAGGTACAGAGTTGTTGAATGTGACACTTGTGGGGTGTGGGATGGCTAGATGGCTACAGGGTTACTAGCATATATAGAACAAACACAGAAATTATTGAATACAGATCTGGAAGAGGTACAAACGCATTTGGATATAGTGGAAAGGAAGCTGGAAATGGCTAAATTGCTGCGGGAACTGGTTAACAGCGTTGGTGATGCACGAGTGAGGATGGATGAATTGCAAGAGGCAGTACATCATGCATTGGACGGGCAGGTGAGTGTGACGCTGTCACCAGAAAAATTCAGACAGAGCCTGAAGCAGGCAGAGGGAGAGTTTCCAGAGGAGGTAGAGCACATAGTGCTGATAATTGAAGCGAGTATGTCACTTTATCATATGTCTAGGATTAAGGTAACAACGGATCTAGTTAAGATGTATATAGAGATAAGATTTCCAGTAACTAGTGTGGAGAGACAGTATCACTGTTACACAGTGCATCCTTATCCGATCAGATGGGAGCGCATGGGGAAGGGCGTATAGCTCAGGACACAGGAGGTTTTATTGATTTCTAAGGAGGGGGATACTCATGTTAATATGTCGAGTTTAGAGTTGAGTAGATGTCTAACGGAGTCAGTTTTCATTTGTCCATCATGAGTTTTTTTCCCGGGCAAGGAGTCGTGTGAGATCCACTTATTTAGGGCAGAAGCAGAAGCTTCAGAGTGTCGGAGAATAATCGTGAAGCCTACGCCACAATTTCAGCAAGTTTGGAGGCATTGGCTGTTTTCAGTATTCGCTACGGAGAGAATATCAGCCAAGTGTTATGACAATGGGAATTGGACAGCAACCACAGAGATGGAATCACGGGACAGTGGTTTGCTAATCAACAGGGCAAATTGTGACATAGTAGGGGATCGTTTCAGCTTACCAGCGACAGTCACGGGAGTCATCAAGGTTACAGATACTCATCTGACGTTGTACTGGCCAGATGGGTCATTCAGCATCACTCCAGGAGAAAATTTGACGTATATTAACAACACCTTGGATGCTATAGTATTGCAAACGATAGATAAACTAGTTGATTTGGAGAGAGGTCAAATTTCAATGCAGCAATTATTAAGGCATGTAGAGGAGTATGATACCAGGTGGAAACGTAGCATAGTGACCATTGGTATTTCAACCAGTACTATTACCACGTTGATTGTATTTATCAGTGTGGTATATGTCTTATTAAAACGGAGGATTCAGCATGTTAATGCAAGACCGCTCCACGAGATTCCTGTAGAATGGATTACCAGTAGGACATGAGTCAGGGCAACCTGGATGTATATAGGGAAGAAGTAGTATACAGGATAGAACTAAAGTTAATGTATAGGGTAAGTTAGGGGACGAATTTAATTTTTAGGAGGAGGCAGTGTTGCGGGCACATGTAGTAAGCGTTGCTTCACACAGAAGAGAATGGCAAAACAGACGCACGCCGGCGACCGAGGCGTTGCGAAGTAGGCAGGCACAAATAGCCTTGCTGACAAGAGTAGTGTACCAACAGGTTGACGCAAGGATACATACCGAGCGCCGAGCGAAGCGTGGAGAGTGCTTAGTAAGGGGAAGCCTTCTGGATATAAATAGTGGAGAGCAGGCAGCAACAGACAGAAGCCATTAGGAAGCAGTTCGGATCTGAGGACGGACGTGGTCAGTGACCAAATGTTCAATCTTCGTAGGTGACAATTTCAGAAGTCTGTTCCAGCTCGCAGGAGTCATCTGTTAGCTGCCAGATGTCTACTTCAGCTCTGGACGTCAGCCCGAGTTCGGTCGGTACCCTGGCTGACTAACTACAGCGAGAACTTCCAGCAGGACCGGCCGCAGCGCGGTGTCGGTCACAGGCGCCGCCGGGGGACTGATGCCTGTAGTTCACGGCAACCCGGTTCCACGGCGCGTGGTCCACCTATGACGGGACCTCGAGGACATCGCGACTGATGGTTTCCCAGCCACCGATGCAGCAGGCGTCGGCAGCTCGCCTCACGGCGACGCGGCTCCGTGGGCGTGCCCGTACTGGGGCGCCGAGTGGCGGCGAGTTCATCTCAACCACAGGGCATCCTGGCTTCAGCGGAACACTGGTGGCCTGAGGCTCCCGACTGCGATCAGCGGCGCGCGTTGCGTGCATTGTTGGACAATCTACGCAGCAGCAGCCAGGTGGAGGGATCCGCAGGGCTGGGCAGGGACGACGAGGGAGACATTGTAAAGAAAGTTCAATAAATAATTGAACAACTCCACGCCGTCTCAGCCTTTGGCGCAGCCACTGTGTCTGCTGATAACAAGTGGTGCAGAAGTCGTAACACGTATGTAACTTTTAATTTCTTGTAAAATGTTTAGCATATATCCTTTTCCACTGGTGGGTGGATTTGGCAGCCATTATGTAATGTCGCTAAACTTGTTCTAACTGTGAGAAAATGAAGATTATTTCATGCCAGTGAAATTCAGATGTGGTTTAAATATTGTTTTGAAAATTTCTTCTGCCTGCTCGAATATATATTTCCTTTCACATGCCACATTTAAACGTATTAGCACCTGATAGAGTAAATGTATGGGATTCAGCTAGAGAATGATAAATTTGTGATCATATTAGGTCCTGTATTCTCTTGCATTTTCTCACATTAGTTTTTGGCGCGCAAAGAAGTGAGGAATCTGACTATCGTGACTAAAAGTTTACTTTTTAACGCGAGAATGAAGTTATCTCCATACGATCGCCGCTACTGTAAACTAAACAGAACAAGTGCTGAGTATTAGGATAAGAAGCCGGCAAAGCGGCCTCCCGTAGTCAGTCAAGTAAGTCTCAGTGTCTATAATAACAACAAAGAGTGTCAACCTTTGCAATGGAATCAACAGAACGGAAGGCCAGCCACTCGCCACATGGTCACGTGATCTAGCACGAAAACAAAGCCCGTTTCACAAGGGTTGCAATTCAAAGAATCTTAATTCAACGCCCATATCACAAAGAAACGGAGAAGAAAAGCCCTAATACGAACAACAACCGATTTCTCGCGTTTAACGGACGCAGGTCGGGTACAAAACACAGAATGATAAAGAAATCCTTAGATATGGGGACGTAGCATCGGAAAAAATAATTATGAGCGTGCTTAAATGATCGATTTTCTAAGTCGCTCACGATATTGTAACCAATGAAGCTGGAGTTCAAAAAGAACACTCACGGTTACCGATACGGGACCACGTCGTCGGATCTCCAGCCATAAGCAGCAGCAGACTAGCACTGACCGACGATTCCTTTCTCCGGAGGGACACTAGGGGTGTCAGGTAGCCGACACTGGCGTCCTCCAACACTGGCCAATCAGGGGGCCCAGTGAGCTAGAAGAGAAATTTCAGAATTGATACGACAGCTTGAGAGACTAAGAAGAGGAACAACATTGTTCATCACCTAGCATTCAAACTGGTCCCACGTGCTCCCCATAGAACAACGATAGAGGCGGGAAAAGTGGCGCCATCGTGGCTACAATGAAGCCGCTGAACTGACTGCACAAATAAAGAAGAATACCCTGCACTCATCCTCTCTCACTAATTAGCGTGATACACTATGCGATCGAAAGTATCCGGACACCTGCCTTGTCATGCTGGACCATCTCCCTCACTTCAACCCCCCGACCCCCCGTTTCATAGGGTCATGTTCTAACGCCATCAGAGCGAATAAGAATAACGAGGTTCACTTTTTGTACTTGTAAAACATCCTGTTTCTCATCTTTTGTTAATAAAGATGCAATACCAGTATCAATTTACTTTTATTTCAATCACTTGAAATTCCCCCCCCCCCCCCACCGCCCCCCCCCCCTCACATAGGAATAGTTTGCAAGTCACCTGTAAAATCATTGTGATTAGCAAGGTAATTAATTAATGCATTATGTCGGCGGTCTTTGTAAGGACGGAAGGATTTTACGCCTTTTCATGTTACGGCTGGGTTGATTTATGCAGATCCGGTACTGGCGTTGCTCTTGCGGTACAGCTAATAGCCTAATCTGGACTCTTCCCACTTTGAGCAAGAGAGAGGTCATGAATAAAATTTCCCTCGACGTGGTAAAAGTACGGTGCCTTATCCTGAATACGTGGTAATGAGTATTAGGGTTATCGAGTTGGGAACATTTTTATAGACGCATACGACGAAAATGCTAAACCGAAAAAAACCTTCCGCATTTGGTTAGTCTATTACAAGATTTCTCATCATTTCACATATCATCGAGAAAGATTAGGCACCGCTTTTAACGTCTTGCGTGCTAAATTAAGGCCGGATGAGGGAAGTTTGTAGGAATGTACAGAAGGCAAACACGAAGGTGCTAGAACGACAGGAACAGGTGAACAGAGGCATAGACAAGCTGTCTTAGTACTGCGTGGGACAATGGGTAAGTTACAAATCCCTGTATACCAGACACTAATATAAAGAAATTTTTGGCTAAGTACTAAGGACCTTACTAGATTGTAGAAACGACCTCACTGGTCAATGTGAAGGTCCAGTTTACACAAAAACGTCTGTTATACATGTGTGTCGCATGACGCCATTTAAAGGAATGTTAAAGGGGATACAGCACGTATCGACAACCAACCGGGAGAAGAAAGCTACAATAGGTAATAAGCAGGAACCTGGAATTGGTGAGACACATATGGTGCATGATGCCATATAGGTCGAGGTCACGTAAGTAAGCTAAATGACTGAGTTTTTGGGGGTGTTTAAGGTGAGTGTATAAGAGTGTACACCGATCAGCCAGGACATTATGACCAGTGACCTGCTATACTTATAAACTCATCTAGATAACAGTAGCATCACCTGTCGAGAAATGACTGTTAGTCAGACACACGCATATGGAATGTAGTATCAGTGAGCTTGCTATCTGTGTGCAGGATGGAGAATGCGCGTCATCTACCCAGTTTGACTGAGGACAGATTGTGGTGGCCTGGAGGTTAGGCATAAGCAGTTCGGAAACTACACGACTTGGCAGGTGTTCGAGGAGAGCTGTGATGAATGTCTACAGCAGGTGGTGGGCCCAAGGTGAGACCACGTGCAGACGTTGGTGAGCTTGGCGGCCTCCCCTCATTACAGATGTCGGACATCATACGCTGTGCAGACAGGTAAAACAGGACAGGTGGCGAACTCTGGCGGAACTGACATAAGTTTTTGATGCTGGGCAGATTGCAAGCATGTCTGAACACACAGTGCATTGAACACTCCTAACAATGGGCCCCTGCAGCGTTGACCCGTGATTGTGCCAAATACGACTGAAACGGCATTGCGACCATCAGCACTGGACGTTGGAGCAGTAGCAGAGAGTTACATGACCTGATGAATAGCGATAACTTCTTCATCATGCCGATGGAAGGGTGCGAATCCTCCATCTTCCAATAGAACACCTCCTTGACACCTGTACTGCAAGAGGAGACAAGCTTGCAGTGGCTCCATTGTGGTCTGGGGAACATTCACATCGGTATCCATGGCTCCAGTAGAGCTCGTAAAAGACACCATGATGCCGAAAAAGTATCGTACACTGGTCGCAGGCCACGTGCACCACTTCATGACGATCACGTTTCCTGATGGCAGTGGCATTTTTCAACAAAATGTGCCACATCACAGGGCCAGAAGTGTGATGGAATGGTTTGAGGAGCACAGTGGCGCCTCCCAATTGATGTGCTAGACCCAGGACGAAAAGTTAGAATTACTGCAGGCCACTGTCCTATCCCAAGGTCAGTCAGCCCTCATGTACCAAAGCTAAGGCACAAAGGCCAGAACTAGAAAATGCGAGCAGGTTTTGCAGGCTACTCAGTTATCCCATCTCTACCATGCAGAAATGACTTTGTACACGCCAAACAAGAAACCTGACAAAAAAACAACATATGTGACACAACCACACAGGCCAATCTCAAGAGTCACCAACTGACTCTCAACAATCTCAGCCACCTCAACATTCTCAGTCCGACTACCAGCCAGGTACTCATTGTCAATCAAACGATTCTGAAGTTTGATGTGAACATTCAACCTAGAATTGTTATCATTAAAAATCTGGACCCCAAGGAAACTACTAAGTCTTTTCATGTCTTCACTGAAACAGTTCAACCTAGCGTAATTTGTGACTGACACTAATTTTAGAATGAACCACGTCAGACTCAGCACTTGCGAAACTGATTTTGAAATCAAACTAAAGAAAACAACTGGGACCACATACAGACTGGGAGCAACTATCAAGTGTATGAACTCACGCAGTAAATCGCAACCTGAATGGAAACCACGTGGACCCTTCCTAAGTGGCCTCATTAGTAGTGTCGATCATGATATCACCAAACAGGAAGTCGAAGAGTGACTAAAGATGCGGGGATACTCATTCAAAAAAAGCAACCCGCATCTACTCACGACTCACCAAACGACCCAGCAAAAAATTACATGTCATCTATGATTACAAGGAAACCTTAGAGAAATTGCTTTCATAGCATTTCAGGATGCACTGCGTACTACATAAGTTTCAACTATACAATCCACTCCATTCGCAATCCAAACAATTCAAAGAATGCAACAATTTTCAACAGGCCTTCGAAAAATGTCGCAACGAATCCAAATGTGGAAAGTGGAGTGGATCTCAGCTGATTTTCAGTGCAAATTTTATTCTAAAAACCTGACTGCAGCAATTGTAATGATACTCACCTCGCTAACGATCTAAATTGCTCAAAATGCCAGGACCAACCCATATCCACTGTGAACCGTGATTTATTTTCAAAGAATATTCTTAAAGGCTTATTTTATTTACTAGCTATTCATCAAGAACATTAACACATTTAATCACACTATGTAAGAATGTAAGTAGTTGCCAGGGAGTAACTGCTGAAATCATAACCAAATTCCTTTCAACAAATGGGAATTTTATTCATTTTAATAGTGCCTAAAAGCATTTTTATAAAAGACACATATTTAAAATTATAATCAGAAAGCACCCTCTAAACATCAAAGTTACAATTTATTCATAGGTAGAAAGAAACAAGTTTTGACTGTATGAGCTTTCGGGCAGAGAACCTTGCCGCTCCCTTTTGACTCAGCCGTAGTTACGACCGCTCAAAACAGACTCTGAAAGACTACAGTGGTGCAAATCTGCAACACACCAGATTGCTTTAAACTAAGAGTTTTAACAATTTACACAAGGACACAAACTATGCACCCCCTGTACGAGGGATGAAAATGGTACAAAGCACTAACAATTAAATTATTAACCTTGCCACTGACGGTGCAACTTGATTTTAACTTCTAAGAAAAGTCTTACGGTGAAAGGTGTCGACATTATATACTAAAATGGTCATTTAAATAAAAGGCCATGAAATGCAATCTTATGTAAAATTCTACAAGGTTGGCCAGACAATAGTTAAGATGCTCCACCGTACACAGATACCGCCTCTCAAGATCATAGGCAATAATATCAAAATTTCCCAAGATCAAAACATATTTCAGGTATTAGGTCGTTACTCTCCAAGCAAAAAATTCGTTAACACACCAAATCCGACACATATGACAGAGGCAGCTACTAACGTACGGTAGATTGATAGGGAGATTACTGAACAACCCAAACAGCAGGTTCCGCTAACCCGCCCCTATTCCACAAGGGAAAAACTGACCACCCAATTCATAAACAAACGGAAAAGAATGGTGGGACGACCCCAAATCAAAACTGCCGGCGACCTCACCAAGAAAACAAATAGAATTTAACAAGAGTAAATCAAGCAACATATCACCAATCACTTAACTTGTAATAAACTGCGATTTCTCGAGAGGACCTGGCGCAGAACCCCCAAATAGCTCTCCCGAACCTTCTCCTGCCAGCCGCTTCAACGGACGCAGGAAGACGCGCCCATCTCCCCTCTCACGGCGTCGCAGCTCGCACCAGCCAGACTGATGTCGTGGGTTGACTCCTGTTGCTCCCGTGTCGACCGCGAAGTCACTGCCCCTCGCTATACGCCGTGGCCCACTGCACTCACGTGACGACCTCACATGCGCCGACGCTTAAGACGGACAAGTCATCTGGTGTCTTAATGGGCGACCGACCAACCCATCGATCCAACCGTCAATGACCATTGCCTGAGCAAACTCGAGCAGACTGGCGGCCTAACGTGCAGACTCAGATGCAGGAACTAAGCCCCGACCGGGTGACCACTCGCTGAGTTCTCTTACTGGCGGAGTGGAAAGACTCTCATCTTGCCGGCTTTAAGGGTTGATCCGAACGACAGACATACTAGCCCCCCGAACAACAGACAGACACTAGCTGCCTAACAAATGCGGACGAGAGACATACAAACAAGCTGGGGACGAGAGACTGACCCAGACTCCGACTGGCGAGCTCATAGCGCCCCTTAAATACACATGAACAGGCAACCTTTCCCCTTTCCCACCAATAGGAGACACCAAAGGTGCGATTGCCACAGCGGCGTCACCGCCAGGAACGGAGAGCGACTGCTTCACATTACGCGCTGCGGCGCGCCCTTCAAAACAACAATTCTTACCACGGCTCACACTGACAGAAGAGATAAGATCAAGTGCACTGAAGAACCACCTTACCCCACGCTGAATGCTTACAAACTGACAACTTTCTGCGTGTGTTCGCCGCTGCACTACTCAACATTCTACCGGAACGTAGATCCCTCATTACTGAAACGATAAAAACAATTTGCAGAAAGTTTCTGCGAAAATACAACATCAAAAAAAGGTTTACATCACCCCAGTTCCTAGAACTCCTGAAGATAGGCGTTGACTGTGGATATTGTATCACACAGTCCTTTTGACTGTTCAGAAATGTCACTAAACTCGCCCAAAATGTAAACAATCATGCATGAGCAGCGCCTATTAGCCCAGTCATTCCACCAGGAAGGAGGTACACGTCTCTTGTTGTCTGTAGTTCAGCCAAGCCTAGACAGTCAATACAGCTGTTCGATTGCGTCGGCATCGTTACAAGAAGGACTCTCAACAAGGGAAGTGTCCAGGCGTCTCGGAGACATTAGACATTAAGGAGATACAGAGAGACAGGAACTGTCGATGACATGCCTCGCTTAGGCCGCGCAGGGGCTACTACTGCAGTGGGTGACCGTTACCTACGGATTATGGCTCGGAGGAACCCTGACAGCAACGCCACCATGTTGAATAATGTTTTTCGTGCAGCTACAGGACGTCGTGTTACGACTCAAACTGTGCGCTACTTCACTCCCGACGACCATGGGGAGGACCCTCTTTGCAACCACGACACCATGCAGCGTCGTACAAATGGGCTCAGCAATATGCCGAATGAATTGCTTAGGATTGGCATCACGTTCTCTTCACCGTTGAGTGCCGCATATACCTTCAATCAGACAATTGTCAGAGACGTGTTTGGAGACACACTGTCCAGCGAGTACAGCAAGGTGGAGGTTCCCTGCTGTTTTGGGGTGGCATTATGTGCGGGCGACGTAGGCCGCTGGTCGTCATGGAAGGCCCCGTACTGGCTGTACGACACGTGAATTCTATCCTCCTACCGACAGTGCAACCATATTGGCAGGATATTGACGTGGCATTTGTCTTCATGGACGACAATTCGCGACCCCATCGTGCCGAACGTGTGAATGACTTCCTTCAGAATAACGACGTCGCTCGACTAGAGTGGCCAACATGTTCTCCATACATGAACCGTATCGAAAATGACTGGGATAGATTGAAAAGGGCTTTTTAGGGACGATGTGACTCACTAAACACTCTGAGTGGTCTAAGCCGAATCGCGGTTGAGGTGTGGGACAATCTGTACCAACAGTGCCTTGATGAACTTGTGGTGGTATGCCACGACGAATACAGGCATGCATCAGTTCAAGAGGTGGTGGTGGGTTTGAAGTTTAAAGAGACCAAACTGCATGGTCATTGGTCCCTTGTTCCATTAAAACGGAAAACGTACCAGACACCACAGGAGTTCGAGAGGGACAAATAGAAAAAAAAAAAGAACACAAAGCTGAACACACCAGGGACAAGAGAAGACAAGAAGACCACAGACAAATAATAAACAGGCAGAAGAGTTAAAACAGTAAAGCAGATGACCCGGGCTGGCTGATCACGAGGCTAAAAAATGATGAGCCAGCCACTCTGCAACACATTAAAAACTCTAAACCAAAAGGACTAGGATAGAAAGCACAGGAAGACAAAAAAACAGGAAGTAAAACTTAAACTGAAGAATAAAAACCAGCATCACGTATAAAATGTAAAACCAAGTTAGCCGTGGAGGCATCGTCGCCTAAAATAGAAGGAAGGGAGTCAGGGAGATTAAAATTCCGTCTTAGAGTGGTGAGATGTGGACAGTCCACCAGAAGGTGGGCCACTGTCAAACCTGAGCAGCAGTGACAACATGGTGGGGCCTCACGCCCGAGAAGATGGCCATGCGTCAGCCAAGTGTCGCTGATGCAAAGGCGGCAGAGGACCACAGAGTCCCTATGAGAAACCCGCAGAGAAGACTTCCACTCATTTGTGCTCTCCTCGATGGCGCAGAATTTATTGGGCATACCTAAGCTGCGCCATTTAGCACCCCAAATCCTGAGAACTTTGCAGCGTAACACCAATAGGAGGTCAGGTTCGGGTATGTCAATCTCGAGAAGCGGCTTACCAGTGGCCTGTTTGGCCAGGCTGTCAACAAGCTCGTTTCCCGGGATTCCGATATGCCCCAGGGTCCATACATAGATTACGGATCGACCAGATCGTTTGAGGGCATAAACTGACTCATGGATGGAAACTACCAAAGGATGGCGTGAGTAGCAGTGATCAATGGCCTGTAAACCACTCAGCGAATCACTGCATACCATGTAGGACACACCGGGACAGGAGCGAATATGCTCAAGGGCATGAGAGATGGCCACCAGCTTGGCAGTGAAGACACTGCAGCCATCCGGCAAGGAGCGCTTTTCGACATGGGCCGAGTGAGCATAGGCAAAACTGAAGCGACCATCAACCAGCGAGCCATCAGCATAGATGACTTGAGAACCCTGGTATTCGTCAAGGATGGATAAGAAGTGAACGCGGAATGCCTCAGGAGGAACAGAGTCCTTGCGAAAGCGTGATAGGTCCAGCCGTACTTTTGGCCAAGACATAAACCATGGAGGCATTTGTGTATGGACCCGAATGAGACGCTGGAAAGGTAAGGACTCGAGTTCCAACAGTAGGGAACGAACACGCACAGCGATCATTATCCCTGACTGGGGCCGCCATTCCAGGAGATGAAACACAGTGCTCGGATACTGAGGAGAGCTATGGACGTGCGCTACGTAGTGGGCGAGCAGTTGGCGGCGCCTGATGTGCAATGGAGGGACTCCAGCCTCCGCTATGAGACTGGCCACTGGACTCGTTCGAAAAGTGCCCGTCCTAGACGGACCCCGCAGTGGTGCATCAAGCAGCTTTAAGGCCGAGGGGCTGATGAAACATGCACTACACTCCCGTAGTTGAGTCGTGACTGAAGTAGGGCTTTGTAGAGCCGCAGCAATGTAGAGTGATCTGCCCTCCAAGTGGTGTTGCTCAGGCAGCGGAGGGCGTTTAGATGCCGCCAGCACTTTCGCTTAAGCTGACGAATGTGGGGGAGCCATGTTAGTTGGGCGTCGAAAACCAGTCCCAAAAAGCAATACGTTTCGACTACCCATAGTAGATGGCCATGAAGAAAAAGGACAGAGTCAGGGTGGACTGTCCATCGTCGACAGAAGTGCAAAACGCAGGTCTTGTCGGCAGAGAAGTGAAACCCATGGTCGAGAGCCCATGACTGCGCTTTCTGAATGGCTCCCTGTAGTTGGCATTCAGCAACACCAATGGTTGAGGAACTGAAATAAAGGCAGAAATCGTCAGAGTAGAAGGAGGGTGACATTGACGGCCCTACAGCTGCTGCTAGGCCATTTATAGCGACCAAAAACAGTGGAACGCTCAATACAGAGCCCTGTGGGACCCCATTCTCTTGGATATGGGAAGAGCTAAAGGAGCCTCCTACTTGAACACGGAAGGTACGGAGGGAGAGAAAGTTCCATATAAAAATCGAGAGCGAGCCACGGAGGCCCCACTCATGCAGCGTGGCAGGGATGTGGTGGCAGCTGGTCGTGTCGTAGGCCTTCCGTAAATCAAAAAAGACGGCAACCAGATGTGTGCGCCTGGAAAATGCCGTGTGGACGGCAGACTCAAGACACACCAAATTATTTGTCGTTGAGTGACCTCAACGGAAATACCCTGGGATGGAGCCAGAAGGCCCTGAGACTCCAGGAGCCAACAAAACCTCTGGCTCACCATACATTCAAATAGTTTGCAGAGAACGTTGGTGAGGGTGATGTGGCAGTAGCTGTCCACCCGCAGTGGGTTCTTCCCAAGTTTCAAAATGGGGATTACGATGCTTTCCTGCCATTGCAGTGGGGAACTCACCCTCAATCCAGATACGGTTTTAAAGGTCTAGGAGGCGTTGCTGGCAGTCCACTGAGAGGTGTTTGAGCATCTGACTGTGGATGCGATCGGGCCCGGGAGCCATATCAGGGCAAGCAGCTAGAACACTTTGGAATTCCCAGTCACTGAACGGAACATTGTACAGTTCGGGGTGGCGCATGTGAAATGAATGGCTCTGATGTTCCAACCACTCTTTCACGCAGCAGAAGGCCAGTGGGGAATTCGCAGAAGCGGAACTCAGCGCAAAAGCGGTTTGTAATTGTGTCGTAGTCAGTACAGACTGCTCCAATCAGTGAAAGCGCAGGTACACTGACAGGGGTCCGATAGCCAAGAGGTGCCTAATCTTGGCCCAAACCTGCGATGGAGAGGTACAGAGGCCAATGGTGGAGATATATCTTTCCCATCACTACTGCTTGTGTTAGCGAATGATGCAGCGGGCCCACGCACGGAGCCATTTAAAGGCAATGAAGTGTTCCATTGAGGGATGCCGCCTGTGATGCTGGAGCATCCAACTGCGATCTTTAATCGCCTCAGCTATCTCTGGCGACCACCGAGGCATAGTCCTCTGCCGAGGGGACCCAGAAGAACAAGGAATGGCAGATTCTGCGGCAGTAACGATGTCGGTGGTAACTGAGTGAACCACCGCATCAATGGCGTCATTATAAAGAGGCTCAATAGTGACAATGAAAGAGAACAAGTCCCAGTCAGCATTATTCCTAGCCCATCTGCAGGGCCGCCCAGAAGAGCGACGCTGTGGCAGTGACAGAAAGATCAGAAAGTGGTCACTACCACACAAGTCGTCATGCACACTCCATTGGACAGACACTAAGAGGCTAGGGCTGCTGATCTAAAGGTCAATGGCTGAGTACATGCCATGCATTGCACTGAAATGTGTGAAGGCACCATCATTTAAAAGGGAAAGGTCGAGCTGTGCCAATACTTGCTCAACGATGCTGCCTTGGCCTGTTGCCACTGATCCACCGCACAGAGGGTTATGGGCGTTGAAGTAGCCCAGTAACAGGGGGCGGCAATTGGGCTATCAGCGCAGCCAGGCCATGCTGTGGACATCACCATCCTGTGGAAGATAGAGACTGCAGACGGTAATAGGCATCCACACCCGAACAGCAACAGCCTCTGAAGGCGTTTGTAGAGGAACAGACTCGCAGTGGAGTGGAGGACATAGATGCAGATGCCACCAGATACCCTTTCATAAGATGCCCAGTTCCTATAATAACCCAGATAGCCATGGAGGGCAGGGGTTTGCACTGCCATAAACCAAGTTTCTTGAAGAGGAATTCAGAGGAAAGGGTGAAGGCTGAGAAGTTGTCAGAGCTCAGCGAGATGGTGGAAGAAACCGCTGCAGTTCCACTGAAGGATGACATTGTCCATGGCCGAGAAAGGCGTGAAGGGACTGGGGAGGCAGATTACGCTGCTGGGTCACCTGCTGCCACCGACTGAGCACCTGTGCGAGTGCTGTTCATTGTGTCTGAGGGACTGGCGAGATCTAGGTCCACAGCAGAGGCCAGAATCTCCACCTCATCCTCTCATGTATAGTTTGAAGGTTGCAGTGGGGTGGGTTCCACAGCAAGTTCTTTGGCCTTAGAGGTCTTCCCCTTGGACTTCTATCGCTGATCCTTGAGTTTCACTGGCTGGGAGGGCTTCACCGATTCAGTCTCTGGGATGGAGGTGGATCACAAAGCCCTGCGACCAGCTGCTTGTGGGCGTTTATGCCACCGTCGGGCGTCATCCTTCCTGCTTGTGGAAACCTGGGAAGGGAGGGACCCAAGGGACCCCTTGCAAGCGAGAGGAGCCGAAGACGTTAGCCGCTTCTCTGGCTTAGTAGCAGGGACGGACATTTCAGATGGGTGGGGTGGGGGGGGGGGGTAGCGCTCCTGAGGTAGGTGACTCAGGAGCAACACGGTGGGTAATGCCCCCCCATGGGCAAGGGAGCATGTGGAGTTGTACAGCTCGGTGATCCGGCTGGAATTCTCTGGACTGATTGGGCTAGCACGATTGTTGTAGCAGCGGCATATGAAGAAGTCATTCGCACAGGATGTAGTCAGTCATGTTTCCTCTTAGCCTCAGTATAGGTCAGTTGGTCCAGGGTCTTATATTCCATGATTTTTCGCTCTTTCTGTAAGATCCTCCAGTCTGGCGAGCAAGGTGAATGATGCTCTCTGCAGTTGACACAGATGGAGGTGGGGCACATGGAGTATTGGGATGTGATGGGCGTCCGCAATCCCGACATGTGAGGCTGGAAGTACAACGGGAAGACATATGGCCGAACTTCCAGCACTTAACGCATCACATCGGGGGAGGGATATAGGGCTTGACATCACAGCGATACACCATCACCTTGACCTTCTCCGGTTATTTGTCGCCCTCAAAGGCCTAGATGGAGGCACTGATAGAAATCCGATTATCCTTTGGACCCCGATGAATACGCCGGACGAAATGAACACCTCAACGCTCTAAATTGATGTGCAGCTCGTCATCAGACTGCAAAAGAAGGTCCCTATGGAATATAGTACCCTGGACCATATTTGAACTCTTTTGGGGCGTGATGGTAACGGAAACATCCCCCAACTTGTCACAAGCAAGTAACCTTCATGACTGGGCAGAGGGTGCCGTTTCTATCATTACTGACCCAGAGCGCATTTTGGACAAACCCTCCACCTCCAAAAACTTGTCCTGTAAATGCTCTACGAAGAACTGAGGCTTTGTGGACATGAAAGACTCCGCATCAGCTCTCGTACAAACTAGGAACCGGGGCGAATAACTGTCACTGCCATCCTGAGACTTACGCTCCTGCCACAGTGTGGCCAGAGAGGGGAACGTTTTGGGATCGTATTTCTGAGCGTTAAATTGAGCCTGAGAACACTTATAGACTGCTGGCGGCTGCCCACCAGCGAGAGATGATGTACCTAGTCCGCAGCTCGTAGTCGTGCAGTAGCGTTCTTGCTTGCCGCGCCCGGGTTCCCGGGTTCGATCCCCGGCAGGGTCAGGGATTTTCTCTGCCTCGTGATGACGGGGTGCTGTGTGATGTCCTTAGGTTAGTTAGGTTTAAGTAGTTCTAAGTTCTAGGGGACTGATGACCATAGATGTTAAGTCCCACAGTGCTCAGAGCCATTTGAACCATTTTTTAGATGATGTACCAAGCTTCATTGCGGGTCATCCGAACTGATGCCACTCACTCCAACCAAGGGCCCTCCCCATGGTCGCCACCCAGCCTCAGCAAGGGCCACCTGGCAGGATGGCCATTGCCGAGAGTCCCAATGCCCCATGGAGATAGGCATCTACTCCTTGGCATACGTGGGGAGTTAACGGCGCTGGCATCACCAGAGCGGTCCCTGTGTTGTCAGAGGGCTACAACCAATGGGGTACATGGTGGCTACCGTACTGGATATTAGGTGCAAGGAAGTCCATGGTCGTCGTCTCCGCAAAAAGCAACACTGCACAGTGCATTGTGGAAATCGCACCCAAGAGATGGAGAATGAGCGGGACAGCAATGAGACGACGAGAAAGCTGGCGAAAGGTCAATGCACGATGGACACAATGCACCACGTAAGACGCCCTTCCCCAATTGGTTCGCTCTTCGGAAGAATTTGGAAATATGGTTGTCAAACCCGATAGGGGACCATCACAAACAGGTCGAAACGTTTGAGGCTTCTTTGAGTCGCCTCTTACGACAGGCAGGAATAGCACGGGACTATTCTAACCCCTGAAACCGCAGGGGGTTCAGTTCAAGAGGTCGTGCTACTCGGTATTAGAGGTACCCGTGTCTACATCAATCTGGACCACCACCTCTGAAGGTCACGCTGTATGGTGGTACAACATGCAATATGTGGTTTTAATGAGCAGTAAAAAGGGAGGAAATGATGTTTATAAGGATCTCTATTCCAATTTTCTGTGCAGGTTCCGGAACTCTCGGAACCGAGGTGATGCAAAACGTTTTTGATGCGTGTAGGTGAAAATTACGCAGGTGTGGAGCAACATACACATCTACATCTGCAACACGTCAGACTCATCTGCCCAAGTCTAACCTATTGCTACAATCTAAAAATTTGGTAATCTTTTCACATTCACTTTCATAAAAGACAGCGATACTATATGCTTTGTTCACGAGAATGGTTTTTGTGTTAAAGATGAGCTCCTAGAAAAATTAATTCTGGAATGAAACATTACATTTATTGGAATTACTGAAATCAAATGCATCACCAAAGACATAAGTCTTCCCGATTACATATGGCACGGGTCACAATCCCAAAACAGGCAGAGGAAGATGTACACAAGGAAGAGCCACCTTCTTTCATACAAAAGAACTGGCTGTTATAAGACGTCATTTACCGGAAAACATGAAGACACAACTAGCTATTGTCGTAAAAAGTAGGAAAACATAGGCAACCAATCTTCGTGGAAACCGTATATGTACCTTCCACTAGTGATCTACCAATATATCTCTGATTACATTTCTATACTTGGCCCAGAAATCATCACAGGAGAGCTTAATACCAGATCCACTGTTGCTGGCGAAGGAACCAACAACAAAAACTGCGATTTCCCCACTGCACCTCTAAACAACAGTGTAATCCACTTCGATAATAGTTCAACTGCTTTCGTCAATTACGCTGGAACCTCCATAGTAGATAACATTATTTGCACAAGGCAAATGGCTAGTCACTGTAATGACGTTGAAATAGGTGATAGCATGACCAGATATCACCTCCTCATGATAAAAAAAAGACATCAATTATCCATGTCAAAAATGACAACCACAACTGGAAAACTATCATCGACACCAAAAACCTTAATACAGAAAACACTAGAACAAAATTTTTAAGCAAGAAATACAAGACGACAGCAATTAAACCCTTGTCAGCTGTAACCAGCTTTTATTAATAAGGCAACAAAGAAAACCATCAAAGAACTTGAGGACAGGCTGAGGGGTGGTGGCACGCCACTCTCACACTTTAACAACACTGTCAGTCAGATTGACGTTCATGTTTTAGGTCATGACCTCTGTGTTCCCCAGTACTACATTTGGTATGTGTGGTTTATGACTTTTTTTACTCGGGGATATTGTGGGCACAGTGTTCTTATCATTGCATGTGTAACCTGAAGAGAACTTGTACCCAAACAGCCACAGTGGAGGTGACGGAGAACAGGGGAGAGGTGAATTTAGGACCAAAATGCTGAGTGCAGTGACCTGTCTTTGTGAGTGATTTTGGGAAGCAGCGCCAGTGAGTCGTACTTGCAGAGAGATTTCTGACCGAAGCCCTCTCCTCCTCCTACTTAGGACCAGACTGAAGGGCGCCGGTTCATAAAACATTTGTCTTCGGCCAAGTGACGGCGACCAGCTAGCAGAAAGTGGGTGGAGGAAGCCATGTAAGAAAGACTGCTGTATACTGAGCTATTGTGTAAACAGTGTGAAGGTCATAAAGGTCTGTGCATTCTCATGTTAGATCCTGGGACGATACGGACAGAACAGCTGGTGTACCTGTCTACAGGAGGATAGACTGTAGGTCCCCCTGACGCCAGGAGCTCGTGATGTTCATTTAGCCAGCGCCAGAAACATATTTGATGGGCACGGCTGTTTGGGAAGCTTAACACCATTCTTTCAGAAATTGGAAAGGGTTAGCGTGGAAAGATTAGATCTCCCCGGAAATGAGGGATATGACCTCGTGTAGGCAGATGCTTTTTCGCCAAAACATGGCCATGCTTACCCTGATAACGACACCTCCCTAGTCTGAAATCATCTTCTTTCGGACAAGGGAAATTTGGAGTCGCTGATTGGCTTCCCTCGTCATGTGCAAAATGGAGGCTTGCTCAGAAAGCGCGGGAACACCCTAGCTATGTGTGGATTGGTTACCAGGCCAATAGGAGAGTCAAGAGGGAAGATTCAATGAACAGTGGATAGTTCGCTTGGTTTCTGCAATGTGAGGCGGTTTGGTTTTTGCTGATTCGGCTCCCGTACCGGGGCTTCGCGGAAATTGATTGTGATTCTTTGCCTTCGTCGTCGTCCGATCTTTCCCTAGTGGAGAACTTCAGGCCTTTCCATAGTGGGTGAGACCTGTTGTCTGTATCTTGTGGTGGACTAAGAGTCAGTGTCAGTTTCCAGCTGTACTGACAGTGGAACTGCATATCACATTGCACATATCGTGCGTCATGAGGGTGAACGCATTCGTCCTGAGTCGGTCGTCTGACGTTTGATAATTCCAGTACACACCGTGGCGCCTGTGAGTCAGATTGATTTGGCCAGAAAAGTGAACGGGTGCACCTCACACTGAAATCTGCCGGGGTTTCAGTGGTCTGAAAGGGAAGTTTCCCGTGTTCTGATAATCAGAACGCCAGACCGCTCACTTCACATATTTTCACGGACACGTCAGAACACTACAGCTGCCGAGCGAACCGCTCCTCGCCCACAGCGCGCCGTTTCCTGCTGCCGCCTGAATCAAAGTCAACGGGCGAAACACTGCTGCGCCGGTGGAAGTTTGTTAAATGGTATTCACAGCTTCCCGTTATCAGGTGAACCACAGTTTGTGGTATACTTGGTCGCAGTTTATTCCATTTGAATAAAGTTGGGTTCAAAATGGCTCTGAGCACTATGGGACATAACATCTATGGTCATCAGTCCCCTAGAACTTAGAACTACTTAAACCTAACGAACCTAAGGACATCACACAACACCCAGTCATCACGAGGCAGAGAAAATCGCTGACCCCGCCGGGAATCGAACCCGGGCGCGGGAAGCGAGAATGCTACCGCACGACCACGAGCTGCGGACCAATATAAAGTTGGGCCCCACAGTGCATTCATATCAACGAAGTCATACTGCGTTGTAAAAGGATTGATTCAAGGGAGACTTTGTATAGCTTCCGTCCCAATGTATGCTTTGCCAAACAAACATTATTCCCTTTTCTGATCTGTGTTTGTCATTTTTGTTTAAGCTTCATCAGATAGTTGTACTTACAAAAGGATTAATAAAATTTGTCATTATTTTGTAAACTTAAATATGCCACTGTTCTCATTCATACTTCCTCAACTCTTCACTGCTTTTAGTTTATTGTGCTGGTACATGGGTACACGCAATTGAAGGCTAAGTCTTCTTACATTAATTAATTTGATTATTAGTTTGCGTTGTGAACGTGTCCAGGAGTCTTAGGCATCAAAACTGCTATGAGTACATTCACTAATTTCATATACAAAATTATGGATGAGCTCACGATTTGGAGGTTATTGAGAAGATAATACATTTCTTTGCGTGAAGATAATAAGATTTAGCATCACTCATGAGTATATTTATGATTAAAGTAAGCGACTACATGCACAGGCTTCCTACACGTATTCTTAACCTAATCAAAGAAAAAAGAAAATTATGTAGCCAAATTAAATTGCACCCTAATGAAATGGCTAAGCAGCAATCTAGTTAGATCAGAGATTTGTCGAATCGGGGCAAACAGATGGGAACATCAGTTGACCCACGTAACCCCACTCTGTTTTGGAATACATTCAAGAGAATCAAGGGCAAAACCGTCACCGAAGAACCGGATTTACAATTCGATGAGGACATCACGGTGGACGAAAGGGAGACGGGCGAAATATTCCTCTATTTACTCGAAAAAATACACGACCATCCACAGACCACCAAATTTGACGACAACCACGAGGAAATTATTAGTAGGGAACTTCATTCACTTCTATACAAAAATATCACACCAGCCGATCATCCACTACTGACCGAAATAACAGAATATGCTAAATGGCAAAAATACAGTCCCTGGAAGTGATGCGATTGGACGATTACACCTTAAACTACTTCTACCGCAGAGACTTGTTCAAGAACTAAAACTTATATTTAATTCAGCCTTAACTCAAAACAACTTTACCATTCCAGTGGAAACGTACACATATTGTCATGATTCCGAAATGTGGACAACGCAAGAACAATCCTTACTCATAGATACTTACCACGTTACTTCCAATAATGTGCAAGACCTTGAAAGAAATCATTAATAAAGGACTACAGTTTGCAGAAGACAACAGCGTTATACCACAAGAACAAGCTGGTTTCAGAAAGAGTGACAGTACCGTTGATCGATTATTAAGACTATCAATATAGCAGAAACCAGCAATTTAACAAATGCAACTGATATCCTCTTTCTGGACACAGAACGTACCTTTGATAAGATATAAAATGCGCGTTTTCACAAAATGCTAAAGTGAAACTGGCCACCTGAATTGGTCCAATTTTTAGCTAACCTCATCATAAACAGAAGAATAGGAGTTGGTGCCAAAAATCGTCCTTCTCCACAGCCAAGGCGGGAGTCCCTCAGGGTGCCCTCATGTCCACTTTATGTACGATATATACAGCGGACATCCCAATACCTAGGTGACAGAATAAAGACATGGTCCCGTACGCTGATGATACCATTTATTGGTGTCATGCATCCATCTGGGATGCAATTAATGAACGAGCCAACAGCTACATCAACAAACTTAAAACCTGGCTCAGTAAATGAAGAATCCGACCTAATCCAACCAAAAGTTAGCTTTTCGTATTAAGACATAGCAATATCATTAATCGGCAAAAACAGGATACTCACAAACTCCGTTTTGGACACTGGGGACAAGAAATTACTCCACAACTAAACGTCAGATATCTTGGAATCTATCTAGATGACCTCAAATCAGCAGGGAAACACGACTAGAAATATGAAATAAGTTGAAAATCGACTTCATTTAGTGCGTTTCGTGAAATACCGAACACGTGGAGTGGAGCAACCAATTCCTTTCTTATATACAAAATATTTGTCCGACGCATTCTGTAATATGGATCGCAAGCATGGATTATGTAGTCTGTGGTATCGATTGCAACGATGTCACGGCATAGGTTCATAAGTTGGCACTACGAGTCACCGACGACAGCGCACTCTAGCCGGAGCGGGAGAGCTCTACGAACTCCGCTCCACTTTCAGCCCATTTGATCATGAGCAGACGGCCGGGCCACTTCGCTTCAGCTTCGCCCCTCAGGGCAAAGTTATGTGTTACTCTTGTTGCTAAAGTAAAGGTTATTTTAATCCACACTGCAGTACCGAGAGATTTTCACCTTTTCCTGCTCCTACATACGCGCCGCCTTCCAGGCAGGATACAAAATTTGACGACGAGGTGTCCCCTTTTTTTCTCCTATCAATTCCTTTTTTGTTCGGTACTGCTTTTTTTTCGTGCTAGCCTCAGTATAAGACTTTAATTTGTGTAAACCATGGCTTCGCCACAGGAACAGACTTCGCTGTCCGATCTTGAACGTTTTCAGGCTCAGCAACTGACGCAGCTGCTTGCTGCCATAAATGGACTGGTCACGCTACAAACTGCAGCTACTTCGGCGCCTCCGACGCCACCGCCTGTACCGACGCAGCCGCCGACGGCGCCTCCATTTCGTGCCTTCAGTCCTGACGTTGAACGCTGGCCAGAATACGTCGCCCAGCTCGAGGCACACTTCGCAGCATACAACATACCGTCACAGTCTACTCATTGAGACGTCTACTTCTATATTAACAGTTTAACACAGTAAGACAAGTAATATAGTTAACAACCGCGGGTTTTTATTAAAGCACCTTGACTGACAGCACGTAAATACGCGTAATGTTTTTGATCTAGTATTTAAGAAAGAGAGCACTGAGCGACTTCCAACGAACCTTATTCGTGATTTCAAATAACATTAAACTAAAGCAAGGTTTCCTATAACTAATTCTCGGTGCCCTCAATTACTCCCACATAATTTCTGTCTCACTGACCTCTAACAGAATGATAACCGCAGAGTTCTCGATGGTCACCTCCTATTTCTATACCATTATTGCTTCATCTTTCATCAGTTCCGTCTGAAATCTGCATAATAACCGACAATTGGATGAATGTTACGTTTTATTGACTTCAGCTGAGCGTACCCCTTCACACATTTAAAAAAAAAAAACCCTAAATGTAAGCATACATTGGAACAATCGGTTTAATGACCAACTTTCCTGATAATAATGTAACATGGAGCAGAATAAGGCAATAATGCACAGTTAGTAAACATTAATTTTTAATTATGAAAGGAATAAATCCAAACGCGTTTCTCACGGGTCATGAGAAATGATAATCGAGTTGATGTGTCTCACCCATTTTCTTAGGTACATTTAATCTTGCTTGCCGTTCTTCACTGTTGAGTACACTACACTCGTCTTTGTGATGTGTATTGTAGTGTCTTTCAATTGAAAACTTACGCTGGTCGCCTATTATTCGGCGGCATAGCAAACACTGTGAGTTTTCACCAACGGCTACAAAAAAGAATTGCAGTTCCCAGTAATTTTTAAACGACTGAGAACATAGATCTCCCGTCCTTTGCTTTTCCACAGTACTTGCCTTTTCACAGTACTTCTCTGTTAAGGTTAGGGTTATCAGGGGTAAACGAGACTGGGTATGTTGCGCTCTTGCTTGTACCACATAAACAGGGAAGTGGAGCCGCCGCCGTTCATTTAGGACCATGTCTAATAACAGATGTCGCTGTCGCACACGTGCGCACATGTGCAGCACTTCCGCACGTCTGCACACTGTGCAGCGTTTGGCCGGCCCTGCCTTACTCAGTCGAATAAATCTTGGTTAGCGGACTTTCAGGGACTAACTTCTGATTGTGACTTTAATTGCTCGTGTGGACGCTCACATGCAGATATGATTAGAGACGCTGTTGCGCAGAACGTGGCGGATCACCGCATCCGCGAGCAAATCCTCAAATTTAAAAACCCGTCTTTGCAGAAAGTAGTGGATTTGCTAGACAGACAAGACACATTAGACATGGCTACTTCCGCGTTCGACTTGACACTGGGTGTGTGTACTGCTAGCGCGGCACAACACGTGCCCTCCAAGCCAGCCACGCCGCCCCGTTCGCGCGCATGTAAACATGGTTCAAACCAGGCACCCACTAAGAAACTCAAATCATGTCCGAACTGCTTTCGTGCCCACACACGGGAGAGTTGCCCATCCCGTCAAGCACAATGTTATTTTTGTAATAAGAAAGGACATGTGCAAGCTGTGTGTAGTAAGAGAAGCTCTAATTCCCAACTTGTCTCCCGTTCGCGTGAATCGCGTGGGCGTCACTGCAACGGCAACCGCCATGATTCACATCAGCCTTTTACTTCATGTGCTTAGACAGCTTGTCATGTGAATCAAGTTTTGCCAGACACTTCGTCTTGCATTCACCGCGATGGGAGGAAACTTATTGTGACTTTGAACATTTGTGGACGTTCTGTTCGCCTGCAGCTGGACACTGGTGCATCAGTTTCTTTACTGAACAGATCGACGTATACTTGCTTGGTTCGCCCCCACTTCGCCGTTCGCATTCCACGCTGATTGCATTTACTGGACAGAAAATTTGTGTTCATCGTGTGTAGTTTACAAGCCACAAACGGTGCAACGACCAGGACAGTGTCTTTCCATGTGCTCCGCTCTAGTGATGCTACGAAAAAGCTCAAATCTGTTTTCCACAAGCTCAAATCTGCTTTCCACAAGCTCAAATCTGCTTTCCACAAGCTCAAATCTGCTTTCCACAAGCTCAAATCTGGTTTCCACAAGTTCAAATCTGCTTTCCACAAGCTCAAATCTGCTTTCCACAAGCTTTAATCTGCTTTCCACAAGCTCAAATCTACTTTCCACAAGCTCGAATCTGCTTTCCACAAGCTCGAATCTGCTTTCCACAAGCTCAAATCTACTTTGTTGAGTGATCGCTGTTTGATTCCTTTCGATCCCTCCAAACCAGTTGTTTTTGCTGTCTACGCATCTTCTCACGGCATCAGAGCTGTTCTCTAGCACCGCATTGATTCTGTCGATCGCCCGATCGCTTTTGCGTCTAAGTTGCTCAATTCTACCCAGCAAAACTATTCTCAAATCGAAGAAGCTTGAGCTATTGTATATTGAGTGCCAAAAGTTTCATGATTTTTTTTGCATGGTCGTAAGTTCTATTTGGTCACTGACCGTAAGCCTTTGACGTCGTTGTTCCACCCGTCAAAGTCAGTTTCGGCCCGTACGGCACAAAAGTTGCAACGTTGGTCTTTTTTCTTGTCTAACTACAAATACGAAATTTTGTTTCGGCCTACGGCCCAGCATGGCAATGCTGATGCTTTGTCTCGTCTGCCTATCAGTCCTACAAAGTGTTTAATTCTTCTGAACTGTCCTGCATGTTTATTGATTAGCAAGATAAGGAATTAGCTGATTGTTTTCCAGTGGATTTTCGTCACGTTGCTTCCGTGACAGCTGCCGACGCTTCTTTGCAGATTATTTTGCTGTATTTTCGTAACCAATGGCCTCAATCAGCTACGCAGATCTGTGATCCACTTGTTCGACGTTACTTTGCGCAACATCACAACTTGTCTGTACACCACGGTGTTATCTTGTTACGAACTGACAATGATCAGTCTTGTGTGGTTGTACCTCGTTCGTTGCAGTGGGAAATCCTCAGATTGCTGCACGCTGGTTATTAGGGTGTCCTGCGGACGAAGCAAATAGCGCGTCGGAATTGATAAACACATTGAGAATTTGCTTGCTAATTGTCGCTCTTGTGTGGAGCATCAATCTGCTTCCAGCCAGCGCTTCATTACGTGGCAGACTCCTACTGCGCCTTGGCAGCGCATTTATGTTTATTTTGCGGATCCTTTCTGGGACACCCTCCGGTTAATAGTTATTGATGCGTACAGCAACTTCCCTTTTGTTGTACCTATGTCTTCTACTACATCTGTTCGCGTACTGTTCGCGCTTTGACGTCTATTTTTTTAATTTAGGTCTTCCTGAAGTTATTCTCTCCGACAATAGTCCCCAGTTGGTGTCCTCAGAGTTTGAAGCGTTCTGTGCTGCTACAGGCATTCGCCATTTGATCTCAACCCCGTTTCCACCCCCAGTCGAATAGCGAGGCTGAACGTTTTGTGCGTACATATGTCGCAGATGACCAATCTGGTACCGCACGCTGCGCAATATGAATCCGCGCCAGAAGTCATGGACTTCGAAGACGCGTAGAGGTCTCTGCGCCATCGCACCGTAAGCTGTGGCGGCGCGCGCCTCCTCGCCCGCTTTTAGTGTGGGGGCGCCACAGTAGAACACGTGGTCCCAGCGGCCAATAGCGGCGCCCCCGATAGCATACTTAAGCGCCTGCCTCACACTCAGCCAGCCCTCCCACCGCCCCTCCTATGTTACCATCCATAATGCCAATTCCCACACCTTCTACCCCTCTGCAGGTGTGTCCCAGGGCTCTGTCCTCTCCCCTCTCCTCTACCTCCTGAACACGGCAGATATGCCCCAACCCCCCCCCCCCCCTCCAGTACACCTCTTGCAATATGCTGATGACACCGCATTCCTCGCCCCCGCTCCTACCCTCCAACGGTCCCAACGCCTTCTCCAGAATCACCTTGACCCTCTTGCTGCATGGTGTAACCAGTGGCTCCTGAAACTCAACCCTTCCAAGACCCAGGCAATCATCGTAGGTCGTACCACTCGCTCCTTCCGGCTCCTGGATTTCTCCCTTACTGTTTGTGCTCGTCCTCTCCCCCTCACCCCCACCCTCACCTACCTTGGCCTCACCATTGACCGTCACCTCACCTGGATCCATCATCTCCACTCCATCCAATCCAAAGCCCACAACCGCCTCCGACTCCTCAAAGTCCTCTCCAGCCGGACATGGGGGTTGCACCCCTCTACCATCCTCAACACCTACAAATCCTTAATCCGTCCCATCCTCTGTTATGCCAGTCCTGCCTGGATATCTGCCCCCCCCCCCCCAAATTCTATAAGTCCCTCCAGATCCTTGAGCATCATGCACTCCGCCTCGCCTTCCGTATACGCCTCCCGTCCCCCATGCGGATCCTCTATGATCTCATTCCTTTCCCCCATATGCTCCTATTCCTCGAAATATATCCACATCCTCTACACCTCCCGCCGTCTTGAACCCCTCACCCCCTCGTTGCTCCTCTCCTCTCCAGTCCCCGCCCCCTGCCACGTCTTCACCGTTGTGTCCCCCCTACCCTCCATCTCTACACCCTTCGTCTCCTTTCCCAAGGTGGCTTCCATCAACTCCCAGATGATGCCCTCTCTCCCTCCATTTATCCCTCCTATCAGCTCTGATCCTCACTCCCCCTCCTTTCCTCTGTCCTTTTCCTGGGCTCCCTCTCCCCCCCTTCCATTCTCTTTCTTCCACACCTCCCCTCTCTTTGCCCCCTTCTCTCCCCCAAGTCCTTTTACATTTCCCTCCTCTGCCCCCTCTGATTCCCCCTCGCGTCTGCCCTTCTCCCCCTTTTATTAGTCCTCTCCCTCCTTGGTCCCCCCCCCCCCTTTTTCGTTTTTTCCTCTCCTCCCTCCTTGTTTTTCCCCCTACTCCAGGTCCCCCCCCCCTTCTGCCTTGGATTGGGAGTGCCATCTTTGTGCCGCCATTTTCGTGCAGTGTTTTACGGTGTGGTTTTCCAGTGAGTGCTCCGTGTTGTGTCTTTTGGGAAGTGTAGCGAACAGCCATCATACTGTCGCTGAGTGTGCTCTTTTTATCTCTTGCGAACAGAAACCAGACTGTCGCCATGTTTTTTAATTGTGTGTCTACTATGTTACTTGTCTGATTCCTGTGTATTTTAACAACATTGCCAGCCCCATTTACTTTCTGTTTTAACTTTCCGCATTTTTACGCCATTTTACACTTTAAGTCACCATTTTATCGCCTGTTTTTTCTTGTTTCTTTCTTCTTCCTTTTTTTTTTTAAAAAAAAGTCTGTAGGCTGTAGAGCAGCGTAGTAAGCTGCTGCCAGCCCGCCCCCTTTGGGGGGAATTGAAAATCAACAAAGAAAAAAAAAAAAAAACTCAGCCAGCCAGTCTAATCTCGCGTACGTCGGCTTACACCTCGCTTCGCGCTAGACAGCTTACTTCCTCGTTCTGTGTAAGAGTGGACGTGTTTGTATCCTTGTGACTGTGTTGTTCGATCTTTTTGCAGTCGTTCTGTGCTTCGTTGGTCGTGTCCGTACTCTCCCACTGTGTTGTTCGCGGGCCTCTCCGCGGGTCCCGCCGTGTTTTCCATTACAACAACCAAGTTGCTCGCCACGCACTCTCGCGAGCGCGCGCACTGCACTTTCCTTGCTTCATATCGCTCCCAGCCGCGCGGCACCCGTTCCCCAGCGGAACTGCAACATGGCCGCGCCCATCGGTCACTCCTGCAGCTATTGCACCCGCCGCCGCGGGCTCCCGCTGCTTCGCCTCGTTCTGGCTTTGCACTGCACGATTTGGTGTTCTATCGCGTTTTCTCTGGCAGGCAGCGCCGGGAGCAGGGGCGCATTCTTCGCCAGCTTGGCCGCGCCTTATTTTTCTGGTCCCTCCGGCAATTTCAAGCAACACCAGATCCAGTCGTGCCGTCCTCGGTTTTCTGCCGCTGGTTGTTTGGCGGCGGAATTGTAGGCCACTGCCGGTCTGGTGCCTGCACCGGACGGACGCCTCTCACTGCGGCCACAGCCCCAACTCCGGCCATCGTCGCCACCGCCCAGGAATCGTTAGCGCCAGGATTTCACCCGGAACTAGTCCCACCCACTGACCCCCGGTTTTCCCGGTCTTTGTTCCGCGCCTCGGCATCATTTCAGTTGACCCACGTGGTTTACCGCGTTCGGCTGCACTCGGAGTGAATGTTAAATTAATATCTTGCTAGGTCTTAAATTTTACCAGATAATTAAAAGACACGTTACAAAAAACGTGCAGTTGGCCTCAGCTGTGCCAGGTACGGTACTTCCACAGCAAACATAACAGAAAACAATTAAGCACTGAATTCTTTAAATACGAGAACTCAGTATTCAGATGAATAGCCTGTTAAGAAACATACTTCTGTGTGAGAAAAAGCACCCGAAGCTAAAACAGGGATAACCTACCCTCAAAGAATAATTTGCTCGGAGAAAGAGGAACTGACAGTATATGCGAAACAAGCACCAGTGTTCATTATAATTCCAGAGGGCATCAAAATTACTCTGTTCTTGCTAGATCGATCCAGGCTGTTTTTGCGTGTTATTCATTGAATAGTTTTGCTGAAAAGTTTTAGGGGTGGAAGAAGAGCTAGCACAACATGAAGGACGTTTTAAAGCCATGAAACACTGCAGCATTTATTTCCTCCATAACTGCTCTGTGACAAACATGCACATCATTACCATTTTTTTATTAAGTCCCATAGTGCCCAGAGCCATTTGAAGCCATTACCATTTTTTAAAATGGTTTGATTGACATTTATGACATTATTAAATCTTTTTGTTAAAAATAGACAGGACAAATAATAACAGATTATTTTCCCGCAACGTTTGCAACAGCATATAGGACATTAATCACACAGAAACAGCCACAAATCTTTATAACCTCGTTTGTAATGCACAGGTATAGTATTGGAAGAATTTACAAGTTAAAATTCACTGAATGCAAATACTAACGAAATATGTCATATAAGAAAATACCTTACTGCTTTCATTAGGAATTTCTACTTTATGGCATTCTTATATTCTTTTATTTTCGTGAGTTACTATGATGACCTACATAAACAAAACGACTTTCACTTATTTCTATATAACGTTGATTTCAGACAAGAGTTAGTCGACTGCATCCGTGGCTTTACTACCAACATGACAGATTGAAGACCATTGTTTTAGCATTGTATGTTTGCTCTGTTTCCCTCAAATAAACGTATTGTAATAAGTGAATTAGTTAATGAAAATTTGTCCTTATTGCCCTTCAATAACATCACGTTATTTTTTTGTTTTCTATTGCTGGCGATGGTTTCAATTCTCTATAAATATTTTTATTTCTTTAATAATGCGAATTCATGTTATATTACTACGCAGAAAAACTTAAATTTCTTATCATTACTGAATTTCATCACAGTGTAACATGTGTTGGACTGTGATGATAACAACTTTGATGTAGCTTCGAGTTTGCGGAACTGGCGACTGTTCTGGAGAGGGCCTTACACTATGGATAGGCGTGGAGGCGGGTGGATGGGTGGGACTTGTTCCGGGTGAAATCCTAGCGCTAAGGGCACGTCCACAGCGCCGCCGCCGCTGTGTTCCTCTGCAGTGGCAGAACCGATGGGCTGACGTCACGCCTCCGTCGTCACCTTCGCCCATGGAGGTAGTTGCTCTGTCTCCTCATCTGAGCATACCCAGTGCCGGTGCGCGGCCTGGGCAGGTTCTCCACGAGTCGTTTCCCTCGCCCCCTCGCGAGCAATTCGGGGTCGCGGGTGGACAGCCCGCCCCGGCATTTCCACTGTCCGGCCCCTCAGCTGCGCCGCCGGCCACCCGCCGTCGGAAGCCGTGCTCAACGACGGTGCGTCGTGTCAGGTTATGTGGTATAAATAGCAACAATGCCACGGCATAGGTTCGTAAGTTGGCGCTGCGAGTCACCGACGACAGCGCACTCTGGCCGGAGCGGGAGTGCTCTAGGAGCTCTGCTCCAGTTTCAGCCCATTTGATCAAGAGCAGACGGCTGGGACACTTCGCTTCAGCTTCGCACCTCAGGGCAAAGTTATGTATTACTCTTGTTACTAAAGTAAAGGTGATTTTAATTCACACTGCAGTACTGAGGGATATTCACCTTTTCCTGCTCCTACCCAGGCACCGATTTACTAAAAATTTGAAACCAAGATAATACTAACGGAATAAAAGAACAAATCACCAGATTCAGGTTTAACATCACTACATAACAACAAACTTACAAAAACACTCTTCCAGTACGATCCTACAACGTTTAATTTTCCGAAACTGAAGTATGCTTTTCCTCCCTACATTATTCTCGAAGCAGTATCGAATGCACCCCAACATAATCCTTTGGAAAACGAAGAAATCAGTGAAATTGTCCACAAATGAAGAACATGTACAAGGATTTGGAATGATGTAGCAACCTGATATAGAAAGAACAAACTACTCAGTAAAGTTTCTTCGATGAACACCCACAGAAAGAGAATAGTCTCTACATCGACTAGATTTTAAAGTTTCTCATCTTCTACAAAATTACACATAAATTTTCTGCATCAACAATTCCAAGATCACGCTATGTTATCAAGACCACTGAGATAATATGAAGATACCTGACGAACAGGCAACTAATCCTTACTGCTATTTCATCGACCCAGACCTTTTTCGTTCAGCCATAAGGAAAACGCTGGGATTCGGTATGAAGGAAACTTAATGAACATCATCTTCCTCTCAGCCATCCATCTACATGCAGTTAAAAGTCCTGCAAAATTAAATAAGCAACCAGTTACGTAAATAGTCACAGGAGCACAAACAACTATTGGCTGGGAAGGTCTATGCTTCCCTCCTGCCACCGTCTCCTTCAGGTGGAATGAAAGATATAAGAATAAATAAATAAGTTCGTCAGAGCACCTGACGACGGGACATGTCTGGAAACTGTTGTCTTGTGCCCATTGGACACTACGCACCGGCAGTACACCCATGAATTGTTTGATCAACTAATACGCCTGGAGAAATTAAGGAATCACAAAATTAGCTTTGTTTTCTAAACGCACTATTTGTGTGACGCTGACATACATTTAAAATGTGTATTTGCAGACAGGAATGTGTGTATGTGGTTCCCCCCCCCCTCCCCCCCTACTCTGATTGTATGAAGTACTGGTACGTGGATTGGTGTTGGAAATACATAACGCACTGATTATTTTTTCTCATATAATGAAAAATTGCAGCATGAAAATCAGTATTTTTATTTTAAATCACTGATGATTGGTTTGTGTGGCGCTCAACTGCGCGTTCTTCAGCGTCCGTACAAAATTCCCAATTTTTACACAGTCCATTTTGTTTTCAAACTCCAATTTAGTCTCTCTCATAAATCATAATGATGAAATGATGACGACAAAAACACCCAGTCACCGGGCAGAGAAAACTCCTAACCCGGCTGGGAATCGAACCCAGGACCCCATGATTCACAGGCAGCAACGCTACTCCTTTTTACTATATTTTTTCACGCGACCACAACTCCTTGATCTACATCCGTAAATATCAGACTCCTTTTAGTGTTAGATTTATTACCATTTTTCTAAATGTTTTTCTTCCAGGTAAGTACCACTTTTTGTGATAAAAGAACACAAACAAATGAAGCTAGTAAAAGGAGGTTCTAACTGTTGTGTAAGAGTACTGCGGACATAAATGGAGAAATCAAGCTCTTGAGTGGGAATTTCCAAATTATGCATCAGGAGAAATAGCAGTTTTATCAAGGAAGATTTCGAATGAAAACAGATTACTATACTATGATAACCTTTTTACTTCTGTTGTAACACATGAAATACTTAAAGTGTACGAAAATTGGGCAAGATTGTTGCACAATAAGGATCCACAGAAAATAGTTCTCATCATGCTTGTGTTGACTAAGGAAATGAAAATGGATTACTTTGATTATAGACTGGCATCCACTAAAGCAGTGGTATTTTTGTGAAAATATAAAATATTGGTTCCAATTACCACGAAACATAAATAGCTTGTTTGTCCAGAAAGCAGAAGAATGGTACCAAGTTCAACTCTGTATCCATCTGTGGGAAACGATTACAGCTGTACTAATTTAGTGTGGAGCTAGCATCTTTGACTTCCGGCATAAGAAGTGTACAGTGGGGGCCGTTGCTGAATGGGTTTACTAGTATAAAAATTTGATTTTTACTTTTCACTTTCTGTTTGTCAGTGCCTTCCGCCTGGCAGTAAGTTGCAGTGTCACAGTCACGTTGCCCAAACCGGGATAGAACCACTCTAATACTCAAGTGTCAAACCATCAGCAGCTAATCTCACGTGTTGCTGCCGAGGTAACGCTACCGAACTGCGCGTCTTACGAACTGACCCACCAGTAGGGAGGCTTTGAGGTGGTCAAGTTGGGGTGGAACCGCGGCCTGCTGCCGGGAGAGGAGGCGCCGTACGCTCTCACCTGCTGCCAGCTTCCAAACCGACCAGACGCCCTCCTCTCCTCCCCGCCTCTCTGCCCATTCAGTCCCGGCTGCTTCTCTAGGCCTGCCTGTTTACGGCATTAAACATTCGTGGATATAAAAATGTTTTCTTCACGAGTGCAGCTCTCCCCTCCTTGCTAATCCTGACGCATTAACAGAGGTCACCCTTATTCTGCAAACGGCCTTGTCAAAGAGGGAGGAGAAGCGGGCAGAGGTTCAGAACAATCTCTTGCCTTTGGGGTGAGAAACTGCACCTAAAGACGGGAGAATCAGTAATGATCAACGGTATGAGGATGCAAAAGGCAATGGAAGCCACTGCATGAAAGACACATAACGTGTGTCAACGGGGCATGTGGCCTGTAATTGAAAAAGAGTAATTACGAGCGCTCTACCGGCAAAAGATTCCGGAATAGTCCTACATTCGGATCTCCGGGAGGGGACTGCCAAGGGGAAGATGACCATGAGAAAAATATCGAATAACCAACGAAAGGATAATATTCTACGAGTCGGGTCGTGGAATGTCAGGAGCTTGAATGTGGTAGGGAAGCTAGAAAAACTGAAAATCGAAATCGAAATTCAAAGGCTCAATCTAGCTGTAGTGTGGTCCACTGAAGTGAAATGGAAACAAGACAGCGATTTATGGTCAGATGAGTGTAGGGTTATATCAACAGAAGCAGCAAATGGTTAAACGGCAGTGGGATTAGCTATGAATAGAAAAGTAGGACAGAGAGTGTGTTAATGTGAACAGTTCAGTGCCTGCGTTGTTCTTATCAGAATCGACATCACACCAACACCAACAACGATAGTTCAGGTATACATGCCATCACAAATGGCTCTGAGCACTATGTGACTTAACTTTTGAGGTCATCAGTCGCCTAGAACCTAGAACTAATTAAACTTAACTAACCTAAGGACATTACACACATCCATGCCCGAGGCAGGATTCGAACCTGCGAACGTAGCGGTCACACGGCTCCAGACTGTAGCGCCTAGAACTGTACGGCCACTCCGGCCGGCCCGACATCACAAGCTGAAGATGAAAATATAGAGAAAGTATATGAGGATATTGAAAGGGTAATACAGCAGGTAAAGGGAGATGAAAATCTAATAGTGATGGGGGATTGGAACACAGTTGTAGGGAAAGGAGAAGAAGAAAATGTTGCGGGAGAGTATGGGAGAGGAGAAAGACTAATTCAGGTCCGTAATATGAGAGAGGAGAAAGAACATTTTGGTTCCGTAATATATTTCAGCTATTTATTATCAATACTCTGTTCAAGAACCGCAAGAAGAGGAGGAAACTTGGGAAAGGTCGGGTGATAAGGGATGATTTCAGTTAGATTACTTCATGGTCACAGTGATTCCGAAATCAGATTTTGGATTGTAAGGCGTACCCAGGAGCAGGTGTAGACTGAGATCACAATGCAGTAGTGATGAAGAGCAGGCAGAAGCTTAAGAGATTAGTCAGGAAGGATCAATATGCAAAGAAGTGGGATACATAAATACTAAGGAATGATGAGGTATGCTTGAAATTCTCTAAGGCTATAAATACAGCAGTAAGGAATAGCTCAGTAAGCAGTAGAGTTAGAAAAGACTTACGTGTCTAAACAAGGAAATTACAGAAGTTGTAAAAGAAAACTTAGGTACAAAGAAGGTAGCTGCGAAGAAACAATGGGCAACAGAAGAAATACTTCAGGTGATTGATGAAAGAAGTAAGCATACACATGTTCAAGGAAATTCAGGAATGCAGAAATACAAGAAACTTAGAAATGAAATAAACAGGAAGTGCAGCGAAACTAAGACGAAATGGCTGCATGAAAAATGTGAAGAAATCGGAAAAGGAATGATTGTCGGAAGGACTGATTCAGCATATAGGAAAGTCAAAACAACATTCGGTGAAATTAAAAGCAAGGTTGATAACTTTAAGAGTGCAACGGCAATTGCAGTGTTAAATACTGAGGAGAGAGCGGATAGGTGGAAAGAGTACAGTGGAGGCCTCCGTGAGGGGGAAATTTGTCTCACGTGATAAAAGAAGAAACAGGAATCGATTTAGAAGAGATGGGGGATCCAGTACAAGAATCGAAATTTAAAAGAGCTTTGGAGGACTTAATATCAAATAAGGCGGAAGGGATGGATAAAATTCATCAGAATTTTTAAAATCATTGGGGAACAGTTCACGTTGGTTTGTAGAATCTATGGATCTGGCCACATACCACCTGACTTTCGGAAAAAATCATCCACACAATACCGAAGACGGCAAGGTGACAAGTGTGAGAATTATCACACAGTCAGCTTCATAGCTCATGCATGAAATTTGCTGACGAAAATGATATGCAGAAGAATGGAAAATAAAATTGAGGTATGTTAGATGACGATCAGTTGGGCTTTACCAAATGTAAAGGCGCCGGAGAGACAATTCTGACGTTGCGGTTGATAAGGATAGCAAAACTAAAGGAAAATGAAGACACATTCATAGGATTTTTGCACCTGGAGAAAGCGTTAGACAGCGTAAAATGGGCCTAGGTGTTCGAAATTCTGATAAAAATAAAGGTAAACTGCAGGGAGAGAAGGGTAGTATACAACATGTACAAGAGCCAAGAGGGAATAGAGTGGACGACCAAGAACGAAGTGCTCGAGTTAAAGAGGGTGTAAGACAGGTGTGTCGTCTTTCACCCCTGCTGTTCAATCTGTACATCGACAAAGTAATAACGGAAATAAAAGAAACGCACAGGAGTGGGATTGAAATTCGAGGTGATATATCAATGATACGATTCGCTGACAACATTGCTATCCTCAGTGAAAGTGAAGAAGTATGACAGTAAAATGAGTACGGAATATGGACTGAGAGTAAATCATAGAAAGGTGAAAGTAATGAGAAGTAGCAGAAATGAGAACAGAGAGAAAACATCAGGACTGATGGTCATGAAGTAGATGAAGTTAACGAATATTGCTACCTAGGTAGCAAAGTAACCGATGACGGGCGAAGCAAGGAGGACAGCATAAGCAGACTAGAACTGGCAAAAGGGGAATTCCTGGCAAAGAGAATTCTGCTAGTTTCAAACATAGGTCTTAAAGTGAGCAAGAAATTTCTCAGAATTATTGACTTCCTTTTAACTGTACAGTATATGTTATATTGCATTTAGGAACTTTCGGGTAATTGAACATGTATCAATAATTACGGATTTCTGTAGTTGTATATCTAAGTTTGGATGTAGCTGACTCCTGTAGTTGATAGTATAATTGGTATAATGTCAACTTCATCCTGATGCCGCATGTCCTTGACTTCCTCAGCCAGTTGGATGTATTTTTCAACTTTCTCTCCTGTTTTCTTTTGTATATTTGTTGTATTGGGTATGGATATTTCGATTAGTTGTGTTAATTTCTACTTTTTATTGGTGAGTATGATGTTAGGTTTGTTATGTGGTGTTGTTTTATCTGTTATAATGGTTCTGTTCCGGTATAATTTGTATTCATAATTCTCCAGTACATTTTGTGGTGCATACTTGTATGTGGGAACGTGTTGTTTTATAAGTTTACGTTGTAAGGCAAGCTGTTGATGTATTATTTTTGCTACATTGTCATGTCTTCTGGGGTATTCTGTATTTGCTAGTATTGTACATCCGCTTGTGATGTGATCTACAGTTTCTATTTGTTGTTTGCAAAGTCTGTATTTATCTGTTGTGGTATTGGGATCTTTAATAATATGCTTGCTGTAATATCTGGTGTTTATTGTTTGATCCTGTATTGCAATCACGAATCCTTCTGTCTCACTGTATATATTGCCTTTTCTTAGCCATGTGCTCGATGCGTCTTGATCGATGTGTGGCTGTGTTAGATGATACGAGTGCTTACCATGTAGTGTTTTCTTTTTCCAATTTACTTTGTTCGTGTCTGTTGATGTTATGTGATCTAAAGGGTTGTAGAGGTGGTTATGAAATTGTAGTCATGTAGCTGATGTATTTATATGAGTGATTGCCTTGTGTATTTTGCTAATTTCTGCTCGTTCTTTAAAGAATTTTCTTAAATTGTCACCTGTCCATAATGTAGGTTTTTTATGTCGATAAATCCCCTTCCTCCTTCCTTTCTGCTTAATATGAATCTTTCTGTTGCTTAATGTATGTGATGTATTCTATATTTGTGGCATTGTGATCGTG
This sequence comes from Schistocerca americana, assembly GCF_021461395.2. Lineage (NCBI taxonomy): Eukaryota > Metazoa > Arthropoda > Insecta > Orthoptera > Acrididae > Schistocerca > Schistocerca americana. Next base: position 43,594,571 of record NC_060119.1, read on the forward strand.
TAAGTGCATTGAGTGCTTCTAGGTCTGTGTTACTCCATTTCACTACTCCAAATGAGTAGGTCAATTTTGGTATAGCATAAGTATTTATAGCTTTAGTCTGGTTTCTTGCTGTCAATTCTGTTTTCAGTATTTTTGATAGTCTTTGTCTATATTTTTCTTTTAGTTCTTCTTTAATATTTGTATAATCTATTCCTATTTTTTGTCTGTATCCTAGATATTTATAGGCATCTGTTTTTTCCATAGCTTCTATGCAGTCGCTGTGGTTATCCAATATGTAATCTTCTTGTTTAGTGTGTTTTCCCTTGACTATGCTATTTTTCTTACATTTGTCTGTTCCAAAAGCCATATTTAAATCATTGCTGAATACTTCTGTTATCTTTAGTAATTGGTTGAGTTGTTGATTTGTTGCTGCCAGTAGTTTTAGATCATCCATGTATAGCAAATGTGTGATTTTGTGTGGGTATGTTCCAGTAATATTGTATCCATAATTTGTATTATTTAGCATGTTGGATAGAGGGTTCAGAGCAAGGCAGAACCAGAAAGGACTTAATGAGTCTCCTTGGTATATTCCATGCTTAATATGTATTGGCTGTGATGTGATATTATTTGAATTTGTTTGGATATTAAGTGTGGTTTTCCAATTTTTCATTACTATGTTTAGGAACTGTATCAATTTAGGATCTACTTTGTATATTTCCAATATTTGTAATAACCATGAGTGGGGAACACTATCAAAAGCTTTCTGGTAATCAATGTATGCGTAGTGTAGCGTTCTTTCCTTAGTTTTAGCTTGATATGTCACCTCTGCATCGATTATCAGTTGCTCTTTACATCCTCGTGCTCCTTTGCAACAGTTTTTTTGTTCTTCATTTATAATTTTGTTCTGTGTTGTATGTGTCATTAATTTCTGTGTAATGACTGAAGTTAATATTTTGTATATTGTTGGTAGGCATGTTATGGGGCGATATTTAGCTGGGTTTGCTGTGTCTGCTTGATCTTTAGGTTTCAGATAAGTTATTCCTCGTGTAAGTGTATCAGGGAATGTGTATGGGTCTGCAATGTAACTGTTAAATAATTTAGTTAGATGTGAATGTGTTGAGGTGAACTTCTTTAGCCAGAAATTTGCTATTTTATCTTTTCCAGGGGCTTTCCAATTGTGAGTAGAATTAATTGCTTGGGTGACTTCAAGTTGCAAAATTATCACTTCAGGCATTTGTGGTATCATCTTGTATGTGTCTGTTTCTGCTTGTATCCACCGTGCATGTCTGTTATGTTGTACTGGGTTTGACCATGTATTGCTCCAGAAGTGTTCCATGTCTGTTATGTTTGGTGGATAGTCTATTTTAATGTGTTTCTTATCTATTGTCTGGTAAAATTTCTTTTGGTTTGTGTTGAATGTTTGGTTTTGTTTCCTTCTATTTTCACTTTTTTTGTATCTTCTAAGTCGTTTGGCAAATGCTTGTAATTTCTGTTTCTTTTCATCTAATTGCTCTATCGCTCCTTGTTGTGAGATTTTGCCTAACCTTTTTCGTTTTTTTCTGACATTTCATTTCTTATAAATTGTGTTAGCTGTCCAATGTCTTTTCTCAGTTTTTCTATCCTGATCTGTAGCCTGTGTTGCCATGCTGGTTTTGTGGGTTTCTTCTGTGTGTTGGTTGGTTCTGGTCTCTGCCTAGTGTGTATATTTAGTGTAGTGAATGCTCCTATATAAACCAGTAGTTGTAACTCTTCCATAGTTGTGTTTTCATTTATTTTGTTGTGTATGATTGTGTTGATAGTTTTTACTGTTGTTTCGACTTGTGGGTTATTTGGCGGTCTATGCAAGAATGGTCTAATGTCTTTATTTGTGTCTTTGTATTCTCTATATGCGTCAGCTGAAATTTTTCTTCTATATCTAACATGTGTGACACTTCGTGTTCTATGTGCTTGTTCTGGTGGCTGTCTTAAGATTTCGTGTTCCTCTGATTGTTTAATTGATGCGTGTTGTTCTTTGTTTGTTTGCTCTGGGACGTTTGAGTCCATTACTGTATTTTCTTTCTCTTCTGATTGCACATTATTTTGTTCCAGTATTTGTTGTACTTGTTGTTTGATGTTTTCTAATTCTGACTGGGGTATCCTGTTATTTTTGATTATTACACAGATCTGATCAGCTAGTCGTTGTTCTGTTAAACATTTTAATTCTGGGTATCTGGTAATAAATGTTGTGTATACTTGTGATCTGTATCCAGTTGTGTTGGTTCCTAGGTTTGTTGCTTGGTTAAGAGAACATGAGGTGTCGAATAACTTCATCTGACCATCTCATCCTCTGTCTTTGTTTTCCTTCTAGGGTGGTTGCAGGAAGCATATCCTGCGAAACACCTCTATTTGGATGTAAATCATTTACCAGTTGGTTAGCAGTGTGGTTACCATTGTGGGCGGGCATAGGGCTGAAGCGTCGTCCCCGACCATGACGGCGCTTGTCCGAGGCTTCTTTAGTTCTGTCCTGAACCAACTAATCACAGTAAAAGGGGGGTTAGCCCTATTAGTGGTTTGTTCTTTTCGACGCCTTTTACGACTGGCAGAACATACCGGAGGCCTATTCTTTTCCCGGGCCTCCACGGGGCTTATTATTATTATTATTATTATTATTATGACCATGTAGACAAATTTATTATATTTGCTGTTTTCGGCAAAGTTGCGTATTGAAATCTTGTTTAAACGGTTTCCAGGTAAGTTTCAATTTTAATATCATTTTAACTGTTTTTAGATATTACAGTTAATAGAGTAGTTTACATTATTTTATTGATGTCTATACCGTCAGCTAGATTATTTGGCAGTTGTTACTGGTGTTTATAATAGCCTATGTTTATGCTAATATGAATAATTCACAAAGCCTAATAGAAATCACGAAAAAAGAGAGAGAAATATCGGATTCTGCTTAAGAACATCATCCATCCGAAAGTGCGTCAGTGAAGAAGATGAACAGCAGTTGGTGTAAAAAACGATAGAGAGAAGATAGAACAGAGGAGATGAAACTGAAAATGACTCACGCTGAAGCATACTTCACAAGAAAACATGTGATAAATGTCATTTGCAGATATCAGTTCCTGAAGATGAAAACAAATATAAGTAGACGTGGAACATGAATTATATTTAAGCAGAGCTGAATGTAAACGAAATTCGATGAAAGTCTATAAAGAATTATCAAAGTCTAGATGTTTATGCTACTACAGTTGATTTGTAAATGGCCCTGGCAGTTCCAAAGCTAACGTGTTTAGTACTATATTACAAATGTAGTTTTTATTGTTATAGTTTTGGCTGTCACGAACTTAGGACTAATTTTACTTTCATGTTTGTATGGGACGAAACTATAGCGTCGAGAGGAAGGCAGAAAATTTCATAATGTGTACTGAAACACGTAAAAGAAATGGTTAGTACAAGAAAACACAATGATGTACAGTTATGCCAGAATTGGTCAAAATAGAAATTTTAAAATTACACTTTCCGGTCTGAAACTTTTGACAGATCAACTACTTCAAATGGACAGTCTTGGTCCTACTTTTAATACAAGGGGTACTCTTATCTGGCAATCGATGTTGATTTTGGCTCTGTGGAACTCCCAGAAAAACGAAAAACTATCTACACACCGACAGACTGGTACAAAATAATTGCTCAAACGCGAAGAAAGAAGCCATTTAAAGTAGTACAGATGAAGCTACAAGAATATGTATCAACGGTGGGTTTCGAGAAGGCAGTAGTTAACCGCCAAAGTAATAAATTCATATTGTCCAGTATTTTGGTTACAGCTGCAGTGCGTGCAGTGGAGAAGATCTGAATTTACAAAGATGCGTTACAAGGCAACTTTTCAGTCCTGATATGGAGTTTTTCACATTAGACATACAAAAAGAAAAGAAGGAACGTCTAGTCCAGCTCCACAGCATAGAACAGTAACGACTGTAAGATAAAATACAGTTTGTCAGTAATTTGAAGAAAAAGGATATTTCAGATTTTTGAGCACCTGTTTCATTCTCTTTTGAAAACAAAGATGACTACGTATTTTTGTGTTAATTCACAATGAAAGTTATTCAATTTATACACAATTACGATGATTTTATTAATTTTACTACTCATATTTCCTAAAGTATTGTTAATGAAAACAGAAACTGTTAATTCAGAGTGAAATTCATGGAACTAATAGTTATGGTCATAATATTCGTATTAATGCACTGAATGTGTGTTTCCGTGTTAATACTGCCGATTATTAGACACAGTATCCCCATACATTCTTCTATTAGACTTTCCTGTATTTTGTACAAAGTTTCACAAAACGATCAATAGCTTATAATGAATAAATCTGACTTACATCGTCATGCCATAAACCCATTCATACACGAGTCATGTAATGTGATCTACATGCAATGAAGATAGGGAGCCTTCTACGTTATGTTGAACCTAAATTCAATTTTATGATTAATACATCCACTCTACATTCTCGCTATTTTAAGAAAAAAGCAATAATTTTGTAATTTTTTCCTAATTCATGATTCCCAGAAGTGTTATTATTCTTTATTTACTTGTAACTGAAGATGCAACACTAACAAAAGGACTATCAAATGACCAAACATCAGTTTGTGGCTTATTTTTCAAGACATCGTCAAATAACAGTCTTAAGGAGAAGAGACAGCGCTAGATTTCAGCTTCTGAGCACAATTCTCAACAGCCACTTGCAGTGCAGTAAAAGATAATTGAAAAAAGAGCCAAAAAAAGGTCAAGTGAATGCAGATAGCTTGGTGAGGAATTATTTACACCCTAGTCCTTGCGTCCCCACTCATAGCAGGCCCTCACCATGGCCACAATTGCCACAGTAATAGTACAGCATAGCCCAAACAATCATAATACAAGAACATAAAGAAATTAAGCCCACTGTCTGAAAGCACTTACAATAAACTCTGACACGCTTCGTTAATGACAACCTGACGCCCAACATACATTGCATGTGGTGGATCCACATCGATAAGAATACATAGATCTAACAAGGCCAGTCAAGGTATAATGAACAGAAGTAAGTTTCACCAACAATCTCACATACACTGTTTCCACTGCATGTCCACTTTCACACCTCAGCTGGGCAGTGCCGTAGGTTTATATCATTGCCGTCGGAACATCCATTGACCGGTATACCATCCGTCAGCCATCTCGTTAAGCTCATCTCATATGGAGTAAGCTTCACTGTAAGTTTGTTGGATAACATGCTGAACATCAAAGTATATGATTCAGCATGGAATCTAGCTGGCTGACTTGACTCTGTGAACGGCAAGGCCCACAAGCTGATTGATCTGGAATCACTCAAACGATTCTAAAGAATCTATTCTGCAAAACACAAAAAAAAGTTTCACACACATCTGACAACTTCATTCACTAACTTCATCATGAACTGCAAATCATTTTGTTAATGGCCATAGTTGTGACATTTCAGGATTAAGTAAACTAATGCAAGAATTTAAGAAAGTTTGTATATAAAACTATAAGTCACTATGAATTTGCGTTCGGTGTATATTAGTCCATACGTTTCTATGTGTGAAATGCAACTAACATATTGTATTACTCTTCAAACTTGGAGGAATGTCGCTGTTTATCACCAGCATCAAGAAAATAGATTATACGTAGAGCGGTTCGTCCCAAACGCATGTGGCCAGGGAAACAGCTAGAATGAAATATTAACAAAATTTCTCTAGCTCAAGCTTTCAAAAAACAGAAACAAGATTTGGCAAATGCTAATCTGCAAAGAGTAGAGTATTTTGCTGTATGATTAGTACCTGAAACTTCCTTATCTAGTGTGATATTCAAGCGACTACAGACCTATTCAGTGTTATAATGTAATATTTTAAACGCCATTGATAGCTGGAGAAACAAAAATTGCTGTGTGTTTGGACCAATATATGGGAGGAAATTATAGTTTCTTTTTATAACGATAATAAGCATTTTCATAAACCATTAAGCTGTCTTTCCATTATTTGCTATTTAATAATTCTGTCACAATTTCAGGCGATCTTAATGAGATGAATATTTGTAAACCCTGCTGTGTTTTGGCAAAGGAAGCAGATTTCAACCTGGTAATAAAGGAACTTACGATCACTCATAACTCGTCACTGACAACTTTTCTCTGAATCCTACACCCCAGTGTGTTTTTAATAATGAGTTATGTTGAATGAAACAATCCAAATATTTTTATTTCTGTATCTCAATGATCTGATACATTTAAAACCATTTAAATTTGCAGAATAGCTCGAGAAGTAACACATACAAGTGCCAGATGTCTGCGATGTACCGCTGTGCCACAAAAATTATCTCGAACACAACCAAACATGATTTAGAGTCATATCTATACCATGGTACCGGGACAAATATAACTGTGCCTCTCCAACACATTGCAAGATTGGTACTATCACCAGGTTGTTGCCATAGACTCTGGCGGTGGTAATTCATGGCAGTGCAGAGCTGCAGTTCATCGCTGGACACAATTCGACGCCATTCATGCTTCCTGGTCACAGCACCTCTCCTAATGTAGCCGTCTCTTTCGTGGTGTTAAAAGTAGCCTGCACGTGGTACTGTAGTTTCCGAGTTCTGCTGCTCTAATCTCTGACCAACGATGAGAGATAAAAAATGGAAAAACAAATCAGAGTAGAATCTCGAACAGCAATCATTCAATTCTGAAATTATGCACATATTACTAGTTTTGCCAAGAATATGGATTTACAGCAATGAATAGCAGTTTCGCCAAGAAAATGATTATTGGATTAGAAACGACTAAGTACCAGATATGACGTTTCCTGAATTTAAAAACAAATTCTTACAGTCAATTTTGATCTACACAGAAACATAATCATATGTGACTTGAGTTTGTAGTCGCACAAATGTCAAATCTTCACAGAAAAAATGCTTTGAAATAGTAGTGCGTGAACTGTGTTGTAAATTAGTACTTAAAAAAAAGGAAGTCATAACCTGAACCTCTATAGAAATACATAAAGTAGCAAGACATTTCTAAAAGATTTGTTGGGAAGCACAGACGAAACATCTGAAGCATCCAGATAAATTTCAGGGTTAGGATAGTAGGACAGAACCACATGATCATAGATTCTTTCGAAATGTTAATGTACCTGAAAGAAATGAGGGAAACAGAAATCACATAAAAGTTGTGAGACGACATGGTAGAGGTAATTATTCAGATCAGGAGTGCTGTAATTACACAGGCCAACGAAATTCTTTTTTTGAAAAACTTTTTTACTTTGATAGCTGATGTTTATAGATTTTTGTGAGCTGAATCCAAATCAAGCCTTAGTTTTTTGTATCACCCATAGTTTTCGAGCAAAATGCTTTTTAGTATATAGTATAAAAATCCTGTGCTATACAGTAAATGGGGAAATCAATGAAATGCCTTGTTACAACATAAACATCACTTGTATTTACATTAAGCTAATTAAAATAATGACATATGTTAATAAAGGTCAGCTGGAATTGGTTTGTATTGTCTTTCTCTTTTTTTCTTTGAATCTTTTTCTGCAGCGTTTTCAACGATAAGTCACTTGCTCGAGTTGTCGGTGAAGTGACCAACGGTAGTTCCCCATCATGTTGATGTTCCAGCGGCCTTGGTATCATTTTCCCAACACTTTAACGTCGTGGTGAAAACGCTCTCCTTCCTCCTCACTGACATCTCCCGTACTGTATGGGAAGTACTGAATGTGACTTTTCAATAAGTGAACTTGCAGGCTCATCAAACATCCTGAAGTTTTAAACTTCTTTAACATTGTAGCTGTAATAGAAACATATCTGGGTCTTTTTCATATGCTAAGAACATTTTAACAACTTGCTTGAATGACACCCATGCTTCTTTCTCATTTAAGGTCATTGTGGATTCAAAGTTAACATTAAACATCAATTTTCTAATGTCAGGTCTGATAAAGACGCCTTTTTTTAGTTTAGCTTCTGAAAGGTGTGGAAATTTTTGGCAGAGATACTTAAAACATGGTCCATTACCAGATTTTACAAACTGTTTCATCAGGCCTAAAGTTATATGTAGAGGTGGTAGGAGTAGGTTTTTTGATCTACAATGTTTTTGAGTGGAATATTTTCTCACCATGTTTTAAAAATTCCCTCACAGGCTAGTATTTCAGCACCCTTGTTGATCCCTAACCCTATTGTCCCATTCACACAAGAAATATGGAAATCTGGTAAAACCACCTTGACCAAGGAACATGCATGTTACTATTAGATGGCCACATATCGTTCAACCATGAGCAGAATAGCCTATTTTATTTAGCACTGTTTCTAGGTCTTCATAGCTTTCTTTCACATGTACAGAATGTCCAACAGGTATAGATGCAAACATGTTATGGTTGTGTAATAAAACGGCCTTAAAATTAGTTTTGGATGAATCAATAAACAGCCTCCAGTCTTCGTTTTTGTGTTCAATACCAAACTCATTCATTAAAGTGGGAATGTCTGAGCAGTACACGAAATCATCTTCTTTGTGGAAAAACTTGAAAAAATTGCTGATCTCTCTATACATGTATATGCTGGTTCCAACTGTCAGTAAATTCTTTTCTTTTAATCTAGAGCCAAGAAATTCAGCTTTTTCTTTCGTTAAGCCCAGATGTCTAAGCAAATCGCAAAGCTTGGTATGAGTAAATGTCTATTCTGTATTACAATGGAATTCATCATCATCTGGTTCATCTAAATCACATTGTACATCAGAAGATACTTCTCTTGGAATAGAATTTAAATGATCTGGTGGTTCAGTAATGGGCAAATCTACACCATGCCCTACTGGTTGGATGGCGGATAGAAGGTTAGAGTAGCTTATTACCTAATTGTTTTTCAAATTATGACCAGTAATATCAACACTGCAAAAGTAGCAACCATCGGAACGATTTCTTGGCTCCCTCCATATCATAGGAACAGCAAATCTAATGGCTTTTTTCTCCTTTTTCGACCGTTTTCTCAGATCTTCAACACACACATAACATGCCTTATATGGCGCCCAAGATTTATCTTGATCACCAGGTTTAGATCCAAAGTATGATAGATAAAACTTTTTCACAGGAGGGGGTTGGGTTAGTGGATGTAGCACAGCTGACCTATTTTGCTTCCAAAATTTGAACATCCCGCCATGACATCCATCTTGGATTCGGTACCTTGAATAAATCTGTCAACAAAGCAGAGTGGGCTGACGCTCTCTCTGCCCTACTACTCACCACTGTATGTCAATACCACAATAAGAAACACTTTGTAAGCCACCAGCAGCAAGAAGGGCCTCTATGCCCAACTAAGATGAGGAGAGGGAGACAGAGGTAAGACTGCCTCGTGGTTGATTTGTTTATGAGCACCCATCAAGGAGAACATACATTCAACTACTGCCCCCTCTGCAGCTTTATGGGACGACGGTTTTCCCCAGTACATACGTTGCATTATCACCCATTCATTACAAGTGCAGGTTTTCTCACGACAATATCGAAGTGTAATTGGAACAGTGATGCATTTTTTCCATCATTGTGGTAGTGTGTGTTGACTTCGATTAGCTAGGCTGCAGCGTGATGGTCGAGCATACTTCTGTAGTGAAATCTGACGTCAAAGAACAATAGATACTGTCCTGAGCTGTATGCTTACAGGTAATACAATTATTAAACTCCTCTCTGTCCAACACTACCATCTCGTAAGTTGCATACATTTCCCCCCAAAAAGAGTATAGTATCTTACTCATCTGTCTTTTTCCCGTCAGTTTGTAGGTGAAGGGTAGAGTTAGAGTGTGTCTGTCGCTAGTTTGGAGTGGTATTGTGAATTTTTTCCCATACCGGTTGTAAGGTATCTCCATTTTTTTAACTGTATTGCGATTTTAGGCAGTCCTTGTGTAGCAGTAAGCATATAGTAATGTAAATAGGCCCATTCTTTATGGTTACTTAATTAGGACTGATTTTTATTTCATTTTCTCAACCAAAATAAATAACTTAAACTAATCTAACCTGCCTCTCCTGGCTCTGGACAGTTTCCATGTGTTGGAGGGAGCACTTGAGCTTACCATCCACAGGGCGCTAAGAGGTCACCACCATTTTTAATTTCCCGCCAATTCCACGACCCTCTGATGGTTCAAAATGGTTCAAATGGCTCTGAGCACTATGGGACTTAACATCTGTGGTCATAAGTCCCCTAGAACTTAGAACTACTTAAACCTAACTAACCTAAGGACATCACACACATAAATGCCCGAGGCAGGATTCGAACCTGCGACCGCAGCAGCCGCGCGGTTCCGGACTGAGCGCCTAGAACCGCGAGACCACCGCGGCCGGCCTCTGATGGTAGAATTGTGTTAGAGGGTGCGCTTGGGCTTTCCATCAACAGGGACAAGCGTTGGATTCTGGGAAGGGGTAGCCAGTTCCCGGATGGGGGTGGTGTGGCCGTCCTCACAGCCCTGGGACAAAGAAATTTTCCGCCAAAATTCGAAACAGTCGCCATAATGCGACATTCCCGCCAATATGGTAGGCGGGGAGCGGAGGGGGCGGGGGCCCCACATAGAGGCTGACGAAAACACAGGGCGTCGTCTGGGAATGGTGTTGGCCGTGGTCCGCGGTGTAAGTAATTGATGAACTAATTTGAACATCAATTTGCTATCAAAATTGTAGTGCTGCCTGCTACTGCTGTCGTTGGGTCAACAAGTCGGTGCGTAGGGGTGTTCTGTTTTGGAGCTTCATGTTCCCCAATGTAAGATGATCGCTGTGCCCCGAGACAATTGCACATGCATCAGCATTGTTCTCTTTTGGCAGAGATCCAACGGATCACCATCTATCGTACTTTACAGGGTAGACAAGCCTCCGAACCCCACGTTCTGTGTAGAGTCGTGGAGAACGAACTAAATAGCACCTGGTGTTGGTTTCACTATCTTTCTACCTCTTTCCGGGAATGCTCACGACAGTAACAATTGAACATTCAACTAATTTCGCCGTTTTCGAGATACTCGTCCACAGGTTCTGCATAATAATATACTGTCCTTTGTCAAAGTGGTTTATCTCAATGGATTTCCCATTAGGTAGCCCATTCTTGGCTAGCGAGTTGCTCCGTCCATGTCTGCTCCCCACACATACATTTGTTCGCGCACCACATGCACGCCACGCGGCATCCACCGTCGCGTTGGGCACTGGTCATAATGTTCGTTTTATCAGTGTAAACAGGTAGATGATTTAAAGTGGCTGCCAAAAGTCACTACAGATCTCCTATCAAAATACTTATAATTAAATAATTTTGTTTATGTTGTAGACAATTGTTGACGTCTAGAGAAACAAATATGGTAGACACAAATAAAACATTTAGTTGCAAAAGACAGAGTTTTTTTTATGAATATTATGAAGCATGACTGTAGTAGCAATGCTAACGGTATACTGGAAGAAATACCAAACTAAAAATACTGAAAACGCTGATTCTTCCTATGTACCTGAAATCAATATTAACTTCTTTGATAACTGTGTTTGGTTATTTTTCAGATGACGGCAACAAATGGGCACGAGTTTCAAGCGCCGCAGCTCACTAAGAACTTACTTCTGGTGTGCAAACCATTCCACTTCACATGCAAGCTCTTTGCGCTCACGCCGTTAACTATAGATGTGATGACCACGCTACTCAAGCAGTCCAGATTTTGTCATCCTAATACTTGCTAGTACCCTCCAGCTGATATCTGGTTTCATATTTTTAAACTCTTTTTGTCGTTTTATAAACATATTATCTCCAGTAAATTCTGTTGTAGTTATCGGTGCTTTACAATATCCTATCTTAACTTCTACTGCAATAGTTACAGATATTTCGCGCAATACACACAAATATGTGAAAATATTGCAATTAGTAACGTTGTGTGACAGAATTTTGATGGATTTTTGGACAAAAGGGTTGTGGAGAGAAGCAGCGATTAGTATGATAAATCAATAATTCAAGAACAGTCTTAATCGCATTTATTATTGTTATAATATCGCCAACTGGTTTGAACCCGACGTCTGGGCGTTTACACCATTGGTCGACTGCTGGTGGTGTCACTCCTGTCTACATAACGGCACGACGTAATCTAATCGTATCGTTCTGCCCTGTCATCGGTTCATCGGTGTCTTTCGATAGCATGTCAGTAAAACACAGCTTTCGATATGTCATGGTGGCATATTTGTCATATAAAGTTCTCAAAACCTTGAGGATGAGCATTAGTACATAATATAAAGCGGTTCTGCTCAGACAATGCTACACACTGGATTTACTTTGGTGTAGCACAGCACAAATCTCTGTTATACAGAATTTAATGTCTTCAGGAGATATGTGTGTTTGCTTCTAGAGGTAAAGGATGCGCAGCCCCTTACTCAGACATTGTCATACTTCGCTCATACAAGTCGAGGTCACAGCACCCAGAGAGTGATATTGTTGTCAGAATCAGTTGAAGAGTAGATCGGTTACTGCAAAGGCGTAGCACGATGAGGCATTTCGTATTGCTGAATATCGCGAGCGAGTGTGCCCCTCTGCTAACTCTCTCTCTCTCTCTCTCTCTCTCTCTCTCTCTCTCTCTCTCTCTCTACCATCACCACCGCCTCAGTAAAACCTAAGAACTGCACCGACTAATGATAAAGTTCAAATTATTACGAGAGAGAAAGTGATTACAAAGATGGATTGCTGATATTATGCATTGCGATCCATCACATCGCCCACTAGACTGCATCATCTTTGCAGATTATTGTAACAGCGTTCGTCAGTATTTCGATGTATTTGTTATACTGAGATTAGACATGAACAGATATGTATGATCAAGATACTGACTATCTCGTATTGTGTTTGATGATAAAATGTTACCTTACTTACTGCAAACGTACATGAACTTGGTTATGGCAAACCTGCATTCCTTGAATACAATATTACTGACCAGCCTAAATCCGACTGAAACAGCTCCCGTAGCAGTTGAAACTGATCAACTCTTATCCATTAGGTAACCGTCATTAAAATAAAAGGTTAGGAACCTACATTATTCAATCTCTAACAATAAAAATTTTAATCAAGGGTGTTTCAAAAACTCTCGTTTTAATTTTCTCTGCACATAAAAATACAGAGCTATTGATCTGGTGAAACTGCTGGTCATTTTGTGTTTCTCAAATGACTGATCGAACGATCTCCAAACGTTTTGCTAAGAATGTCTGTCATTATCTGCGCTGAATGATCAGAACATCAGTCGTGTTGATACCATGTAGGCTGAATTATGTCCAGCAGAATGCCTTCCAATAATTACAGCAGCAGATCTCTTTGTATCTGTATATAGTAGTGAATATTTAGAGTTCCATCGTTAAAACAGGAATCACTGATGGGGTTCTTGGAAAGCCCGTCCTGCACATAGACAAATTAAGGTTGTTGTCTATCCACTTCTCTATGCCAGCATGGATTTGTAAGTTGCCAGTAGTGCACAGCGGCGAAAATTGATGTGCATGGTTTGTAAAAGATGCTTCAACTCTAAACAAAATCTAGCGCGCAAATATCCACTCACCTCCAGTGTCTGCAGACATAGACTGTAACCAATTCTGAAAGTCTTCTCCAGGAATCTATAAATGAAGCAAAATATGGAAAGAACGAAATGCATTGAATTATGATGTTTGCAGGACACCCCAGTGACTTACCCCTCTCACACATTCACGTAGCTTCGAAACGAGCTGTACATGTTGTGATACCTCCACTAAACATTTAGTTGCATTTCTTTCATCAGCTGATGTTTCTTTTCGTGGGAGTATTTTATTTTCCACACACTCATTTTCTTTAATCTTTTGATAGAGTTTGCAAAGCCAGGTTGTGAGGGCTTGGCACGAGCGGGCCATCTTCTCGATTACAGCTGCACAGCTCCTCTGAACGTTTGGCGACACTCACTGTAAACAAAAACCATACCCACTTTTTCAACTGTTGGACGCATAGTAAAAGTCTGAGTACCTTCAAGATCGAATCACAGACTGGTGAGTTTCGGTGGACAGGCAAATACACGAAGTGATCCTGAGTTAAATAGTTGGTTACAATTTGATACAATAGGGTTATGTCCAAGGGACCTCTATTCCTGAAGGCGGATGGTTTCATCAAGATTCGTACATGTTATGTCGCTAAAGTCCTCTTCGCAGTCCCTTGCTAATGCTACAGGTGGAAGGTATATAATTTCCTTTAAAAGAAGTCAGTGTGATAATTCGACGACTATAAACGTTAAAAAATGTTAAAAAGTTGTCTACATTTTCCGCCGTAGTTCAGCAAAAAGAGCAGGTCTACAAAGCACTCATACCAGATATGTTTTGAGTGACTTGACTCCAGTGCCCCACACATTGCACTGTTTGACTAAAGGTCACTGATCCTAGATTTCTGGGGTGAAATTACGGTAGTGCCTATGAAAATGGAACCGATACAGGAACATAATGAAGAGTAAATCTACATGTTTCAAGGCATGGTATTTGGGAATACACGTGGTGAGCAGTGGCACAAGCTTCTTTATGCTCTCCTCGGAGAACCCGCCCGCCATCTCCTTCCTCCACTTCAGAACTTTCATGTGCACCTGCTCATCGGTTTGGAATTTAATTCCACTTATATGTGCTCAAAACATTTCTAACAACTGGGTTCAGTAGCGCCACAGTGGCTGAAGCAGTGTTAGATCGGGCGTTGTCATGCAGCAAGTACACTCTTTTCGCCAGCATTCACTTCCTTTTGTTTTAAATGCTCCTTCTGTTTTCTTTAAGGTCCCACAATATCATTGTGGCATTCAAGTGGCTGAAGAAAATCTCTGATACTACCGACCCCCTTTTGCTTGTGCTTTTGTGAATGGAAGGCTCTCTGGTGTACTACGAGATGCTTGTGGTAAACATGCGTCATAGTTTGACCACGGAGCTGACGTCATGAGATGCGGTGACTGTTTCCTGGAGACACGAAGGCAATCTGGATGCTGTGTTTAAAAGATTGAATACCTTATAGGCCTTCCGCCTTGCCTACATTAAAATTGAAAAATATAAATAATACTGGCTTCACGACTGTCTTCGCTCTCTTGCTTTGGCTATTTTTTACTTTTAGACAACCTTGATTATTATAATTTTAAATAATTTCAAACACTTTAAATTTTATTTGTGTTTCGTCACATAATGTTTTTCTCATTTTCTCCTCTTTTCCTGCTAAGCTTAAATGAATTAATGTGTTGTTCTCCTGCGTCCAACTTTCATGTCAGGTGCGCACATCGTCAGGCCATTCTGGTTGAGGCCAGTCTGTGAAAGCTTTCCTACAGGAATAGTTCAGATCGCGTAAAACAGTCGCTCAAAAGTTCGCTAGCAATCCCAGGTCCCGCTTCAGACTGCAGTTTTTGACGTGAAAGAGTCTCTGATAGTGGCTAGAGGTGGCATTACCTCATACCACTGCCACCCACTGCAGTGTTGGACACTGCAGTTCGTGGACGACGGGATCAGGAGGGGACACGTATCCCTGACCATATTGTGGCCTTCGGCTTCAGCTGGTCATACGTGTCTGTGTCGGATGCCAGGTCAACCTCACTCTCAGATATAACGGCAATTTCGTCCAGCAAACAGGAGTCATTCGTTGGATATCGGCTGGTAGCAGTCACCTACACACGGTAATCACCTGTATATTGTTGCACTGAATTAAAGGTGCCCTATTTGTCGTCTAAAAATTCGGAGTTTCACACTCCGCCTGGAGGCAGCGGTACAGGTGATGGGCGAGTAAAGCATCTCACCGTCAATGCAGGATTAGAGGTGCACTTGCTTTACCAATGGAAAGTGTAAAATTTCTGTAGCTGCGGCTCCAGTAAGTTGTCCTCTGAAATTATAGCTAGAACTGAATACGCTGTAGACAAGCCACCCTAACGTCAAAATGACGCAGCTCTTCAACAGCATAGTGCACAAGACCTTGAGGAGCATAGCAGCATAGTAGCAAAATATGCGGCAGTACGGTAACGCGGATTAACGTCACCCACATCAGAAGCCAGCATAACGAAAAAAAAAGAAAAAAAAGAGAGATTACACACTTCTCTCGCTCCCGCAAGGGATTTTCCCATGGCCGAACTCCATCTAATCTCATGAGATAAAATTCTTAAAGAAAGGCCAAATTCCCCATTAAAAGACTACATGATTTACAATCAGATGTATACACAGGCTAGGTAACAGTATACATAGAAATATAGCCACTACACTGTTCTTAAAGTCGTTATGATTGTATGTGTTTTTGCATGTTCAGAGCCATGAGAAACTGATAACGACAATACCTGGATGCAGTAAATAAATGTTAGGACTCTGCGACGGTTTTGGAAAACAGTCAAAATAGTCAAGAGAGAGGTAAAAAACACTTCGAGGAGTGTTATACGTGTTTTAAAAAGACAAAAACTAATAGGACAGACTTGTATGTGCCAAAACAGTGACCATAATGGCACTACCTACCTGAGTAACACATCTTCGTGCAAAGAGCATCGGACCAACGTATGATATGCTCTGAAAAATTTTGGTCCGTTCTGTATCCCAGAGTCGACCTCATTCGTGCCTCACATTTGTTCCACAATTTGATGTATTAATGTTTAAAATTTTCAGTGGCTCAAATAAATAAAATTCTTTGGAGCAGGTGATTAGTTGTAAATTACGTTCACTAACAAAAGCATCGTCGCATTTGTGGGATACACACCTCTCCCACAAAACAGTAATTGTCAAGTTCTTCAAAACACTCCATTGACAGGACGATGACTTCCTCATTTGAGCGGAATTCGTTATCTGAAACCATTTCATTTTTGGAACAAGAAGGCATCTTAGGGAGTTATATTTGGTGAACAAAGCGGTATGTAGCAGCCTAAAATTCATTTCATGCAGTTTTGCGGTGATAGTTCGATATGAATATTTTGGTGCAGTGCAGTGCCTTCGTCAAATGCGCCACGTTTCGTTCTGATTCATGCGGGAGCTGAGAAATATCTAATTGTAGTAGTTTACAGCGATTTTTTTTCCTTTTGTAAGAAGTCTGACACACGTCGCATCACAAAAAATCGTTCCCACAAATTTCTGGCACTTATCTTTGGTGGAGATTCAGTGGAGACAATCGATTATTTTTATTACGGTCTGATTTCCTTGGCTTTTATTATGGTCTCATCGATGGTGACAACTCGACACAGAAAGTTCTTCTGATCTCGTTTCATTGCTCCCAATTACTTTTAAGTCGAAAATCACACCCAGTTCTTGTCAGAAACCACGGCAGCCATAGACCTGCCAACAGTTTTATCATAAAGTTGTCATGCGAAATATTATTTGTCGTTTCCATCAACATAGTTAACAGACTCCTACCTCTCAAACGTTCGTTCTACGACAGAGAAAATCCTGTCAACTTTTCAGTTACTTCTTTGGTAACATTTGCGAACAAATGGAGTAATCGTCATGGAAGACAGATTTTCGATCGCTTTCATCCAATATATAACTGTAACGCCCCGTGAACCATGGACCTTGCCGTTGGTGGGGGGGCTTGCGTGCCTCAACGATACAGATAGCCGTACCGTACGTACAACCACAATGGAGGGGTATCTGTTGAGAGGCCAGACAAACGTGTGATTCCTGAAGGGGGGCAGCAGCCTTTTCAGTAGTTGCAGGGGCAACAGTCTGGATGATTGACTGACCTGGCCTTGTAACACTAACCAAAACGGCCTTGCTGTGCTGGTACTGCGAACGGCTGAAAGGAAGGGGAAACTACAGCCGTAATTTTTCCCGAGGGCATGAAGCTTTACTGTATGATGATGGGGTCCTCTTGGGTAAAATACAGAAGAATGCTGAAGATTAGATGGGTAGATCACATAATGAGCAGGTATTCAATAGACGGGGAGGAGTTTGTGGTACAACTTGACCAGAAGAAGGGATCGGTTGGTAGGACATGTTCTGAGGCATCAAGGTATCACCAATTTAGTACTGGAGGGCAGCGTGGAGGGTAAAAATCGTAGAGGGAGACCAAGAGATGAATAAACTAAGCAGATTAAGAAGGATGCAGGCTGCAGTAGGTACTGGGAGATGAAGAAGCTTGCACAGTATAGAGTTGCATGGAGAGCTGCATCAAACCAGTCTCATGACTGAAGACCACAACACCAACAACAATAACTGCCACCATTGATTACGTAAAATGTACCCAAATTTTTTTTTCTTTGTCAATTGTACTTTAAACAAACTTCAAAAAGCGAATTACTGAATGATAATGCATTTTCTTCCATCTCAGTGAATACCACGTAGCACAAATTACCGAAATTACTGGCAAGTGCAAACTAAGCAATGGATCGGAGTCATTTCAGTTTTAGCGTCGTCTAACAGTTGACGGCTATGATGGTAACGTCAAGTTGCGTTTTTAGTGCCACCTGTCTTCAAACGAGGATACTAGTCGAACCTCCCTCTGAGGAGAAATTTGTATTTCCAAGTTTTCAAAGTGATATCTTGCAGCAGGTAATGGTACAGCATCAATTAGCTCTCTCCTAGATTTCCCTCTGTTATTTTGTTCCATTTGAATCAACTTCTCGTAATCATACCTCTTACATGGGAAACCTTTCGTCTTCATAATCGGCCAACATGCGCCAGCGTACGCTAGTCAGTATGTTCCAAAACACCGCGTATGAAAACAGGCTTTTTCCGTGTCTCATATCTCGGGTTCTGTTAGCGATAGAAATATTGGGTCAAGTGTTTTGGACAGCTCATGGGCTATGGGCCATTTGAATATCCAGCAGAAGTATCGTCTCACTATAGCTTAATCAGATGGAGCAAATCGTTTGGGTCTTCTTGCGTTAGATGTGCTCTACGGAGCATCTCGTGGGGCGGTTCATACGAAAACTCAGGAAACATGGTTTTCGGGTACCAAAAGCGAGCCGCGGATTTCAAGACGGCTATATACAGCAAATGGCTATAGTTTTTATGATATATTCCTAAAATCCCAACCTCGAATAACCTTGAAAATTTTCATGATATCTATATCTTTTCCCGAAAAAAGGAGGTTCAAAATGATCCTAGTTTTACATATAAAATATGCACGTAAGGTGAGAACATAGTTTATAAAGTGACGTAGCACAGAGAAATGTGCTGCAAAGTGTCTCACTTACCATGAAAATGGTTCTGGGAACCCCACGTTGTTGTAGTACTGAAGCAAATGCACAATTTTTGTGCACACCAAATCCGACCTGAGGTGTAAAATTAAACAGCTTTTCTTTTCTTTAATTTCACATAAGTAAACTATCAATTTTACTGATTCGTGATTGTTTAAAATGACTGAGAAACCTTGACGTAGCAGGGAAAAGAAGGGAAACAGCAGAAAAACGTTCCTATCGGACCACGAAAGAGGCGAACACACTGCTGTCCTTTAAAAGTCTCAGAAAAATGGAGTTCCAGCTGCCTGATTGTACCGTCCTCAGCATATATACAAAATTTCGCTAAAATTTTGACTTGTGGACATATTCGTGATTTTTCATGCCGAGAGCAAGGAAGCCAGTGGTAGAAGGAAAGAGACCGAAAAGTAGCGATTTCCAAAAGATGATAGACATTGGTTATAGTATAGGAAGAGCGAAGGAGACAATGGCAGTGTTGGAGAAAGGTAGGGACACAGTGGCAGTTGAACAAAGCTGACAGTGACAGAGCAGTAATAGGAAAACAGTGAAGGTGACAGTGGCAATGGGAGACGAATAAAGAGAAGGAGAAAGAGGATGTGGCTGAGAACCATTGATAATGAGAGACAGAGTCTATGACAGTGACAATTAGGAGGAGAAAGATAGTGACAGAGGAGGCAGCAGCAGTGGAAAGGAACGAATGAGATAGATGAAGTAAGAGTAAAGGGGAGACAATGAGAGTGAGAAAGTGGGAAAGAACGAAGGAAACAGTGGCTGTGAGATATGAGACAGTGCCAGAGAGACACAAGGACATAATGGCAAAGAGTTGGGCTGAATGAGTGAGTAAGAACGGGCACTTCGGGGTGGCTGGGCGTGAGAGACTTACAATGGATGTGATCCAGTTACGGAGCTTGTCGGAGTCTGAGGTGAGTTGCACGTTAAAAAGAGCATGCACATATTCAGATGCCAAAAATTTAGGAAAAATTTTGGAAGGTGCTGAGCAAGGGCAAGGTAGAGTGAGGCAGCTGGTTCCCTACTTTTAAGACATTGCCTTTTCATCAAGAGGAGCATATTCGTCGTTTCGCGCTTCGCCATGAGCATTTTTTCGCTGCTGATATTATACAGCCCAGAAATAACGACAATGCGTAAACTGACTTCTGTTATGCATCTGCCATGTGAAGTTTCATATTCATTAACATTCAGTATAACTTACTGTCCTATTATGATTTTAATATTGGCTTATAGCAGAAAATGCTAGTGTTATCTGCATCTCTTCATTGTAGTCTTCCATATCCAAAACACCCATCACTGTAAAATGCCTACACTTCAGATAAAAGTTCCCAGTCCAAGAATTCACTGAGTATACTATTTCCTCAGGCACAGTTATTATTTTTCTGGTATCTTTACTCTCAAAACAGAATTTGACACATTCAATTTCACAATCAAATGTCACAAGGATAATATCACCAGAAACCACATAACATTTTATAATAAACCTCTCGAAACCGATTATGTGAATTAACGAACACATAAATCGTAACAATGGTTGTGAAAGGATTTATTCAAGTATTTCAGCTGTGGAACCCGAAATACCACGTCATGGCAAACAAAACCTTGCAACTGTTATCTCTGTGAGTGAGTGTAAATTGGTAAGTATCCAGAGAACCACGAAGAAAAATATAATACATATATAAGAAAAACAAACATATTCTTTTGTTCCTTGTCCAATTCGTGACTCAAATGGCTGCCAAGGATGAGAAGTGAATCAACATGTCAGATGTGTTTTCGTTTAAAAGTTATTGCCAAATTCGTCACGAACATGTAAATTTACATGCTCTGAAGAGCATAAGATAAAGCTGATTTCTCCGTAACGATCGTATGGACATGAGTGTACGTGACGTGACAGATACAATTTTCCGACGTAATCTGATATTACACTCACGTAGCTTCTGTGTTCCCAACGGTATTTCAGTGTACCCCTGTTGCTCCCTTCCGCTGTCTACGTCTCCCGCTCCCCTTCACCATTCCCCATTCTGAATCCCCTCACCTCCGACTACCATTCTTAACAGTTCTTCAGGGTCAGATCAGCAGTAGGTGTTCGCGGTGGAAAAATGTGCCATCGATATTTCACACCTGTTGTTTCCTTCAGATAATTAAGATGAATATCAGTGCTGTTCTTAAAAAAGACAGTACTGGCCTAGTCGTCGATAGGTTATTAAACCCCAATTTTTGTTATTCCTTCTGCTGAGAGTACGTAGTGCCTTCCAAAAGTACACAGTGCAATACTAAGCTTCTTTCCCTTGCTCTTCATTGCAGATTAAATCTGTGTACCGGATTGAAGCACCTACCCAGAACCGTACCTCTGATGACAGGTGGTGATTCCTGCTTGGACAAGGAAGGATTAAGCTTGATTTCACTAAAAGTACATGTATGTTAAGAAAATGAATACTTTCTGGTGACTACAACGCAGTAAATCATTTAGACAATTCCTTGCGTTATTTGTTGATTAATTTTAATATTAATTTTTTATTCAGTATGCTCTAAGAGCAGATCACATCTTGCGAAATATCAGCAAGTAAGTAAATAGGATACACCACACCAGACACAACCAAACAGCGAAAAAACATGCAGCTGACACATACAGACGTATCCTCAGTGCGCATTAACCCTCATTTGTGTCTCAAAACCCATAAACTGTTTTGGCAAAGAACACACGTCGTCTTTGAAGTAGCTGGTGTGAAGAGATTTATTTATCATAATGTTCTGTAACACAGGTTGGCTACACCGAAATGTTCCATTTTTGAGGCAGTGCATAAGAAATGACCACCTCAAATACAACCACCTTCACGTTGGTGGGGAGGATTGCGTGTCTGATTGATCCACTAAGCTATGCTGGCGGGAGCTATGATCCTGGTAGGATCACCCATGCCAGACACGTCAGTTGGTGAGATTCCAGACAAAGAGTAGTCCCCCATGGAGGTTCCAACCTTAGGGGTTTGTGAGTGGCAACCCCATGGGTCCTTAGCTAAGTCTGACATTATTTCCACTTACTTGTGTCAGGCTTCTTCTGTTTTCTTTCCTATCGGCCTCCCTTGACCAACTCTTACTTTTTCGACCCCAGCGGTATTAGCTTTCGGGGCTCGAGGATGTCTTTCATATTTCTTTTCTATTTCCAACGAAGAAGGCAGGGAAGGATCTAGAGGCGGAGTGAAGCCAGCTCTCCTAAGGGAGTAAACCCTGATAAGAAATCCTGCCAGCTCAGGGCAGAGCAGTGGCAGCCCCACTACTCAGCTAACCCTGCACATCGCCCGTAACGCAGCCAGGGGACATTTTATCACCACAAAAAGCTCACAAATGTGCTTTGGAATAAGATGGAACACCATAAGTCGAAAATGGGTAGGTACACTCGTTTACGAGCTGGTAAGTGGATTATTTAAAGTTTGTTTAGATTAAGAGCTGTTAACTATAAGAGTATAAAATGGACGTTACTGCATTGCAAGAAACAAGATGGCTTCGGGAAGGGATATTAGGTTAGAATAAATAAGGATTATTTTATGGTGGTCGTGAAGAAAATGGAAAGCATGAACATGGAATGGGATTTGTGGTGAGTTAGCTGAGGATACGTTTACTGAGGCACTTCAATGCAGTCAGCAGTAGGATGTCATGTCCAACTAATATTCATAGGTGTGGCGACCTCACCCTTGTAATTCCATATGCATCAACAAACGTAAATGACGAAGAGGAGAAGAGTGAATTATGTGAAGAATTGGAAAGAACAGTGGAGAGCAATAGCAACATAAATCTTAAGATTCTTCTGGAAGACATTAATGCCAAAGTGGGACAAGAAGAAATGTATAGACCAACAACTGGAAAAGAGAGTTTACTTGCAAAAGCAAATGAAAATGGCCTGTTGTTAACCAGTTTTGCGTTAAGTCAGAATCTTGTGGTGAGCTCAACATCTTTCCCCCACAAACAGATCCACAAAGCCACCTGGATTTCCCGAGATGGCAGCACCGTCAATCAGATAGATCACCTGCTAGTAGATGAGAGGCACGAGAAGTATCATATCCTAATTACTTGTACAGCTGTGCTACAAAACGAAAAAGGTAACAACTAAGAATAAATTGTTCAATGAGACTTGTGAACAAGCTGTGGAGGCCAGAAAGAGAGCGAGGGACGTGCCCATGCTGGACAGTCAATGTGCGGAATAACAGGAAGCACTCAGCACCGTAAGAAGATGAACAAATAGAATTCTGAGAATAGAAAAAGAAAGTTCATGAACAATGTGATTGATGAAATCGAAAAGGCAAATAAAATATCAGACAGCAGGAAAATGTTTCAGATTTTGGAACATATGAGGAACGGTCACAGAAACGAAGCTTTAATTATTAATGATAAGAATGGAAATGTGTTAACAGACAAGGAAAGAATATTTTGAAGAGTTATTAAATGCTGAAGATCCAGAGACTGTCTTTCCGCACTAGAATAATACAGAGAGTGAAGGAGAAATCGCAGTCATTCAAGTGACTCAACAAGATGTAGAAAGAGCAATGAGGAAACAAAAGAATAATAACGCACCAGGAGAATACAGGATAACGGCAGATATGTTAAAGGCAGGAGGAGAAACACTTCAAAAAGAGCTATACAATCTAAAAAAAAGCATGGGAACAAGAGAAAATCCCAGAAGAATGAAAACCAGGCGTAACTATCCCACAGCATAAAAAGAACAGTAATAGAAATAACAGAGGCGTTTCTCTCGTAAGTGTACTTTATAAAGTGCTATCTTTAATAATACTTGAAAAACTGAAGCCATTTGCAAACGATATTGTGGGAGAGTACCAGGCAGGTGTCGATAAAGGACGATCGACCATCGATCAAATTTTCACCATGAGGCAAATCTGGTCAAAGCTCTGGGAATTCAACCATCAGTTTCCGGTGACGTTCGAGGATTTCTCAAAGGCTTATGACAGTATCCACAGATTAAGTATATACAACATCCTGAGAGAGCTTGATATACGAATGAAGTTAATAAATATGGTCAAGGTATGCACAGCGGAGACAAAAGTCAAACACCTAAGGGCGCGTGGGATTAGCCGAGCGGTCTAGGGTGCTGCAGTCATGGACTGTGCGGATGCTCCCGGTGGAGGTTCGAGTCCTCCCTCGGGCATGGATGTGTGTGTTCATCCTTAGGATAATTTAGGTTAAGTAGTGTGTAAGCTCAGGGGCTGATGACCTTAGCAGTTAAGTCCCATAAGATTTCACACACATTTGAACATTTGAACAAACACCAAGGGGAGCTGTCCAAGGAATTCCGCATCTGAACGGGTGTGAGACAAGGTGATGTTATTTCACCACTGTTATTTAATCTGGTCCTAGAGAAAGTAATCCAAGAAATGAAAAGGGAAAACAAATGGGTGATGCCGAATGGTAGGACAGATTTTTTTGGGTAATACAGACGACATCGCACTTCTAGCAGAATCAGGGGAAGAAATGGCAGAAACTGTAGAGGACCTAGCGTAAAATGCAAGTAAGATCGGGTTATGGATTAATGTAGAAACGACTGAGGTAATGGAGGTATCAAGAGAAACCCCTAATGACATCCTATTACAGGTGGCAATATGGAAATTTGCTAAAAGTGGAAAATTTTGAATACCTTGGTACGTGGTTCGAGAGGCAAAATAACTTAAAACAGGAAATAAACCAACATACTGTGAATGGGTCTAAAACTTATTTCAGTCTAAAGCAGATAATGTCATCCAAGAATCCGTCAATTAAGACCAAACTTAAAGCATACAATGCCATGATAGTGCCAGTATTGTTCTATGGGACAGAAACACAAAGCATAACAAAGAAGATTGAAGGAATCTGGGTGGTCTTTGAAAGAAAAATTATGAGAAGTAACTTTGGGCCTGTCCAGGATGAGAGCTCGTGGAGACATAGAAAAAAACCAAGAATTGTATTAGCTGATGAGGCAACCGAACATCGCTGAAAAACTGAAAGCGTGGAGAATAATCTTGGCAGGCCACATTCCTAGGAGATCAGACACCTAATGGGCAAAAGCAGTACTTATTGGAAGACTTGATGGTATCCGTGCAACCGGAAGACCCAGAAAGCGATGGGAGTATCAACTACAGAAAGACCTTTACCAGCTAGGGGTTCTGACAACTGGATCCAAAGTGCACAAGACCGCCATCTGTAGAGGAGCATTGTGAGGTCAGCGCAATATCTACAAGCTCCTCGATAGCCGATTCATTGTTGATATAAATAATGTATCTTTCTTTGATTCACGTCTATTATTTGTGTGCATAATGACATTAGGTTTCTGCCTGATTTTTTCAGCGTTGGGAGCTTTGTCATTCTTTCGTCATTGTTCGTCGAAGTGAAAACGGTGTCATTTGAGGAGAAGGGACATATCGTGCTTCGGTACGTGGAGTTTAATCTATTGTTATGGTGAAAAGGCCGATTCATTCTGTTTCCAAGAATGTGGGACCAGACACCAAGAGGATTAAAGAATGGCTAAGGTAGCTTCCGGAAATTGGCAGCATTCTGAAGTGCCATGCAATGGGTCGTTGTGTCTCTTAAAAGCAAGTTGACTATGTCCCCCACAAACAAGTCCATGCAGATCATGTAGTCAAGTTTCGCAGGAACTTCACATATCACTAGAGGATCCATCCCGACACCACATCGAGCGAGTAACGTGCCTACGATCAACATATGGAACACATCCTGGGAGTCATACAGCTTTGTTCCAATGCACCAATGACAGGTTACTGTAACCCGCGCGACTCTCTTGTTGACACATTTAACACAGAAATGGCGTCGCTATTCAATACTAGAGGATCCATGCCGACATCTCCCTGAGGGAGTAGCGTGAATATGGTCAACGTATGGAACGCCTCCTGGTAGTCATGTAGCTTTTTCCGATGCACCACTGCTAGTTTACTGTAACCCTACCACCCTCAGATGGACGATTTAACACAGAAATTGCGTTGCTATTCGATACTCATGCATCCATGCCGACCTCTCACCTAGCGAGTAACGCTCCTACGGTCAAAATGTGGAACACCTCCTGGGAGTCATGTAGCTTTTTCCGATGCAACACTGCCTGTTTACTGTAACCCCCACACAGTCACATTGACGATTTAAGACACAAATTGCGTCACTGTTCAACACTAAATGATCCATGCCGACTTATCCCCGAGCGAGTAACGCGCCCACGGTCAACGTGTGGAACATCTCCTGAGAGTCATGTAGTTTTATTCCGATGAACAATTGCCAGTTTCAGGAAGTAGGAAGTAGAGGGGAGGCAGGAAGACATGTAGAGTGAGGGGGGACAAGATGAGAAGGGGGATACAAGGTCAGGTAGGGGGAAGGAGGAGGGGATAGACAATGAGAGGGGACAGAGGTGATGGACAGTGACAGGAGGAAAGAAGATTAGGGGGCGTGTCCACTTCCATTGCACGATCACATTGACGATTTAACACAGAAATAGCGTCGCAATTCAATACTAAAGAATCCATCCCGACTTCTCCGCAAGCGAGCAAAGTGACTACCATCAACGTATGGAACTTCTCTTGAGGGTCATGTAGATTTTTCCGATCCCACACTGCCAGTTTATTGTAACCCTCGCACCCTCAATTTGACGATTTTACACAGAAATTCCGTCGCTTTTCAATACTAAAGGATCCATCCTGACTTCTCCCCGAGTGAGTAACACGCCTACGGTCAACGTATGGAAGTTGTCCTGAGAGACATGTAGCTTTTCTCCGATGCACCACTGCCAGTTTATTGTAACCCTCGGACGCCATATTGACGATTTAAGACAGAAGTTGCGTCGCTTTTCAGTATTGATAGATCCATGCCGACTTCTCACGGAGCGAGTAATGCGGCTACTGTCGACGTACGGAAACTTCCTGGGAGTCATGAAGCTTTTTTCCGATGCAGCACTACCATTTTACAGTAACCCTTGCACCCTCACACTGACTATTTAACACTGCAATTGCCTAGCAAATTAGTACTGAATGTTCCATGCGACTTCTTCCCGAGCGAATAACGCGCCTAAGGTAACTGTATGGAACTTCCCTGGGAATCCTGTAGCTTCGTTGCGATGAACCGCGGACAGGTTACTGTAACCCTCGCGCCCGCACAGTGACGATTAACACAGAAGTTGCGTAGCTATTCAATACTAAATGTTCCATGCGACTTCTGCCGGAGCGAGTAATGCGCCAACTGTCAACTTACATACTACCTCCTGGGAGTCATGTAGATATTTTCGGATGCATCAGTGCCAGTTTACTGTAACAGTATTACCCTCACATTCACGATAGGACGCAGAAATTTCGTCACAATTCAAAACTGAAGGGTCGATGCTGACTTCATTCCGAGCGAGTAACGCGCTTACTTTCAAGTTTTGAAACACAAACTGGGAGTCATTTAGCTTTCTATTCGTTGCACCATTTCCAGTTTACTGTATCACACCCACCCTCACATTGACTATTTAACACATAAATTGCGTCGCTCTTCAGTACTAAAGGATACATAACGACTTCTCCCCGAGCGAATAGCGCGCCTAAGGTCAACGTATGGAACTCCTCCTGGGAGGCATATAGCTTTTTTTTTATGATGCTCTACTGTCAGGTACCTGCAACCCTCGCACCCCTACATTAACGATTTTACACTGAAATAGCGTTGCTATTCAATACTAAGGGATCCATGCCGAATTATCGCCGAGAGAGGATTTCGCCTACGTTCAATGTATGGAATTTCTCCTGGGAGTCATGTATGTTTTTTCCGGTGCGCCAATGTCACATTCCTGCAACTCTCGCACCCTCACATTGATGATTTGAAACATAAATTGCGTCGCTATTCAGTACTAAAGGATCCATGCCGACTTCTAGCCAAGCGAGTAACGCGAATGCGCTCAACGTATGAAACTTCTAATGGGAGTCATGTAGCTGTATTGCGATGCACCACATCCAGTTTACTGTATCTCTGTCACCCTCATATTGGCGATTTAACGTTGTAATTGGATCGCTATTCAATAGTTAAGAATTCATGTCTGCTTCGCAAGGAGTGAGTAATACGTCTGAGGTAAACGTTTGGAACTCTCCTCGGAATCATTTAGCTCTTTTCCGATGCATCACTGCCAGTTTACTGAATCCCTCGCACCCTCAAATAGACAACTTAACACAGAAATTGAGTCGCTATTCAATATTTAAAGATCCAAGTCGACCTGTCCCGGAGTGAGCAACGCGCCTATGGTCAACGTATGGAACTTATCCTAGGAGTCAAGTAGCTCTTTTCCTATACACCACTACCAGTTTACTGTAACCTTTGGACCATCACAATGACGATTTTAACACAGAAATTGATTCGGTATTCGGTATTCAATACTTAAGTATCCATGCCTACTTCTCCCCGAGCGAGTAACGTGTTTACAGTCAACGTATGAAACCTCTCCTGGAAGACATGTAGCTTATTTCCGAAGCATCATCGCCAGTTCACTGTAACCCTCGCACCACCACATTGCCGACTTGACGGTGAGACAATTTAACACAGAAATTGCGTCGCTATTTAATACAAAAACATCGATGCCCACTTCCCTCAGAGCGAGTAACGAGAATACGGCCAACGTATGGAACTTTTCCTGGGATTCATGTAGCTTTTTTTCCGATGCACCACTGCCAGTTTACTGTACTTAATACGCAACTGCGTCGCTTTTCAACACTAAAGCATCGATGCTGACTACTACCCGAGCGAGTGACGTGACCACAGACAACGTATGGAACGTCTTCTGAGAGTCATGTAGCTTATTTCCGATTAACCACTTCCAGTTTTCTGTAACCCTCGCACCTTCAAATTGACGATGACAGACAGAAATGTTGTCGCTATTCAATAACAAAAACATCGATGCCTACTTCCCTCAGAGCGAGTATCGTGCCTGTGGTAAACGTATGGAACTTTTCCTGGGGGTCATGTACGATCATTCCGATGCAAACTGCCAGATTTCTGTAACCCTCGTACCCTCAAATTGACGATTTAACACAGAAACTGCGTCGCTATTCAATACAAAATCATTGCTACCGAGTACTCCACGAGCGAGTAACTAGCTTATGGCCAACGTATGGAACTTCTCCTGGGAGTCATGTAGCTTAATTCCGATGCAAACTGCCAGTTTACTGTAACCCTCAGATTGGCGATTAAAGACAGAATCGTTGTCGCTATTCAATAACAAAAACATCGATGCCGACTTCTCTCGAAGCGAGTACCGCGCCTACGGTTAACTCCTTTAATTTATCCTGGGACTCATGTGGCTTCAATCTGATGCAAACAGCCAGTTTACTTTAAACCTCACACCCTCTCATTAACGATTTAACACAAAAATTGCTCCGATATTCGATGCGAAAGCATTGCTGCCGACTTCTCTACGAGGGTGGAATGATCCTACGGCCAACGCATGGAACGTCTCCTGGAATTCATGTGGATTTTTTCTGGCGCACCACTTCCAGTTTGGGTAGCTCTCATACCTTCGAATTGACGACTTAACACAAAAAATGGGTCACTATTCAAGACAAAAGCATCCCTGCCGACTACTCCACGAGCGAATTACGTGCCTACGGCCAGTGTATAGAATTTCTCCTGGTAGTCATGTAACTATTCTCCGATGGACCACTGCCCGTTTGCTGTAACCCTCGCACCCTGAAAATGGTGATTTAACAGAGAAACTGCGTCGTTGCATCGCTGCCAACTTCTCCACGAGCGAGTAACGACCCTACGGCCAACGTATGGAACTCTTCCTGGAATTCATGCACTTTCTTGCGATGCACCACTGTTAGTTTGCTGTAACCCTCTCACCCTCAAATTGCGTCGTTATTTGATACAAAAGCATCACTGCCGACTTCCCAACTAGCTAGTAACAAGTCTACGACCAACGTGTGGAACTTCTCCTGAGAGTCATTTAGCTTCTTTCCGATGAAAACTGCCAGTTTATGGCAACCCTCACATTGACGGATTAACACAGAAAATGCTTCGTTATTCAATGCTAAAGCATCCCAACCTACTTTTCCATGAGCGAGTAACGAGCCTACGCTCAACGTATGGAACTTCTTCTGGGATTCATGTAACTTATCTCCCATGCACCACTGCCAGTTTGGTGTATCCATTGCACCCTCAAAATGACGATTTATCACAGAAACTGCGTCGCTATGTGATACAAAAGCATCGCTGCCGACTTCTCTACGAGCGAGTAAAAAGCTTATGGCTAACGTATGGAACTTCTCCTGGAATTCATGTAACTTTTTACCCATGCACCACTGTTAGTTTGCTGTAACCCTCGCACCATCCAACTGTAGATTTAACACAGGAATTGTGTCGCTATTTAATACAAAAGCATCACTACCGACTTCCCAACTAGCGAGTAACGAGATTGCGGTCAACGCATGGAACATCTCCTGAGAGTCGTGTAGATTCTTTCCGATTAACCACTTACAATTTACTGTAACCATCGCACCCTCTAATTGACGACTTAAGACAGACATGGCGTCGCTATTAAATAAGGAAAACATCGATGGTGACTTATCTCCGAGCGAGTAATGCGCCTCCGGTCAACGTATGGAATTTCTCCTGGGATTCATGTAGCTTCATCCGATGCAAACTGCCAGATTACTGTAATCCTGGAACTGTGAATTTGACGATTTAACAGAGAAACTACTTTGCTATTCAGTACAAAAGCATCGCTGCCGACTTCTCCACGAGCGAGTAACTAGCCTACAGCCAAGGTATGGAACTTCTTCGGGCTGTCATTTATCTACATTCTGATGCAAAATGCCAGTTTGCTGTAACCCTCTCACCCTCAAATTGACGATTTAACACAGAAAAGTCGTCGCTATTCAATAAAAATGCGACCCTGCCGACTACTCCATGAGCGAGTAACGAGCCTATGGCCAATGTATAGAACTTCTCCTGGGAGTCATGCAGCATCATTCCGATGCAAACTGCCAGTTTACGGCAACTTTCACACCATCACATTGACGGATTAACACAGAAATTGCGTCGTTATTTCATACAAATGTATCGCTTCAGACTTCTCCATGAGCGAGTAACGAGCCTACGGCCAAAGTATGTTACTTCTCCTGGGAGTCATGTAGCTCCAATCAGATGCAAAATGCCAGATTACTGTAGCCCTCGCACACTAAAATGGACGATTCAACACAGAAACTGCATCGCTATTCACTACAAAAGCATCCCAGCCTACTTCTCCCTGAGCGAGTAATGGGGCAACGGTCAACTTACGGAACTTATCCAGGGATTCATGTAACTTTTTTTTCCGATTCACCACTGCCAATTTGATGCATCCCTTGCACCCTCAAATTGACGATTTAACACTGAAACTGCGTCGCTATTCGATACAAAAGCTTTGCTGCTGACTTTTCCACGAGCGAGTAACAAGACTACGGCCAACGTATGGAACTTCTCCTGAGAGTCATCTAGCTTTTTTCCGATGCACCACTGCCAGTTAACTGTACGCCTCGCTCCGTCACATTTATACCTTAACACAAAAAAAGCTTCCCAATACTAAAGCATCAATGCTGACTACTCCACGAGCGAATAGCTCGGCTACGGACTACGTATGGAACATCTCCTGAGAGTCATGTTGCTTCTTTATGATTAACCACTACCAATTTACTATGAACCTCGCACCCTCAAATTGACGAATCAAGAAAGAAATGGCGTCGCTATTAAATAACAAAAACATGGATGCCGACTTCTCTCCAAACGAGTAACGCGCCTATGGTCAATGTATGGAATTTCTCCTGGGATTCATGTACCTTCATTCTGATGCAAAGTGCCAGATTACTGTAATCCTCGCACTCTCAAATTGTCGACATTAGACAGAAACTGCGTCGCAGTTCAGTATTAAAACATCGCTGCCGGCTTCTCCACGAGTTAGTAACTAGCCTAAGGCAAATGTATGGAACTTCTTCTGGGCGTCATGTATCTTCATTCCGATGCAAACTGCCAGTTTCCTGTAACCCTCTCACCCGCAAATTGAGGATTTAACACAGAAAAGTTGTCGCTATTCAATACAAATGCAACCCTGCCGACTACTCCATGAGCGAGTAACAAGCCTATGGCCAATGTATAGAAATCCTCCTGGGAGTCATGAAACGTTTTACCGATGCACCACTTCCAGTTAGTTGAACCCTCAGAGCCTCACATTGATTGTTTAACACAAGGAGAGGTTCATGCAACTAACTGGACTCCCAATAATGGTTACAAGCACAGACCGTTTGTAGCGTTAGTCCCTAGGACATACGTCGGCATGGAGCCTGTTGTAATCAACTCCGATGCAAATTCGGTGTTTCATCGTCAATGTGAAGCTGGAGGGGTTACAGAAATCCTGCATTGGTGCATCGGAAACAGTTACTGGACTCCCATAAAGGGTCCCAAACACAGACCGTTTGAAGCGTTACTCGACTAGACAGAAGTCGGCATGATGCCTGTTGTACTCAATCCCGATGCAATTTCTGACTTTCATCGTCAAAGTGAAGGTCCAAGGGTTACAGTAATCCTGCAGTGGTGCATCGGAAACTACTACTGACCTCCCAACAATGGTTCCAAGCACGGACCATTCGAAGCGTTACTCCCCTGGACAGAAGTCCCCATGGTCCGCATTGTATTGAATCCCGATGCTATTTCTGTGATCTCATCGTCAATGTGTAGGTCAAATTGTTACATTAATATTGCAGTGGTGTATTAGAAACTCCTGTTTAACTCCTAGGAATGGTTTCAAGCACAGACCGTTAGAAGCGTTTCTCAGATGGACAGAAATCTGCATAGTGCCTGTTGTATTCGGTTCAGATGCACATTCTGTGTTCCGTCCCAGGATTACAGTAAACCTGCATTAGTGCATCGGAAAGTACTACAGAATTCCCGGGAAGGGGTCCAAACACAGACCGATGTAGCGTTACTCACCTGGACAGAAGTCGGCATGGTGCCTGTTGTATTCAAATCCGATGCAAAATCTCTGTTCCATCGTCAATGTGAAGGTCAAAGGTTTACAGTAGACCTGCAAGGGTGCATCGGAAACCACTACTGTACTCCTAGAAGAAGCTCCAAGCCACTACTTTCGAAGCGTTACTCACGTGGACCGAAGTCAGCAGGGTGCCTGTTGTATTAAATCCCCTTGCTATTTCTGTCTTTCACCGTCTATGTGAAGGTCCATGGGTTACAGTAGACCTGCACGGGTGCATCGGAAACTTCTACTTAACTCCTAGGAGAGGCTCCAAGCCCAGTCCTTTCGTAGCATTAATCACTCGGACCGATGTCGGCATGGTGTCTGTTGCATTGAATCACGTTGCTATTTCTGCCTTTCATCGTCAATATGAAGGTCCAAGGATTACAGTTAACCTGTATTAGTGAATCGGAAACTACTACTGATCTCCCAGGAAAGATTCATAACGCAGACCGTTTG
This sequence comes from Schistocerca americana, assembly GCF_021461395.2. Classification (NCBI taxonomy): domain Eukaryota; kingdom Metazoa; phylum Arthropoda; class Insecta; order Orthoptera; family Acrididae; genus Schistocerca; species Schistocerca americana. The sequence goes on from NC_060119.1 coordinate 43,628,155, forward strand.
AAGAGTTACTCACCTGGACAGAAGTCGCCATGGGGCCTGTTGTATTCAATCCCGAAGCAATTTCCTTGTTTCATCGTCAATGTGAAGGTCAAAGGATTACAGTAAACCTACAGTGGTGCTTCGAAAACTACTACTGAACTCCCAGGAAAGTTTCAAACACATACCGTTTTACGCATTACTCACCTCGACAGAAATCGGCATGGTGCCTGTAGTGTTTATTCCCTATGCAATTTCTATATTTCATCGTCAATGTGAAGGTCCAAGGTATACAGTAGACATGCAAGGGTGCATCGGAAACTGCTACTGAACCCCCTGGACATGTTCCACACACAGACCGTTTGAGGCATTTCTTACCTGGACAGAAGCCGGCATGATACCTGTTGTATTCAATTTCGATACAATCTCTATGCTTCATCCTCAATGTAAAGGTCCAAGGTATACAGTAGACATGCAAGGGTGCATCGGAAACTACTATTGAACTCCTAGGATAGGTTCCAATCCCAGTCCTTTCGAAGCGTTACACACTCGGACCGAATTTGGTACGGTAACTGTTGTATTCAAACACGTTGCTATTTCTGTGTTTCATCGTCAATGTGAAGGCCCCAGAGTTACAGTAAACCTGCATTAGTGAATCGAAATTTTCCAGGAAAGTTTGAAAAACAGACCGTTTGAAGTGTTTCTCACCTGGACATAAGTCGCCATGGTGATTGTTGTATTCAATCCCGATGCAATTTCTGTGTTTCATAATCAATGTGAACGTCCAAGGTTTACAGTAAAACAGCAGTGGTGCATGGAAAACTACTACTAAACTCCCAGGACAGGTTCCAAACACAGACCGTTTGACGCGTTACTCACCTCGACAGAAGTCGCATGGTGCCTGTAGAATTCAAACCGGATTCAATGTCTGTGTTTCATCGTCAATGTGAAGGTCCAAGGGTTACAGTAAACCTGCAGTGGTGCGTCGAAAAATACTACTGAACTCCCAGGAAAGATTCCAAACACAGACCGTTTGCAGCGTTACGCACCTGGACAGAAGTCGGAATGGCGCCTGTTGCATTCAATCCCGACGCAATTTCTGTGTTTCATCGTCAACGTAAAGCTCCACTTGTTACAGTGAACCTGCACTGGTGCATTGAAAACTACTACTGAACTCCCAGACAAGAATCCAAACACAAACCGGTTGAAGCGTTTCTTGCCTGGCTATAATTCGGCTGGTGGCTGTTGTATTCAACTCCGTTGCTATTTCTGTGTTTCATTGTCAATGTGAAGATACAATGATTACAGTAATGCTGTATTCGTGAATCGGAATCTACTAATGGACTTCCAGGAAAGGTTCCAAACACAGACGGTTTGAAGCGTTACTCACCTGGACAGAACTCGGCATGGTGCCTGTTGTATTCAATCCCGATGCAATTTCTGCCTTTAATCGTTAATGTGAAACTCCAAGGTTTACAGTAAACCTGCAGTGGTGCATCCAAAATTACTACTGAACTCCCAGGAAATGTTCCACACACAGACCGTTTGAAGCGTTACTCACCTGGACAGAAGACGGCATGGTGCCTCTTGTATTCAATACCGATGCAATTTCTGTGTTTCATCGTCAAAGTGAAGGTCCAAGGGCTACAGAAAAACTACAGTAGTGTATCGGAAAGTACTACTGAACTCCCAGGAAAGATTCAAAACACTGATCTTTAGAAGATTTATTCACCTGGACAGAAGTTGACATGGTATATGTTGTATTCAATTCAGATGCAAATTCTGTGTTTCATCGTGAATGTGAAAGACCAGGGGTTACAGTATATCTACATTAGTGTATCGAAAACTACTACTGAACTCCCAGGAAAGTTTTCAAGCACCGACCCTTTGAAGCGTTACTCCTCTAGACAGAAGTCGGCATGGTGCCTATTGCACTCAATCCAGTTCCTATTCCTGTGTTTCATCGTCGATGTGAAGGTCCAAGGATTACAGTAAACCTGCATTAGTGAATCGGAAACTACTACTGACCTCCCAGTAAAGATTCCATGAACAGACCGTTTGAAGCGTTACTCCCTTGGACAGAAGTCGGCATGGTACATGTTGTATTCAATTCCGCTGCAATGTCTGTGTACCATCTTCAATGCAAAGGTCCAATGTTTACAGTAGACTTGCAACGATGCATCGCAATCTACTACTGAACTCCTACGAGAGGATCCAGACCAGTCCTTTCGAAGCGTTACTGCCTCGGGTCGTAGTCGGCGTGGTGTCTGTTGTATTCAATCCCATTGCTATATCTGTGTTTAATCGTAAATACGAAGGTACAAGAATTACAGTAAAAATACATACGTGAATTTGAAACTACTACTGAACACACAGAAGAGGTTCAAAACACAGACCGAATGAAGCGATAGTCACATGGACAGAAGTCAGCAACGGTCCTGTACTATTCAATCCCGATGCAACTTCTGAGTTTCTTCGTCAATTTGAAGGTTGAAGGGTTACAGAAAACCTGCAGTGGTGTATCGAAAGCTACTACTGAACACCCATTAAAGTGTCCAAACTCAGACCGTTTAAAGCGTTACTCACCTGGACAGAAGTTGGCGTGGTGAATGTTGCATTCAATCCCGAGGCAATTTATGTGTTTCATCGTCATCGTAGAGGTACAAGGATTACAGTAAACCTGCATTAGTGCATCGGAAACTACTACTGAACTCCCAGGAAAGGTTCCACACACAGACCGTTTGAAGCGTTACTCACTTGGACAGAAGTCGGCACGGTGCATGTTGTATTCAATCCCGATGCAATTTCTAAGTGTCAGTGCCAATGTGTGGGCCAAGGGTTACAGTAAACCTGCAGTGATGCATCGAAAACTACTACTGAAATCCCAGGAGAGTTTCCAGTTACAGACCGTTTGAAGCATTACTCTCCTGGACAGAAGTCAGCATGGTGCCTGTTGTATTCAATACCGATGAAATTTCTGTGTTTAGAGTCAATGTGAAGGTCCACAGTTTACAGTAGATCTGCGAGGGTGCATCAGAAACTAATACTCAACTCCTAGGAACGGTCCAAGCCCAGTCGTTTCGAAGCGTTACTCACTCGGACCGAAGTCGGCATGATGCCTGTTGTATTCAATTCTGTTGCTATTTGTGTGTTTCATCGTCAATGTGAAGGTCAAAGAATTGCAGTAAACCAGCATTTGTGCATCGAAAACAACTACTGAACTCCCAGGAAAGGTTTCAAACACAGACCGTTTGAAACGTTACTCACCTGGACAAATGTAGGCATGGAGCCTGTTGTATTCAATCCCGATGCAATTTCTGTGATTCAGAGTCAATGTGAAAATCCAAGGGTTACAGGAAAACTGCAGTGGTGCATCGAAACCTACTACTGAACTCTCAGGTGAGGTTCCAAACACAGACCGTTTGAGTCGTTACTCACTGGACAGAAGTCGGCATGGTGCCTGTTGTGTTATTGAGTGGTACTTAAGATAGGTGAATAAATTAGTAAAATCAATGTGAAGTGAAGTAGAAATTAGCCAATAAATGAAAAACTTACTTTAGTTTAGAAGAATTACACACTGTCAAACAGAGGACAGAGCAGCAGTGACAGAAGAGCAAATGACCATGAAGTCAGCACGTTCAAGAGAAGCCGCCTTCCCCACATAAGTTGACGCTGTCGATTCAGCCGTCAGGGTATCACCCGACCGGCTCACGTGTTTCTCAACTGTCACATGTCATCAAAGGCCCTCGCCTACATTCCAAGAACCAATGACCGACGTTAAGAAGATTCTTTGAGAAGCTTTTCAATGTGACAGAAGAGGCAATGACTGTGAAGTCGTTCACCTCCAGTGAACTGAAGTGAATAAATACGCGTGACGCAGTGGGCCCAAGACGAGTAGTAGTTTTCAGTTCAGTTTTGGAGCTGAAGGCCGTCATGCAGGAAGAGACTACATCGTACACAGAAGCACCAAGTTCGCCGCTGTGATGGAATAGCAAGCCGCAGTCTCGCCTCCAGAAGACAGAAGTTAAAAGGTATTGACTTTTACGTACCCGGGTGACTCGTGAGGACGGGAAGGAGACGGCCTCACATCAGCAGTCACCTGTGAGCTGCTGATGAAGGTCTGACAGCCGAAGACTGTCAAGCTGGAGTCCGTTGTTCGAGTCCGGGACACTTTCCTTCCCCCGCCGCGCCTCTCCGCTGGCCGACGTATAACACAGACACACGCGGCCGCATAGAGAAGGGAAACACTGGGACGCCACATCCAAGGTATCACCATCCGATTCACGACTTCGTTCTCAATAATTAAACGGGCCACCGCACGAGGCGCGTCTCCAGTCAACTGGGCGAAACAGCGATGCGAGATACACACCGCCAGGCGTAATCAGACGCCGCCGCTCACGCAGCAAGGCTACGCAAACGACACAGCTGCCGCTCTCCCAGCTAGAACATCCAGTAAGGAAACAGTTGTACAAAACTTTCAATAAAAGTTATCTCATGTAATAATGCTGTTTCATTCTACCTCATGCCCGAGCCAAGGAAGAACCCACCCTGCCCACATGTTGTTAAGAGAGAAATAGTAATTATTTAGTGTGTTTAAACCTGACATGATGCTTTAGAATCAAATGCCTATTGCAGTAATGCTCATCCGGACAATTGACTAGCATCAAAAGAGAAAACCCAGTTACAATTAGTGTCAGAAGAGCTACATTTAGTGTCAGAGAAAAAACCCTTGGCTCAATATGAGGTGTGAATGACAGTCACTAAAGGTCCACAGTTAGTATTGTTTAATGTGTGAAAAGATAGAGGTTTGCATAGCAGCCGTAATATTTTCTTTATTTATAAGTGTATTTTCTCTCATAATTGTTAGAGTTCGTCGAAAATATTTAAACATCTTTTCATTCAGTGAAGTAGGATTGTGTAACTAATAGTTTGCAAAATGATGACACGAAATCGTACATAGTCAGAGTCAGCACCACAAGCGGTTTCTACTCAGGAAGCTATTCAGAGCTTAATTAGTCAACTAGCACAGCTTAAAAATGATAATAATGTATTATTTAAACAGTTGTGTGAGGTTAG